>NC_066617.1:107964182-108278687 GCF_025201925.1 Gopherus flavomarginatus | reverse complement strand
GGAGTGGAAAGTAAGCCATGGAATGAGGAAATGAGGGGTGGGAGTGGAATGATGAGGAGTGGAATGATGAGGAATTTCTGAAGCCTTACGGCAGCTTTCAAGCTCTGGGAACTGCAGAGCTCTTCACTACTGATTTCAGGTTGTGATATGCTGTTTGGTATGTACGGTATTATGGTAGCATTCCTATAATTAAGGGTCTCAGTGTTGCCATTGTCACCCCCTATTATAATAGATTATAACTCAGATATAATAATTAGCTATGGGCTGAAATTAGACATACAAGTTCTCAGTCTAGGAGGCAATTTTTTTTTCAACCAGAAGTATTTTATTGTACGTGGGGCTGATAGCACCACCTATGATTAAGGTAGCACAACACTTCCGATTATAAGACCTTGCTTTTAGTTGTATATAGCTTTGCCAGATTTTAACCAGTTGGGCTGAAATTTTCCACGCCAGATGTCTCTCAGGCTAAGTTTAAAAAACAAAAACAAAAAACCAAACATTAAAATAAAAAACATTCAGTTCTCACTTATGACAAAGCTAGGGGAGAATATGTTGTTTTGCCTATATTAACAAATTCTTGAGATCATTTCTTGGAAATGAGTTAGACTAGACACCACAGTACAAATAAGTGACGGTCACGTTAACACTAACCTATACGGAAAACCCACCGATGGCTATGCCTACCTTCATGCTTCCAGCTTCCATCTCGGACACACCGCACGATCCATCATCTACAGCCAAGCGCTGAGGTACAACCGCATTTGCTCCAACCCCTCAGACAGAGACCAGCACCTACAAGATCTTCACCAAACATTCTCTAAACTACAATGCCCGCACGAGGAAATAAGGAAACAAATCAACAAAGCCAGATATGTATCCAGAAGCCTCCTGCTGCAAGACAAGCCCAGGAAGGAAACCAACAGGACTCCACTGGCCATCACCTACTGTCCTCAGCTTAAACCTCTCCAACGCATCATCAGTGATCTACAACCCATCCTGGACAATGATCCCTTGCTTTCACAGACCTTGGGAGGCAGGTCAGTCCTCACCCACAGACAACCCGCCAACCTTAAGCATATTCTCATCAGCAACCACACACTGCACCATAGTAACTCTATCTCAGGAACCAATTCATGCAACAAACCTCGATGCAAACTCTGCCCACATATCTACACCAGCGACACTATCACAGGACCTAACCAGATCAGCTACAACATCACTGGTTCGTTCACCTGCACGTTCACAATTGTTATGTATGCCATCATATGCCAGCAATGCCCCTCTGCTATGTACATCGGCCAAACTAGACAGTCCCTATGTAAAAGGATAAATGGACACAAATCAGATATTAGGAATGGCAATATACAGAAACCTGTAGGAGAACACTTTGACCTCCCTGGACACACAATAGCAGATTTAAAGGTAGCCATCCTACAGCAAAAAAAAAAAAAAAAACTTCACGATCAGACTTCAAAGAGAAACTGCTGAGCTTCAGTTCATCTGCAAATTTGACACCATCAGCTCAGGATTAAACAAAGACTGTGAATGGCTAGCCAGCTACAAAAGCAGTTTCTCCTCTCTTGGTGTTCACACCTCAGCTGCTAGAAGAGGGCCTCATCCTCCCTGATTGAACTAACCTCGTTATCTCTAGACTGATTCTTGCCTGCATATTTATACCTGCCTCTGGAAATTTCCACTGCATGCGTCTGACGAAGTGGGTATTCACCCACGAAAGCTCATGCTCCAATACATTTGTTAGTGTATAAGATGCCACAGGTCTCTTTGTTGATTATTAAAGTTGTAAAGCCAAGCATGCAAAAGTTAGGCAATGCCAGAATTAAGCTTGCCTGTGCGATCTTAATTCATTGTTGTGTATATGCATTATAATACAGTCTCTAGTTCCGTGATCACATACCGTTTTTTTCGCTGGACCCCTGCCTCATTGAGTACACAGGATGGACCTGCCTTGGAGCTGAATCAAGGTTGTGTGGTAAAGGAGACTGTAGTCGGTAGGACCTGTCCTTCCTTGATTGCAGAAGTTGGAAGATGCATAATGAAAGAGACAGGGAATTGCAGGAAGAGAAAACATGGTCTCACATTTAAGGCAACTGAGTGCTGCCCTGGGGAATTGGATTCTATCCCTGCCTCTGCCACAGAGTTCCTGTGTGATTCTTGGCAAGTCACTTTAAGCAGACTTTCACAGGTGGCCACTAATTGTGTGCTCCTCATTTTTGGGGTGCCCAACTTGAGATCAAGGGGTCTGAATTGCAGAAATGATTTCACAGCTGCAACTGCAGTCAATGGGAGTGGTGCTTTGAACATGTACAGTGATAAGTAGTCTGAAAAATCTAGTCATCTCAAATTGGGCACCTTAAAACGGTAAGTACTTTTGATCTTAATTTGTAAAAAAGGGATAGCACCTCAGCTTCCCATTTGTGTGTAAAAAAAACAAAAAAACCCCATCCCCTCACCTCACAGACATTTTGTGAAGATATATTAATTAATGTTTGTGAAGCACTCAGGTACTGTAGCAATGAGCACTGAAAGCTAAACAAGTAGTTACTTGGAGCCCCATGCCCTGTGCGAGATCTGCAACTCATGGGTCAGCCCTGGGTCTCCTGCTGGTGGTGGGATGAGAGGAGGAGGAGGAGGAAACAACCTCCCTTCTACACCTGTACCTCTGGCAGGAGGATCAGAAGGGGAAGCAGTTTGGAGCCCTGTAAAACTCTGAGACCATCCTGCCTGCTTGCGTCACCTTTGTCTGTCCAGTGATAACTTGGCTCTTGCCCAAATCTGTCAGTGCCGGCACCGGTGCTAAATATACAAGCAAGGATGATGCCAGGAGGCTTGCTGCACTACCACTTATGGCGCTTATGCAGGGGCCAGCCACAATTGCAGTTCTTGTGCTCTCCTATGTACTGAGACTGCTCCTTGCCCATACTCCCAAGAATCTGGGAGGTGGGAGCTGGGGCCATTGGCTCCATTCCCTGCCTGTGCTCCAGCCACTAAAACTAGTAGACGGCAGAGAGGGAATGCTTGTTGCGCTGGGAAGGTATGTGAGGCACTTGAGGCAATTTTGCTCCTCCTGGAGCTCCCCCGGTTATGATGTGAGACCACACTGTCTCCCAGCATTAGACCAGGCCTTATTGGCATAATCTGTCCTTAAAAGTGGCTGCATGCATGTTCCTTAAAAGTTGAGAATTTAGTACAAGAACTTTAACCTTGTTCTTCTGCAGCATTGGAAATCCTTGCTGTCCCCAAGGAATAATAGACCACATGCCTGGGAATCAAACTCACTTTCTTCATGGGCAGTGCATAGATATAATCGGCAGGGCCCCCTTCTCCATTTAAACTCATGGCATCTGTAGCCAATCCTATCTAGGTTTATTCTTATTGGCATTTATAAATAGTTGAGATGTATGTGGAAACACATGTCGTGCATTTGCAAATGGAGTTGCATCACTAGGATATGAACTTGCATAACAATTAGGATGTCTAATTAAGCTGAAACTTCATGTCCTTTTAATTATGCCATTAAGATGTCTAATTACAAAATGAAGACGTGTAATTACGAGGCGGCAAAACTTTATGAAATGTTATCCTGTTCACTGGAAATCATGTTTTTTAAAAGAAGCCTCCGTTTATGTAAATATCAACTTTCCTGACTAACGCTGGGGCATTCAGAGCCCCAATGGTATCATGCTTTGCCATAGGTCCTGCAATAGGCAGGCACAAATGAGTATACTAAAAAAAAAAAAGAAAGAAAGAAAAGGAGATTAGTGCATGTCAAAGGTGCCATGTTAACAGTCCTAGAGAGTGAGAGGTAGGGTGGTCTTGTTGTCATAACATTTCTTCCCAGATCTGGACCTTAGCTTCCAAAATATGAGTGTTAGCATGAAAAATCTCCAAGCTTAGTTACCAGCTTGGACCTGGTATCGCTGCCACCATCTAGGAATTATACAGTGCCTAGCTCACTGTGGTCTTCCCAAAACCTTCCCTGGGGGACCCCAAGACTCAGATGCCTTGAGTCTTACAACAAAGGGAAATACCCCCCCCCCCTTGTTTCCTTGTTACTTCCTCCCAGGCTCCCCTCCCTGGACGACCCTAGGAGATTCCCTGCTTCCAGTCCTGGAAACACAAGTACCGAGAGATCTAATCTCTCTTCCCCCTCACCCAGAGGGTATGCAAAGTCAGGCTTAGTAAATCTAACACAAAAAGATTTTCCCCATGACTTCTTCCTCCCACCAATTCCCTGGTGAGCTGCAGACTCAATTCCCTGGAGTCCCCACTAAAGAAAAACTCCAACAGGTCTTAAAAAGAAAGCTTTATATAAAAAGAATGAAAAAGACATTAAAAATAGTCTCTGTATAAAGGTGACAATATACAGCGTCAATTGCTTAAGAAAAAAAAGTGAATAAACAGCCTTATTCCAAAAGAATACAATTTAAAACATTCCAGCAAATACACAAATGTAAATACAAAGGAAAACAATATAAACCTATTGTCTTACTATCCTTGTACTTACAACTTGGAAACAGAAGATTAGAAAGCCTGGAGATAGAAAAATCACTCTCAGAGACGAGAAAAGAAACAGACCAAGAACAAAGGACTCACCCCCAAAACTTCCCTCCACCCAGATTTGAAAAAGTCTTGTTTCCTGATTGGTCCTCTGGTCAGGTGTTTGGTTCCCTGTGTTAACCCTTTACAGGTAAAAGAACATTAACCCTTAGCTATCTGTTTATGACACTTGTGGTTAAGGCACTACACTGAGACTCCAGAGAGCCTGGTGCAGTTCATAGCTCTGACACAGACTAGCTATATGGCCTTGAGCAAGTTACTGGAACTCTTTGTGTTTCCATTGCCTCATCTGCTCAGATGGCTATTAGGTTCCAAGGGCACCTGTCTCCTAGGAACTGGACTGAGGCCACCAACTCATTTTGCAAAGATACCAAACAGCCACAAGACAGCAATGGCTTTTGGTTGCTTCAGAACTGGATCACATTTGCCAATTGAGATGACAGTGGTGAAGGGGGGAGGACTAGCTCAGTAGTTTGAGCATTGGCCTGCTAAACCCAGGATTATGAGTTCAATCCTTGAGGGGGCCATTTAGGGATCTGGGGCAAAAATCTGCCTGGGGATTGGTCTTGCTTTGAGCAGGGGGTTGGACTAGATGACCTTCTGAGGTCCTTTCCAACCCTGATATTCTATGAATCAGCATGGTTGACAGACAAGGTAAGTGAGGTAACATTATTTATTAAAACTTTAGATTTATCACAGACATGAATGTTAGCATTTGTTTTGAAAAAGTCATAGCCCTGTTTGAAGAGGCTGCACTCTGAGTACCCATCCTCTGAGAGTAGTCATGAAATATTGTATGGGTCTGCCATACAGGCCTACTGTCTCCCATGGGGCTTCTCTCTGGAGCAATAACGCCTGTTGATTGTGCAAGTGTTATTGGCTTTCTTTTTTTAATTGGATGCAACTCATCAGTGATATTAAAAAAAATTACTATGACAAACCTGCAGTCTTATTATTACCTATCTCTTGAGCCAGCCAGCTCCCTCATGACAACATGTGTTACGAGAATTGTTCAGTAGACCAGAACAGCGTGGATTAAAAGATGATTGCTGCCAGATATTTGAGGTATAAATGTATATACATTTGCCCTTGCCTGCCTAGTATATCATTAAAACACTAGGTAATTCATCTGGAATAGGAACACTATGGTCACGTGAACTTTGTAGCTGGAAAATACTTTGTCCCTAAAACTGGCAGATTACATGTGTGTGTATATGTCTGTCTGACTGTCTGTCCTATTCTGATACAAAACTATGTTAAAACGGAGTTGAGTACATATCATAATTTAGAATTTAGCTTCATTAAAGGAATGCTGTAATTATCCCCAAATCAAGTGTTTATAACCCCATACATTCATAGATGAAGTTACATTTGAAAGAAATCCATGCTTGTTCAGATATGGAACTACAGAGTTAGGGCACCCAGACAGCTTTCTGAGTCTGTCCTTTCATTGACTCTTAAAAAACTTCCTGTGTAATGAAAAACTTGCTGAAATCTTGTGCAAAAGGAATATTCAGATACATATTTTGGGGGTTTACTGATTATTTTTCCTTACTATGCTTTATAATTCAAAGTACCTCCTTTATCAGAAACCTTAATTCTGTCCTGCAAGGGCATGATGCGGTAACCATATAGTTAGGATAAAGGTTATTTAGTGTTTGTGGACCCAGATTAGATTTGACTGATTTTTAAAGACACAATACATTTAAAAAAATCTTTTCCACCCCTGACTTTGTCACACCACATGGCAGAGTTTTATGGCCAGATTCACCGGTACACTTTGGCTGCTTTACCCCATTCTGGAACAATTCAAAGTGGCCAAAGCATACAGGCAAGTTAAACTGGGTTTACAGCTGCTTTGGTTTCTCAGAGCAAAGCAAAACAGTCAGTGTATATCACAGTTTCCACCCCCTTCCTGTCCTCCAAATTCCCTAGCTATATACTATATAGCTATATACACTCTCTACGTTACCCTGCATGCACACACCCCTAATTCTCCTTCCTTCACCCTCTACATTCCCTTGTGCACACACATGCATACACCCTAGTTCCCTCTTGCTGCTGGCTTGACCCTTGACTAGATCTGGTAGTTTTTGAAAATAAATTTAGGATTAATGGTCACTTTTTGCCATTTTTTATGAAAGTTTATTTGTCACAAAGAACTGCCCTCTTTTAAAATGGAACTGTTCTCAATGAGTCAAAACCACAAGAGCCTTTAAGGAAAATGGTGGGCTTCTGTGCTGTTAGGAGGCAGAATCACAATCTGAGTGGGGAAAAATGAGACCCATTCTCAAATGGCCATCAACAGAGAGCAAGTGTGCTTTCCTGTCCCTTTAAATAATGAGAGAGGGCAGCCAGTTTGGAAGAGGATAGTTCTTTGTGGAATTCTCTGTTGCAGAAGAACTTTGTATCATTCAGTCTTTGCTGCAGTAGATATCTTAGGTATGAAGAATAACTATGTATGTAAAATAACCATTCATTCTAAAAACTTATTCAAATGTAGCCCATAAATAAGATTTTAGTGAGTTTTAACTATATGGGAAATCTGAGGAGTCTCTTGCTCTTATATTGAAGTTCTTAAATGCCTCCTCCAAAAAGAAATCTGACACGAGGTTTCAGAATTTCATAAATGACCCATTTTATTTCATTTTAATTTCTAAACTTATTAACAGATTTACATGTAAATTGTCAGACAGTTCATTCTGTACTCAGAGTAAGTGCTGTACATTTGGGGAGCACACACTTTAATTTTCATATATAACAAAGAGTTTGAATCCCTGCTAACTATGCAATTGCTACTGATGCCTCTGTTGGTATGTGTGTCTGTACTGATACCTCTGTGTGTGTAAAATAAACTGGGGGACATATCATAACACTTACCTCTTTACCAGGGATAAGCCCTATTTCCGCAAAGTATTTTCTGTTTTCCCAATCAGCCTTCCAAAAAAGTTCCAAGTTTCAGTGGAGTTAAAAAGTGTACCATAATTTTTCTCTCTAAATATCGCTATTTATAGCTCTCAGATGTTGTCAGATATGCGTTGCATCTTTGAAGGAGCTCAAACACAAAAAGAATGACAAAGTAATGTGGTATATTTCAGTGGTATATTAGAATCCATGATGATTTAATTATAGAATCATAAAATATCAGGGTTGGAAGGGACCTCAGGAGGTCATCTAGTCCAACCCTCTGCTCAAAGCAGGACTAGTCCCCAACTAAATCATCCCAGCCAGGGCTTTGTCAAGCCTGACCTTAAAAACCTCTAGAGAAGGAGATTCCACCACCTCCCTAGGTAACCCACTTCAGTGCTTCACCACCCTCCTAGTGAAAAAGTTTTTCCTAATATCCAACCTAAACCTCCCCCTCTGCAACTTGAGACCATTACTCCTTGTTCTGTCATCTGGTACCATTGAGAACAGTCTAGATCCATCCTCTTTGGAACCCCCTTTCAGGGTAGTTGAAAGCAGCTATCAAATCCCTCCTCATTCTTCTCTTCTGTAGACTAAATAATCCCAGTTCCCTCAGCCTCTCCTCCTAAATCATGTACTCCAGCCCCCTAATCATTTTTGTTGCTCTCTGCTGGACTGTCCAATTTTTCCACATCCTTCTGGTAGTGTGGGGCCCAAAACTGGACACAGACTCCAGATGAGGCCTCACCAATGCCGAATAGAGAGGAATGATCACGTCCCTCGATCTGCTGACAATGCCCCTACTTATACAGCCCAAAATTCCGTTAGCCTTCTTGGCAACAAGGGCACCCTGTTGATTCATATCCAGCTTCTCGTCCACTGTAACCCCTAGGTCCTTTTCTGCAGAACTGCTGCCTAGCCATTCGGTCTCTAGTCTGTAGCAGTGCATGGGATTCTTCCATCCTAAGTGCAGGACTCTGCACTTCTCCTTGTTGAACCTCATCAGATTTCTTTTGGCCCAATACTCTAATTTGTCTAGGTCCCTCTGTATCCTATCCCTTCCCTCAAGCATATCAACCACTCCTCCCAGTTTAGTGTCATCTGCAAACTTGCTGAGGGTGCAGCCCATGCCATCCTCCAGATCATTAATGAAGATATTGAACAAAACCGGCCCCTGGACCGACCCTTGGAACACTTCTCTTGATACCGGCTGCCAACTAGACATGGAGCCATTGATCACTACCCGTTGAGCCCGACAATCTAGCTAGATTTCTATCCACCTTATAGTCCATTCATCCAGCCCGTGCTTCTTTAACTTGCTGGCAAGTATACTGTGGGAAACTGAATCAAAAGCTTTGCTAAAGTCAAGGAATAATACGTTCACTGCTTTCCCCTCATCCACAGAGCCAGTTATCTCATTATAGAAAGCAATTAAGGTAGTCAGGTGTGACTTGTCCTTGGTGAATCCATGCTGACTGTTCCTGATCACTTTCCTCTCCTCGAAGTGCTTCAGAATTGATTCCTTGAGGACCTGCTCCATGATTTTTCCAGGCACTGAGGTGAGGCTGACTGGCCTATAGTTCCACGGATCCTCCTCCTTCCCTTTTTTAAAGATGGACATGACATTAGCCTTTTTCCATTCATTCCAGGACCTCCCCTAGTCGCCATGAGTTTTCAAAGATAATGGCCAATGGCTCTGCAATCACATCAGCCAACTCCTTTAGCACCCTCGGATTCAGTGCATCCGGCTCCATGAACTTGTGCTAGTCCAGCTTTTCTAAATAGTCCTGAACCACTAGTTACCTCCTCTCCATACTATGGGGCCCAGTGCAGTGGTCTGGGAGCTGACCTTGTTCATAAAGACAGAGGCAAAAAAAAGCATTGAGTACGTTACCTTTTTCCACATCCTCTGTCATTATGTTGCCTCCCCTATTCACTAAAGGGCTCACACTTTCCCTGACCACCTTCTTGTTGCTAACATGCCTGTAGAAACCCTTCTTGTTACTCTAAACATCCCTTGCTAGTTGCAACTCCAGTTGGGATTTGGCCTTCCTGATTTTGCTCCTGTATGCCTGAGCAATATTTTTATACTCCTCTCTTGTCACTGACTCTTGAACAGTATCTTCTGATGTAAACAGTTTACATAAATGATAGAAGATGTATTGTTAGTACTCACAGAGTGGGCGGTTGACGGGGCATTGCCACCTCTGTTTATTAATTTATTATCTCTTAAAGGCCAGAAGAATTATCATACTTATTATTAATATTAATTTCCCTCTCTGTCTTTGCTGTGTATGTGTCTTTTGTTCTCCCTATTGTTATTTTGCACTCTGATCTGTGGAGGGAAACTCACATTTCAGACAGCTTAAATCAGCATTACCAACCTACAAGAATTCACTTGGCATGTTAACTGTCTTTTAAGATTTGTGCTCAATACCCAACGGTGGCGTCTTGCTCTCAAAAGTCATTTGAATGTCTTCTAGGAATTATTGAATTGTTTATTGATCTTGTAATTATTCTTGTGTCTCTGGTTCCTTCTGATGTTTGCCACTTTGTTAAAAAATTCATACCATTTTTTAAAATAGTTGTTAGGGCTGATAACACTATATGTGCAAATATTGGAGTATGTTTGCAAATACACCTCTACCTCGATATAACGCTGTCCTCGGGAGCCAAGAACTCTTACCATGTTATAGGTGAAACTGCGTTATATCAAACTTGTTTTGATCCGTGGGAGCGCACAGCCCTACCCCCCCGGAGCACTGCTTTACTGTGTTATATCCGAATTCATGTTATATCGGGTGGTGTTATAACGGGGTAGAGGTGTATTGAAGTATATTTGGTATGTTTCTCCCTTGACTGAATTTGCTTTCCCTTCGCACCTCCTTGTCTGTATTTCTACCATCACAGTTTTTTCTTCCCCTCCTGCGCCCCCCAAAAGTCTTGTGTTTCTTAAAGAAATCTAAGAATCCCCTTGTTTTTCTCTGCCATTTGAGCATATGGGGAACTGCCCCAACCAAAGATGATAAAATAAAATTCTGAGTACGTTGACTCTTCCTTCATTGCTGTTCTGTGTGCAATTCAAAGCTGTTAATGTAACAGCATTTCCTGATGGTAGTTGCATGTGGAGCAGCTACTCTGGTGCCCCAGACAATGTATCTTATTCCAAGACGAAAAACTATGTTAAGATGGAGTTAATGTAATTTCAGAGTAAAAGACATTACAGAGATGTTGTAATTATCCCAAAATCAAGCATTACAAACCTCAAGATATTCTGGGTTTAGGTTACACTTTAATAAAATCAAACATGATAAAGTATAGAAATATACAGATAAGGCACCCAAACAACCTTAACTCTGCCCTGTAGTGACATAATTTAATAACTGTACAATTATTGTAATAGAGGCATTTTAGTGATTGTAATCTCAGATTAGATAAAACTTATTTTTAAAGACTTTGACAGTTTTTCCATATTTTTTTTCACTTAGGGCCTCCATAGTAGGTATGAATTCCAGCAGGGGCTACAAATCATCTACAGCAGTGGTTCTCAAACTTTTGTACTGGTGACCCCTTTCACATAGAAAACCTCTGAGTGTGACTCCCCCCTTATATATTAAAAACACATTCAAATATATTTAATACCATTATAAATGCTGGAGGCAAAGTGGGGTTTGGAGTGGAAGCTGACAGCTCGTGACCCCCTATGTAATAACCTTGCGACCCCCGGAGGGGTCCTGACTCCCAGTTTGAGAACCGCTGATCTACAGCAGGGCTTTATTGAACAGCCTGGCAGCCATAGCAGAGCATTCAGGATAGCACTATCACGTGCCCCGAAACTCAGGCAGCATTATCAACGGACTCACTCTCTAAGTTTCAGAGTCTGAGCTCCTGCCCAAGTTACGACATGTACACAGCAATTTTAGCACTGTAGGGTGAACCCTGCTAGCTAGAGACTGTCAGCCTGGGCTCTGAGACTCACTGCTGCTCTCTGTATAGATGTACCCTGTATGTAAAGAATGGTCTCTTAGCATTGTGCAGCAGGTCTATTAAAGAGTAGCCTTTCCAGACTCCCTCCTTCTTCTGTATGCTGTTTATATTGCTATCCACTTCATAACCCAGCATGTTCCTACCCTGGGATGTAGGCAACTGTTGTCATTCCTTCCCCCATCCCCTTATTTATAGATCAGGTAACAGAAGGTGACAAGGTGCCCTTAGGCAGAGAAGGGAATAGAATTCCCATGGTTAATATGGTAGATCTAAAACTCATCCACTTAAGCAAACTGCCTCTCAGAATGAATTATCAGAGCTATGTGCTTGACTATCCTGTCTGTGACTGCTGCTCTAACCACTAACCCACTCTTCCCTCCCAGAGCCAGCAACAGAACCCAGGGATCCTGATTTCTCATATCTCTCTCAAACAGCTGTGTAAATCACTGGCAAAATGTATCACATTCCCATCTAGTAGCTTAGGGTTTTCAACCTTTTTCTTTCTGAGCGCTCCCCCCCACAACATGCTGTAAAAACTCCACAGCCCACCTGTGCCACAATTACTGTTTTTCTGCATCTAAAAACCAGGGCCAGCATTAGGGGGTAGCTAGGAGAGCAATTGCACAGGGCACCATGAAGTTAAATTGCCCAGGCTTCGACTTGAGCCCTGGGTGGTGGAGTTCAAGGCCCGGGCTTCAGCCCTGCACTACGGGGCTTTGGCTTTCTGCCCTGGGCGCCAGAGAATCTAACAGTGACCCTGCCTGGCGGACCCCCTGAAATCTGCTCACAGCTCCCCTAGGGGCCCTGTACTCCAGGTTGAGAACTGCTGTAGTAGCTGATCCACATAGAAGATAATAGCCTACTAGCACCACATGTTACTTCTTAGCTCAAGTGATAAAGGTCTGTGCTATGGAGCTGAAGGTCTCCCGTTCACATACGGCTGATGACCATTATGTAGACGATGCCTATGGTTCCTGCTTTGTTTAATTAAAGATTGTATCATTATGCATGCACGGAAGAAGGCAGAACTAAGGTTACACTGGTAATCTTAAATGCTGGGATTTCCTAGCTTTCCAGTGTTTGGCTTTACAACATTAATATTATTTTAATATAGTTTTTTTTGCTATATAATTTCCCAGGTTGTTTGAAAACAACAATCACGTACAGGGTTTTTTCCCTGCAAAACTGAGGAAAAGCGACTAAAGTAGCAGAAATGCCCTACAATTATAGGGTGTCTGAATATGTGTGCGCAAGCATGGCAATATTTTTTTCCCCCATTCACCCTGCCTTCTGAGTCATTATGTGCCAGCGCTCAGCGTGGCTATGTTAGTGCTCTGCTTACCATCTCGTCGTAAATCATGGTTTTTATACCTTTTGAAAATCTACTTCAAATGTAACTGGAACAAAGAGCATCAGAAGACGGCTGCATCCCCGAAAAAAAGGCCATTATGTGGAGCTGCCAGAACATTCTGAGGCTGACAATGATGAGATGCTAATGAAGGGGTGAATGGTCTCCGCACTTGCAATATATTTTCTTTCCTATGCTCTCATGAGATTCAGTGCTAAACTTTGAACATGGTTTGTGCTAATTAGCTCTTTTTTTTAAATTAAGTATTAGTTGATCACATCATCTCCTTCATACAGTGTGCTCAGTTTTATTTCATTTTGCAATACATGAAGATCTGTGGTCTTGGTATCATTGAGAGAAAATGCGTTGTAATTGTGGATTGGATAGCTGTGAGTACCAAAACCTGATACATTGTGACACAGAATGTGTTTTAATGATCATTCTATTTATATTTTCAAATAAAAATATCAATAAAATACAAGTAAGTACACTAGTCTAAAAAATGTTTTTGCCCCTTACTTTATACACTGAGGATATGTCATATCAAAGTCCCTAAAATGAAAAAAAGAGCTTAGACAAATCTTAAAATAAAAGAAAATAAGAATAGTCAGTTTTTCTCTTTTTTTAAGGAGGTAGGGGGTGGGAAGCAAATAGCTAACATACTATAATTTCAGGTTAAAACAATTTTCCTTCAAGAGTCTTGGCTATTGACATAAAAATCTCTTAATTTTAATGTGGTTAAATAGCCCTCCCCAGTCAATAATATTCATCAAACATATAGTAAATGTGGACTTATATGCCTTCCCCCACCTTTTCTTTTTCCACAACTCCCTATCACATTGAAATTGTTCTCTTGCATGAACCAAAGATAAGTTTGTTTCTATTCAGAATTTGTGCTCCCACAGCTTTGTCTTGTCATCTAAAAAATGTTGCTATCTAAAAATGATCAGACATGTACTCTGTAATAATAATTTCTTTTTAAATATTGTCACAGAGGAAAATCAGCAGAAGTTGATATATTATAAGAAATCATTTGGGGATAAAAAAATACAAAATACCACTAACTAGAACTAGATACTTTTAGTCTCACTTTATTTTGCTGGTCCCAGCAGATCCAACTCTTTCTTCCCATTTCTAGTTATGGAATGTTTCAGCACCCAGAATTCTTTGACACTGGGAGAAAAAAAAATCAAGATATGACACAAAAGATGGTTTCCTCCGACAAGTCTTTTCAGAGTCCAACTATTCTCCCTTTTATTTTATTTTTTTTTCCTCAAGGGGGAGCATGCACCTTCTGTCCTTTAGTTAAGAGCAGAGCCAAACATCTATATTTCACCTTGGGCTTTTCAAGTGGAGCGTATGAAGGTTGTGTGACTAGAAGACTCTTCCACAGACAATCCTTAAACTGAACTGGAGCCTGGGGGTTAGATCTCATTGGAATTAGTGGGAGTTGTTCTATTGACTTCAGTGTGTTTTGTCCCTATAGTGTTACTATTCGGTTAAAGCTTTATCGGGTATCTGGCTAACTACAAGTGTTCATGTTCATCCCTGGCAGATTTCACTACCTAAAAACACCACTCCTATTTAAAATTGATTTTGGTGTAAAGGTTTTAAGTGTTGTCTTATGATGCGCAGCCACAGCATTTGACAGTAGATGTGCCTGGGAGTTTTTCCATTGGTTTTCGGTTCTTTCTATTTTATCTTGTTTTAAGTTGCTGACTGGTAGCTGTCAAATCAGTTAATCAGTACATTTGGCACAGAAGCTACAGCCCCCTGAGATACTGACCGTATCTTGTCTCTGGCACTGCTAATTCCAGCTTGAGTTCTTGCACAAGTGCTCTCAATCGGCAGTGGTGGAGAAGGGAATTGACCACTCCTCTGTGCCACCAGTCAGAAACAAAATGCCTGTTCTAACCTCATGTATGTTATGTCAGTGTACCTTCATTGACTTCACAGGAGTTTCTTCTGATTTACCCTGGTGTATCTGAGAGCAGAATCACGTGCCCCAAAAGCTTCCAGGCCTACATATGCTGTATTGAAGAATCTCTTTTCTCTACTGCCCGTTCCTCGGGCATCAATCCACTAGCTTTTGCAAGTGTGCTTAATAAATGGAGCTGCAGAGCAATACTGCTTCATTGACTGTGCCATTTGACTGATTGCAGAAAGCATCCTCCTACTCTTACTCCAGGAACTCTATTAGATCTAATTCCTCTGGAAAGCCATATGGTGACTCCGTCCAACACTAATTTCTTGTCTATTTAACCCTTTTCCCAGGTATTCCACCTCTTCGTTCTCCAGGCTGAAGAGGGTGGGTATCAGGCATCCTGCACCTTTGCCTTTCATCGGAAACCTGCTGTTCTTTCGCCAGGTAAGAAGGGTTTAAGTTGGTATCTATCCAAAAATGTTTTAAAAGAGCAGGGGAGATGGGGGACAACGGGAAGGGAGAGAGTGATCTTGTAGCTACTGATCACTGCTCTTTGAGCATCTTCCTGGGGACATAACAAGCACAACTCACCGTTGTGACCAGAAGGAACATAGCAAGCAGCCACCTGTAAGAGGCACTGGTTTAAGGACAGAATTAACCAGATGGAAAGAAAGAGTGTAAGCTTCTGAAGCTAATTACTTGAGCTTTTCCAGGAAAGTTCATGACCTTGGTGGAGTAAACTTGGTTATGTGAATAGAACAGATTATATTAACTAGCTCTGACTGGTTTGTTCTGAGCGGTTTCAGTTTATACAGCTCTCTGTTGCTGATTGTACATGATTATTTCAAAGCAGTAACTTTGTTTACTTCCAATCAAGTAAATGAAGTTAGATACCATTAACTAATACTGCTCCCTTGTCCCCAGTTTTAAGGTCTTTTCTGAGGGAGGGGAGTTTTATTTTTGTTTGCTCATGTACAACAAAAGAACTGTTTCATCAAGAGAAACGTTTGTTTTATGGTCTGATTTCAATAAAGCTCCCAAGGACCCAATCTCTCAATCTGAGTTCACAGTGGAGCTCTGTCATTTTTCAGGTATGGCGTGTTAAAGTCTCTCCCATTCACATTGGTGGCTTTCCATGTTGGTTTTCAAGATTCCCAAGCACTTTGTGAAAGAAATCCGGAATAACTCCAGTGTTCATGCCATATTTTCCCCCTCTTCCCCCCCACAACAAAAAGGCTTAATGTCCAAGATTGTCTGAGAGATGTTAATGAGAGTATAGTTCTTTTTGCTGTTAAAGTGGTTACACCACCAGTATCTGATTCATTATTTGGTAAGGCATTTTGAGATGCCTGGAATATTAACGTAAATCCAAATTCAATTCTATGGTGAAACTAATTTTAAATAGTTGTTTTCACGTGTGCACCCAGTTTCAACCAGGAGAGAATTTAAAAGGCTGAATGACCTTAACAAGGACTGGAAGGCAGTAATGAGACATGGAGCTGGTTTGAAACCAGCCTGGAGTCTGAAAGTAACTAATCTCTTGTCTCTTTGATGACAAAGCACAATTGATCCCTTTCCTGGCACTTTTTCAGCAACAGGCTGACAGAGAACTGAGTCACCCTCTTACCCCTAGAGGGAGTTGCTCTTGAACAGGGTTGAGGCACTGATGAGAGTAGTGTGGAGAAGTTATCACTGCTGTTACCTCAGCTTGTACTTAGGCCACGTCCAGACTACCCGCCGTATTGGCGGGTTAAAATCGATTGCTCGGGGATCGATATATCGCGTCTAATCTAGACGCGATATATCGATCCCCGAGCGCGCTTATATCGATTCCGGAACTCCATCAACCCCAACGGAGTTCCGGAATCGACAGGGAGAGCCGCGAACGTCGATCCCGCGTGGTGTGGACGGGTGAGTAATCCGATCTTAGATATTCGACTTCAGCTACGTTATTCATATAGCTGAAGTTGCGTATCTAAGATCGATTTCCCCCCCCCGTAGTGTGGACCAGCCCTTAGAGAACTTTAGTGAAACTGGTTTCTTTTATGTGCACTAAATTAACATAAATGATATAATGAAGAGAAAACACATGCTATTTTACAGGGCTTTTTTAAAAAAAAACAATTTAAAACTGATATGCAGTCACAGTTTTATGTTCATGCATGAGTAGTTAGAAATAAGAATTCTGTATGAGATTTTAAACCATGCTTAAGCTTGTCTTAACAGCACAAGTCCCATGGATTTGCAGTCCTAAATCATTTAAGTTCTTTAGAAAATGCCTCTGTTCTATTGTGGATGAGCATGATCAGTTCTATCACTGTCAGTAGGAGCTAGGCACATGTCGTATTTAGTCCAGGCTCTTTGTAATTTGTTTTCCTCCCCTGAAACGTTCTTCTGTATTTTCCTGTTCTGTTTCTTTGATTGTTTTCTCAGAAATAGTGCCCATAGCAACATGCTAGTAACAGGAAGATCATGTTTGTGCTGAGGGCTGTTTTCTAATGGTAGCATTTTCACATACACATGTACTGTACTGAACTCAAAAAAGGACATCTCCTCCTCTCCCAGTAGGAGATAACCAGAGGCAATATGTCATCTTACTGGGAACGA
Organism: Gopherus flavomarginatus; assembly: GCF_025201925.1. Taxonomy (NCBI): domain Eukaryota; kingdom Metazoa; phylum Chordata; order Testudines; family Testudinidae; genus Gopherus; species Gopherus flavomarginatus. The sequence continues at coordinate 108,261,333 of NC_066617.1, read as the reverse complement.
GGATGGATTTTATGGACCTAGTTGTGAGGGCACAGCAGCAGTTTGGTGGCTGGGTTAGTTTCTAAGGACAGCTCAGATGCAAGAAGTAAAATGCTTGTACATCCCATCATCATGTATAGAACAGTAAAAACTCTTTGCACTTACATATGAGATGCAATAATGTGATTGTATATAAGTGATCTTATAAACAGCCTTTCTTCCAAGCCTCTTTGAAAGGCCGAATCCTTCTCCCTGTATTCAGCATTGCCAACCCCCAGCATTCAAAAATCATGTCAGGCCTGCCAAAATCATAAGTGGTTTAAAAATCCATTAGATTTTTAAAATATATGTTTTAATGTTTTTCTGTTTGCTTTCTGGGTTTTGGCTGCACTTAGGTCACATTTTCAAGCTTTTCTCTGCAGCCATGAAGGCTAGAAACCTTTTTAAATGAACACTGAAATTCTCCCATAATCTCATAAGTCCAGGAGCTGGAGTTTTAAGAAAAACACCAAATACCACAAGACTCACAATAAAATTGTAAGAATTGATAACACTTGTACTTACTTGTATACCTGAATAAAACCTATGGGCCTGATTCTCCTCTCACATAAATCATGTAAACCAGCTGTAGCTCTAGTAAAGTTAATGGGGTTAATGCCAGTTTTATTTCATCATATAAGTGAGAAGAGTATCAGGCCCTATCTCCCTTTCTCAGATTGCCTTGAAATGAGGGGGAAGCATTACTAATGCGAGTAGGATTTTGCCCAGAGTGCTTCTTTTTTATTATAAATCTACAAATCAAATTTCTGTTACAAAATTCAAACATGTTTGTCTATATCTCTTCTGTGTAAACAAAAACACTTTATTGAAGAGTATGTATTGTTTAGTTTAAAAAAGTAAATGTAGTGTTTGTGAAATCTCTGTCTGTTGGCTGGAATGAGGGTCGCTGCTATGAAGTGTCGTTTGAGAGCTGGAAGATGTGGATGGTGGGGGGAGAAATTTGTGGGGAGGTGCAGGGAAATGAATAAAAAGGTAAGAGCTGACTTGAAACAGCAAATTGTTCCATTACTTGTAAGGTCCCACTTCTCTTTTAAGAACAGGAGAGAGAGCACCAGTCACACCCTGAAATTAAAACATACCCAAGTTAATCTGCTAAAGAAAAGAAGATATGGAATTATTGCAGTCCTGCAGCTGGGAAATTACCTCAGAGTCTAAGATATTAGATTAAAAATACTTCAGTTATATCAGAACCATTTGCAGTGGGTAACATCTGCTGCAGGAGTAAAAGTGATTATGCTGTAAAAACATCGTGTTTAATTTTCCCAGTAACTGAGCAGGAGATTTGTAGCAGACAGAAATGCAATTTCACCAGGAATCCTTGAGTGTTTCTCATCCTCCCCTCAACAATCTTGCATTTTTCTTACAAATCTGTGGGAAAACCAATGTGGTCCCCCCCCTTGGAAGCATAACCAGATGCACAAGGCATACACAGAGCACACAAACAAAACAGGGCATTAGAGCCACGGGCTATTTAAAAATTGAACCTCTTAATTCACAAGCTAATGGCTTTACTATGTGACAAATATGTTTAAAAACTAAGGTATGTAACACGGCCCTTCCCCCAAGGAGCCAGAGACAACACTTGACCTGTTGCTCTTACAGTGTTGTATCCCCTCCCCCTGTCCCTCACCCTTTCCTAAGAAAGCAGTTACCAGTTATGCTATTTTAAAATGTCATTATCTTGACATTTTAATGGTTCTAGTAATCACGTACTTTACCTGTGGGCACTGTGTACTATTCAACTTGCTGTTGATCTTTGCTGAGCTGAAAAATGTCATGTTCTTGTGGTGGGGTGGGGTTTGTTGTTTTTGTTTTTTTTGGTGGGAGGGACTTTTATAACCAGTTGTACCTTCTAAACTGTTGGGTGAGCTGCTTTGGGTCCATACGTTGGCATGCTTATATTTTAGTTTTTCCCCATTATTCATTTGAAGCTTCAACCATGCTTGTGACTGGTTGTGTGCTGCCTCCCTGCCTTGCATTTTAATGAACGACATCGCTCTTTTAGCCCCTCTCTCTGCATGGACAAGATGCTCTTTGTTTGCTCTGTTTATTCCTGCTTGGGTTACTTGTTGTTCCTGGGCTTCCCCTGAGCAGCCCTCTTCTACTGAATGGAAAATGGGCACTGTATGGATGCTTTGTCTCCTTCAGTGTTGGATTGGGCTGGGCTGAGCAGTTTTATGGAGTGAAGGGTGTGGGGAGAAACAAGAGATCATATGTGATTCTTTCCCACTACATACCTGCCCAAAGCATCCTTTGATATGCAAGTCAAAGAAACAAACAAAATGCAGGGCCCTTGCCATAATGAAATTAACTCCTGTCTAATTTTTGAACTAGAAAGCAGCAGATCAGTGTTTGGAGACAGAAGCTGCAGCACTGACTGTTCTGGAATTTAATGACACAGCACTTAAACCAAAGCAAGGTTTAAGAGAGACAAATGGTGAGAAGAATGGGAGGGAAAAAAGGGGGAGCTCACAACTAACCTATCAGCCTGTGTTAATTGCAGGAGTAATATAGCTTTGCACTGACAGTAAAAGCTTGCATATGGTTTTGTGTTGTTTTGTAGAGATAAACAAGAAGAGATGAATGGAATGGGAAGTGTTTGTTTGCCAGTTGATTGATATTTAAGTGGGAACTGAAAAACAAGGCCTTGGCATAATGAACAGATCTCTCATTATCTTCCCCATTCGGTCATGGACATGTATTGCGGGCTGACACTGTATCCTGTAAAAATGTTACTGGGTGGTTTTAGTCATCTCTAATGCTTTGGGAAAATTCTTCTCACATTAGAGGCCTGTTCATATATTTCTACTGAATGAAACACATGTATTAGAGATACAACTCTAGGCACTGCACAGAATGCTGTATTGTACTGGGCCTTGATTCATGGTATGGATGTGCATATATCTGTATATATATTCTCTCCTCTTAGCTACATCAATCTCCTTTATTTTGATTTGCAGTTGATACTGACTCCCTTGTACAGGACCCAGGACCAGTCAATTTGGTTCTGCAGGTGGTCTAATAGGTTTAATTTTTAAATCTTGTTTTATACAACCCTAGAACTCATGAAACTAAGGGGCTGTAAGTTCTAATACTGTACAAATATAGGCTAACAGGAATGTTAGAACCAAGTAGGACAAGCAGGAGCTCTGTGTGTCTTCCTTACTCAGTGCCCCAGTGTTGATCTGTTGAACTGCTAGTACAGTTCTGGGCTTCATTTGAACAGAATTGTGCTCAAATGTGTATTAATGTTGTACTGTACACAAATGGTTTAGGTTTAGACGCACTAATTTTCACATGCGACTTTAAATATCAGTTTGAACTCTGGTCTCCCAAGAGGAGAGTGGCTAGTATGTTGCTAACCCTTTGTGCAACCTATATGTTTCAGCAGTCTTAGCAAGATAGATCTATTTGAGATAGTAGCCTTTATAAAAAACGGTTATTTCACAATTCACAGTGATGTGAGGCTGGCTTGACTGTCTAAGAATCAGTGTGGTATTAGTAAATTACCATTTAAGGGAAAAGGAATGAGCAAATGCCCTTGCACATCAGAAAGAATTCAAGGTTTGTTAAATTTCTTTATTTTTAACTTAATACCGTGCAGCTAGATGTGAAATGCAAGGTACAGCCATCTCTGATTACTTAAAAAAGTTATCTCACAGGTTTGGTAATGGAAAATACTGCTTGTCAATTCTAGTTTGTGGTCTGGTTCAGATCTACATCCAGCTGGTAATGAAAGTTGTTACCATAGCTTGCTTGGTGGCAGGACTGGCGCTAGGGTTTCTCACGCCCTAGGCGCACGGCCATTTCGCTGCCCCCCACACTGATCCCGTGGCTCCGGTGGAGCTGCCGCAGTCATTCCTGCAGAGAGTCCGTTGGTCCGTGGCTCTGGTGGAGCTGCTGCCGGCTTGCCTGCGGGCAGTCCACCAGAGGCGCGCGAGCAGCCAACCGTCCGCAGGCATGACTGCGGCAGCTCCACCGGAGCCGCAGACCAACGGACCCTCTGCAAGCATGCCTGCAGCAGGTCAGCTGGAGCCACCTGCCGCCCCCACGGCAAAATGCCGCCCCCCAAATAATCCTGGCGCCCTAGGCGATTGCCTAGGCCGCCTAAATGGTAACGCTGGCCCTGCTTGGTGGCCTAAGTGAAATCAGTTTGATGGTCTCAGTCTAGTTCCTACTGATAGATACACACATGACAGAAATAAAAAGAAACGCCCCCACAGCTGGCACAAAGTGGTACCCTGGTTGGCAGTGGAGACTGAACCACTCTGTAAATCCTAGAGGTGGCCTATTTAGGTCAGGATTGAAGCATGTTGATGAGGCATTGTGGGGAAGTTTGCATTGCTGCTGCCTGTGATATACTGATGAACCAAGAAATTGTACTGAATGTTAGATTTTTCAATTGTGAGTATTATGTTTTGGGAGGTGCTTCATTCTCAGGATAGGTGGCAGAGAAATGAAATAAAAATAAAATATTTTTGTGTCTAAATAGAGGTCTTTATTGTTCTCAGGCTAGCCACCATCAAATTCTCACACTTGCATTTACTTCGATATACCTTTCTCATACATGAGACTAACCCGCGGCATCGGCGGGTTAAAATCGATTGCTCGGGGATCGATATATCGCGTCTAGTCTGGACGCGGTGTATCGATCCCCGAGCGCGCTTACATCGATTCCGGAACTCCATCAATCCGAACGGAGTTCCGGAATCGACACGGAGAGCCGCGGACATCGATGCAGCGCCGTCCAGACTGGTGAGTACCTCGATTTTAGAAATTCGACTTCAGCTACGTTATTCACGTAGCTGAAGTTGCGTATCTAAAATCGATTTTAATTTCTAGTCTGGACGTGGCCTAAATGAGTATGTGTACATCAATGACAATAGAATGTATATAAAAAGGGAAATCTTTGGGGCTTGTCCCATTTTATTTAGAGATGCTCCCTTTTGAAGAATACGTGTGGAAAACTTGAAGGGAACTTGTTGATGATTTTAGGCTCAGAATTTGCAGTGGTTTTATTTTTTTTCTTGTAGCACAAAACCTTGAGAGTCCCCTGACTTTAGGAGTTGGTGATAGAATTGCGAGAGCAGCAGTGAGGCCCAAGTAAGGGTGTTGAGCATAGTATTTTGTTACTCACAATCCAGTGAGGTGAAGAAATCTGAGGGAAGTGAGCACCGAAAGCTGCTAGGCTAGGAAGAAAACAGTGTCCTCAATATTCATCATAAAGGCATTCAACAGCTGTCAGCAAGAGGTGATGTTTCATGGGCACCTTTGGAAGTATTTCTGTATCACTTGCTAGGCCTCATGCTTGTCCCTGTTCTCCCTTTCTATTAAATGCAGCTCTTTAACACACTCAAGTAAGATACTATTCCTAACTAACAACAAGAGTAAGCAGAGACCATAAAAATAGCCACAGGGCATATCTAGCAAGACACATGCAGGAGCCCCACCCCTCCGTGGCTCCACCCTTGCTCCTCCTCTTCTCCTCCAAGGCCCCACTCCCTGGCTAGGCTGGAAGCCAAGAGCTGGGCCATGGTAAGAGCCGCCAGGTTGCTTGGGTAAACCCAGACCCTCCACCTGCCCTGGGTGGGGGACTGGGATGCTCGGGAGCAGCCCCTGGCCTGTGTCCCCATCTAAGTTCCCTGTAAGCTGTGTGGGCGCACAGCAGCCTATTAAGCACCGTGTAGGTGCTCATGGAACCTGTCTGGCACCTGCCACGGCTGGGGAAGGGGTGCCCCTCCCCCAGCCCCAACCTGGCCCTGGCCCGGACTTGCTGTGGCTGGGGCGCCCCTCCCCCAGCCCCAACCCAGCCCCGGACCTGCCTCTCCCTCCCCTCCCCCTGCCCAGGTGCTGTTGTGGGGAGAGAGACCTGGGGGGAGTCCTCTCTCCCTGCCATAGCCCCAGGGCAGACTGCATCCCAAACTCTCATCCCTGGCCCCACCCCCAGACGGAGCCGTCCCCTCCCAGTCCAACCCTCTGCGCCAACCCTAAGCCCCTCATCCTTGGCCCCAGATCCCTCATCCCTCACCCCCAGCTGGAGCCCTCACACCCCTACACTCCTACCCGCTGCCTGAGCCCCCACCCACACTCTGAACCCCTTGGTCCCACCCCCACCACACATCACCTCCATATTGGTGCACATAACAAAATTCATTCCACACATGGATGGGAAAAATTAATGGGAACACTGGTCCTTGCCCTCCAGGGCATGTCACCTAGGGCAGGTGGAAGGTCTGGGGCTCTCCACAGTGGTCCGGGCTCCCTTATGACTGCCCAGCTTCTGGACTGGACTGGCCATGGGGCAGGACCTTGGGGAGGAGAAGAGGACGGGGCCTCATGGCAAGGGGGCCTAAGGCCCGCCTCAGCCCCCCCTCTGCACCCCAAACACACCAGGAAGAGGCTGATGCTGCCCCTTGAGCCTCGGGCAGGCGTGGAGCAGTGCCCAGGGCTGGCTCCAGGGTTTCTGCTGCCCCAAGCGGCGGGGTGGGAAGCTGATTGGCAGCACGTCAGCGGCAGCTCAATCGGACTGCTGCATTTGTCGGCGGCGGGTCCTTCACTCCCTCTCTTCCTCTTCGGCGGCACTTTGGTGGCAGGAAGAGAGTGACTGAGGGACCCGCCGCCAAATTCTCGCCGAAGACCCAGACATGCCTCCCTGATAGCGGACGAGTGCTGCCCCTTTGTATTGGTACCTCATGCACCTGCTTCCTTAGCTGGTGCCTGTAGCCGGCCCTGGCAGTGCCGCAGGGAATCCGAGACCAATGCTGTCCTGGAGTCATTCAGCCCAGGACTGGGACTTGAATTCTGCATTTTGGGACTTTCCTGCCCCATTCAGGATGGGTGGTCACCCTAGGAAAATCATTTGGGTTCACTTAATTGCTTTTAAGCGTCTATGCTTTAGCTCCATCCATCTATCCCTTTTGAGCTTATTAACTTGTACTCAGTTCAGAGACATGTGCATACTGATGAGGCATGCATATATTTCTCTGCTCTGTGGAAGCCTTTCTATGGAAATGCTGAGTGCTGAGGCACCCTGCATTTCTGTTAGCAGCATTCAGTGGCATGCCAGGTGAAAACCATAACTCTCTTTTTAAAATAACACTCTTGTAAGAAGCTAGAAACTAAATAAAACAAACAAAACAATAAGCAAATAGGACCAACTCACATGTGACTATATGGTGAGAGTGGAAGCTGCTAGAGATTCAAGTTTTGAAGCTGGTTGGGCAGTATTATTATTACACGCTTTCTTGCTTCTCCAAATAACAGGTTTTCCTCTCCAGAGGAGGAGGTGGGTCTCTGCCATCCCTTCCAGCATCTTAGAAATCCCCATTGTTTGTTTGCCATTTTACTACTTGGCCCGGCACCTGTCACCCTCTCAGATGCACTGTGTATGTCTATGCTGTAAAAAACAGAAACAACAACAAAAAAAGGGGCTGTTCTTAATTCAGGTGAAAATAGCAGTGAAGATGAGACAACTCACTTTGAACTTGCATTAGCAGCTCGAGTTAAAGTCAATAGGAGAGCCTGGGGTTGAATTCAAGCTGCTAACCTGAGCTAAAAGCCAAGTTGCCATGTCTTCTGGGTTAAAATAGCAGTGAAGACATGGCAACTTGTCATTTAACTCAGGTTAGCAGCTTGAATTCTACCCCAGGCTCTCCTATAAGCTTTAACTTGAGTTGCTAACCCAAGTTCAAAGCTGAGTTGTCTATCTTCCCTGCTATTTTAATCCATGTTAGCTAACCTGAGCTAAAAAACCTTGTTTTTTCTGTCTAGAAATAACGCCCGCTCAAAAATGACTGGATGGGGACTCCCTTTGGCGCCAGAGAACAGCTATGTAAAAGTGGTCACAGTTTTGCTGGTGAGCTGTGTAATGCTTTCCTTAGCTGCTCTTATTGGCAAGCTGGTTTTGTGTAACTATAGAAGATTACCTTTTTAAATGCTGTGGGGAGTGATGTATCAGGGGATTGCTAATAGGATATGGAGGACTTCACCTCTACAATGGAAGGAAGATGCTCATTAAGTGGTAGCACTGGTGAATGAGAATAGGGACTCTATACTCCCAGCTTTGCCTTTAACTCCCTGTGTGACTTAGGGCAAGTCACCTAGGCTGAGATTTTCAGTTTCCAATAAAACTAACTGGGTATCCCAGTCCCCTTGGTGGCTTTGAGAGTCATAGGTTTACCTGTTCTGTGCCTTGGTTTAACTGATATAATATATTAACACTTATGGGAGTGTGGTGAGAATTCTTTAATAATAATAAGATCTATCTCTTTGTAGAACTCAAAACACTTTTCTAAGGAGGGGTCAGTATTATTATCCCCATGTTACAGATGGGGAAACTGAAGCTCAGAGAGGTCAGGTGACTTGATCAAGCTCACGTATTAGGCCAATGGCAGAGCAGGTATAGAACCCAGGTCTCCCATCTTGTGTTTGTAAAACAAGTTGTGATCCTCTTATCAAAGGTGACATACAAGTGAAGAGTATTACATTAGTAATAATAATAGCAATAAACAATATTTTATCAGTTCCAATCCAGTCTAGATCAGAAGTGGCCAAAAACCATTGCTATTCAACAGCTGTTTGGTAGCTTATGTTAAATGATTATCTCTATCCAGTTTCCATTGGAAAGGGGTATGCATCACACAAAGTTTCCTTCACTGCTCTGTTGTTAGCAGTTTATCAAAAAGGCTAAAGATTTCATAGATGTGGAGATTCATCTACCCTGTATTGATGGGTACTGTAGTTGAGATACATTACTGGGGCAGTGATGTATGGGGAGGTTGCCAGGTGCTATAACTAAGACTAAGATTTTGTCATAGTTATTTTTAGTAAAAGTCACGGACAGGTCATGGGCAATAAACAAAAATTCATAGAAGCCAAGACTTGTCTGTGACTTTTGCTGCTGCGGCTCCATGGTTTCCCCATGGGGGCTGGGAGCTGTGGGGTTCTCTCTCTGCCTGCAGAACTGGAAGCTTCAGGAGAGTCCCCTCCGCCCACAGCGGCTGGGAGCTGCAGAGTGGCCATATTTCCCAAAGAGAAATGGAACACCCACAGCCACTCACCTGAGGCGTCTGCCCCCTCCCCCCACCCCGAGGCTGTTGCCCGTTGCTGGAACCCTGAGAAGGGCCCCCTCAGTAGTCTGTCACCTGTCGCTGGAACCTTGCAGGGGGCCCCATGTTGCCTGTTGCTCAAATCCTGCCAGGGCCCCACTGGCTGTCAGCTCCAGAGTCCGGCAGCCCCTGTGGCTGAAGCAAAGAATGTCAGGGCGGTCTCTGGAAGTCGCAGATTCTGAGACTTCCATGACATAAACATAGCCTTAGTTAGAACTTTTTTTTTAAGAATACCTTACATTTACATAGCCACTTTCATCCCAAAGAATCACAAAGGCTATCCTGTATCAGAGGGGTAGCCATGTTAGTCTGGATCTGTAAAAAGCGACAGAGTCCTGTGGCACCTTATAGACTAACAGACTTATTGGAGAATGAGCTCTCATGGAAGCTTATGCTCTAATATGTCTGTTAGTCTATAAGGTGCCAGAGGACTCTGTCGCTTTTTACAAAGGCTGTCCTGTACATAAGAGTTAGTTCACATACCACTGAAATGCAGCTATCTTTTGGGTGAAATGCAGCAGTTATTTACAGCAACACTAAACAACAGTTTAAGTCAGCAAGTGAAGTATATCCAAGTGTAATTTTAGGGAGCTGTAGGTAAGCAAAATGTAACCAACCAAATTACACTTTAGCCTGAAATCCAGGGTTAACAACTCCTCTGCTCTGGTGACCGTAAGGAGTCAGCACCTTCGCACTGTGTCTCATTTGAAGAATGACACAATAATGTCATGAATAAAGGACTTCAGAATCCATGGCTGTGAATCTAACACCTTGTACACAAACACTTAAGAAGGGAGAAATAATCTGAGTAGAACAATGGCAATCTGTTAAATATATGCTGTCGTCATGTTGGTGAGTCATTGGCCTGGGGAGAATGACTGTTGGCCAAGAAAAGTCTCTTGGATTCTGAACTTAGAACATAAAAGAATCACTATTATATTAAATAGATGCATCTCCATTGATATAAATGAATTTACATTCATTCCCTCCACCTTTAAAGTTAGAATTTAGTGACTCCAGACACTGTTTTCCCCCCTTTATTAGAATGCATAGAACTCCCCATCTAAATGAATACAACTACTTATAATAATTGCCAGGTATCAGTTATAGTGCTGGAATTATAGACAACCCAGAATGGTTGCTTACAACAGGCATTATCCATGAGCCTGCATATTTAGCTGAGTCTTAACTTTATTAGCAGTGTCTAAATGCATTAGCCATATGCTCTTCAGCATATGGTAAATATACAACAATTTATTTTCATTAGGGTTTTGTTAGAAGTGCTGCGTAACCCTAGCTCCATCAAAAATGTTTGCAGCATGAGCTGTTTCGTAAAATAAAAGGCTGGGCTACTGTCGTCAGCTTGGCCATGAAGGATTGGAGAGTGAGTGATAATGAAAAGCAGTAAAGTGCAGCTGTGTATAGGTTGGATGTCTCTCAGCTAGCTGGTCCCGGTTTTGCAGGTCCTTATGCTAAATAACAAGTGGAGGGCTCTATACAGCTCCCTCTCCAATCATGTACCGTCATATCCTTGACATTCCATCTTCATCTGCCTTCAGCCTACTACACACCTCAGATCTTGTTAGCCATCACAGGAACACCAGTTTTTGAGGCTGCTTTGCCTCCATGACTCACTCTTTATGAACCAGGAAGTGGACACAAAGGGCAATTTTCCAGAAGGGGACATCTGGGGAATGCAGGTAGGGAACTGAATCTTTGACATGGCTTTCTGAGTCAGATGGGACAATGGATTATGAGGTATTAAAGATAGTATTCTGGGCTTGTGATGTGATATAAGGTCCTATATGGCAGCATAAATTGCGTAGCAGTAAAGCTGCCATTGCACCTGTGTGGGACACCAATATTTTTATTTATACTTTTTGCAGCAAAAGTGAAACTTAACTCGATAAACAGAAGAATAAGAAAGGACTGACTTATCTGACTTGTAAGAAAATAAATATAAAAAAATACTAGTTTAAATCCTCAGTCAAAAAACAGTAATTCCAAGTGCTGGTGGGCTTTTGTAGGTGAAGACTTCATTTTAATGGAGCTGATTTGAAATTTTTCAACCAAAAAGCAGGGTTTAATCAAAAGCAATTTTTTTTGGGAAAAGTGCCGTTTTTAAAAAAAAATAATCAATTTTTCAATGGAAAATTTCTAAACAAAATCAAAACAAATTTTTTTATTGCAACTGGAATTTTCATTTTGGTTTGGTTTCTGAAAACCATGTCTTTTTTAAAAACTTCTGATTTGTTTCTTCTCTTTTTTCATCATTGAATGCAATAGAATTAATGGTATCATCTAGGAATTTTCCCTCAGACCTTTTTGCTTTTGGTTTTATTCCATTTTTCCTTTTTCTATTCAGCAACTTTTCAAAACTTCCTCAACTTTGGAAAAGTTACAATGAAACACTTTAACTTTGTCACTGTGCAACTTTCCAAGATGAAGTAGTTTTGAAAAGTTAGAATGGAAAAAGGAGAAAGGAAACAAAATAAAACACCCCCCACCACTGGACATTATTCGTTCTATTGCACTCAGTTGCAAAAAGAGGGTGGAGAAGAGAAACAGAAAAAGGAGGTAAGTGAACCTTTGAAAATTTGGAGAAAAAAAATTCCAGCAAACACGTTACAAAATTGTTCCATATTGAATCTTGCGAAATAGAAATAATTAGATTTTTTTCCCCTCAGAATCATCTTTCCCATTTTTTGACCAGCTCTGCTTCTTATACACAAGATCTGGTGGTTCTTAGGCAATTTGTGCAATAGCCAAAAATGAAAAAATGTTTTAGGTAAGATGAAGGCGGCAGGATCCTGTGTACCTGAGATCGGGGCTCGATGACGTGAGAAGCCTGATGGCAGCAATGAACTGCCTAGCAGGGTTTGTGGGACTGGGGAAGGAAAGATTAAAGACTCCATTGAAAGAAAGGGGAAAAGGTCTTCCCAGAAGATGGGGACTGGGAGGAAGAGTCCGTGGAGGAAGCAGGCAGAATAAAAGTTTAGAAGGGAGTCCCAAAGTTTTGATGGATTCAGGGCACATTTACTATTATCCAATAAGGCCAGGACAGGTTGTGACCTACCAAAAGGCCCCTTGGTGCTTGACAAGGCACCTGACTGAACAGGACATAATGGGAAATGACCGATAAGCTGGTGATTCATCTATTAGTGTTCACAAGGTTTACCACTTGGAAAAGGATGAATGCACCTGATAAGGTCAGAAAATATACCAGAATATTGAACAAATTAAAGACAAAGCAACAAAGGGTGACCAGGCTATCTTTCAGCTGTTTCCCAGATTTGCAGACATCCTTAGACTTGATGTGCATTATAAAAATAAGTACATTGGAAAGGACTCTTCATAACTAAGGGAGGGAAAAGTTGTTCATGATGGAGTTAACTGTAGCCTATTTCCCAGTATGTGACCTTATATCAGAGACCACCATTTTAATAAAGAGCCTTGTAGAGTTCACGTCAGATAGAATTAGGGAGTATGCAGTATCTCGTATTTATATTTGTGTTTACATTTTTACTTCCTTATTTTTAATGCCCCACAGAGCCATCTCGGAGGCCTCAAAATACGTTATCTCACTGTCTAATGATATTTCATTTCTGGAATGGAAGACGTACCGTGAGAAGACCAAACCTTGAAGTATAATGGCTCCCTAAGGCAAAAGAAGAAAACACTAAACTCTTTGGTTTCCTACACCGTCAGAATACATAGCTCTAGTTAGGATATAGTTAGTTTGGTGCAAGGTTCCTATACAAAGTATGCTTTTTAGATTTGCCCTTTAATTTTCTCTTTCCCCTATTTATTTAAATTCCTGTAGCACTAAATTCCCTTGTCAGCCTTTACGCTGGATGTTGGCTCTGTTCTCTGAAGCACTTTCAGCCTCTACTACCCTGTCTCCATAGCATCGTAACTGTGACTGCAAAGATTATGCTGTGATTACAGCACAGGGGTGCAAGCCTACGTTCTATTACTGTCTCTGCTCCAGATTTCCTTGTGGCCATGGGCAAATTGCTAAGTGCCCAGCCCATGTGGGTGTGCAGTGGAGTGAATGCACAAAAACCTTTGTCCACTCTTTGTCCACCATATAAGGACTACAAACAATTGCAGTCTTTGTGCTTAGGGAACTATAGGGGCTACTCCCAAAGGGGGAGGTGAGAAAGCAAGGCCGTGGTTCTTCTCCCCCTTCGCAGCAGCTTGCAGAGTGGATTGGGTGTAGTGGCAGGTGTAAGCTGCACTGCCTAAAGAGGTGTAGCAGCCAGTATGCTCCCCCTGCATGGTGGGGAGTTCAGGGTGGAGTACTGCTTCACGCAGGTAGAATTTGACTGGGTTCCTCCAGGGCAGTGTGCCCCTGGGAAGTCCCTCAGTGGCACACATGAGCCCCTAATCTCTCGGGATGTCTACACAGCTAAGAAACACCCCTGGCTGGCCTGTGCAAGACGACTCGGGCTTGCAGGGCTTGGGCTGCTGGGCTGTTTCATTGCTGTGTAGACTTCCAAGTTCAGGCTGGAGCCTGGGCTGTAGGACCCTGTGGGGTGCACAGTAGTGTCAGCACAACTGCTGTGTGCTGGGGATGAGACTTTGACTTCTTAACTCCGTCACTCACCCTTTGGGCCAAAAGGGCTGGATCTGTTGTGCAGATAACGTTTTTAATCCCTGATGGATCATTCTTGATGGCTCCCCTCCAGCCAATCCAAGGCTCCAGCCCGTATCATGCACAGAGACAGCACTGCCCAATGGAGGTCTTTAGCGGGGAGAGGGGTGGAATGAATAATAATTTTTATATGAAGTGCTTTACAACCTGTGGCCAAAATATTGGTGCCTAATCCTATGCAGGTAAATCCATATTTAGGCACCTAAGCTTGTGGCCTTCTTTTCAGAGGTGCTGCTCTTGATTTTCGACCTCTTTGAAAATCAAGCCGCTGATTTAGTTGCCTAACTTCAGGCATCCTCATTTGAAAATTCTGGTTCAAATACAAACATCATCAATCAAATGCAGCCATCTCTGGGATTGGGAGGATGGCAGCCAATCACAGCACAACGCCGTGAAGGGAAAATTCTGTGAGCAAAGACCCTAGGGCTCCCCCAAGAGACTTTGCACAGTAAATAGCCTGGAGTCTTCCTGATGAGGATGAAGGACTGAAACAACCGTGCCAGAATTTGAACCTGATGTTGTTTGTTAATACAGTAGCACCTAAAGGTCTAACCAAAATTGGAGCCCTATTGTGCTAGGCATTGTACAAACATACAATATCATAGTTTCTGTCCCCAATATCTTACAAAATAGACAAGACGGACACAGGGTTGGAGAAAGGAAGCATTATGTCCATTTTACAGATGAGGAAATTGAGGCACAATAAATTTTAAGTTTCTGATCCTGAGTCTATTGACATCAGTGGCAAAGCTCCCATTGACTTTAGTGGACACAAGCCCAAATGACATGCCCAAGATGACACAGAAAATCTGTGGCACAACTGAGAACTGAACCCATATATCAGATATTCCAGTTCACTGCTTTAATCACAAGACTGTTGTTGCAGGGAGTGTGTGTATATTCCAAACATGAATACTCAAAGCATCTCCGCTGGAATGAATAAACAAAAAATGAAGAGTTTAAATACAAACCTAACAACCCACCACCTCTCCCTCAATCAGTTTGGTTATTATGTTGCTGTTTGTCTTAAAAGTATCAGAAAAAATGTGAATAACAGAGTCGAATCCTTCTCAAAAGCCTGTCCCCATCCTCCTTAGAAGAATGATTACAATTTATCTTGACTTTCAACAAGGAAAGCTTGCTTGTGCGGCAGAGATTTTGACATTTAGTGTCTTGATACTATAATAGGCATGAAATGTATTGCAATCTATTGCCTCAAGACTTTGCTGATCATAAACTAAAATCAGTTAATGCATTTGTCTAAATCTTGCTACATTGTAAAATGTGCTAGTAATATTTTTTTGTAAAAAAATCAATCCAGGAAGTATATTGATTATATTATCTCCATTGCAACAGTATTGGGATAATGTTAGCTTAATAACTGTGCTTTGTGGAAATCTCAAAGAATAATTACAGCTTTGTGGTCTTTTCACAATGTGTAATATAATAACGTTGATTCCTTGATTGCAGTCATCAGCAGCACTGCATCAATAGATGCAGTTTTTGTGCTTGCATATGCATCTGTGAGTAATTTTGCTCCGGGTGAAACAATTTAGCAGACTATTTTGGGATCATTTTTAAATGGTCAAGAGAACAGATAAGCAATTGTTTGTTTTGCTTTTTCCCCTTCACTATGCTACTGTAAAAAGAGGCAGCTAAAAACTATTTCTCCTGCTCCTTTCTTTCCAAGGCATGAAGAGATTTCAACATTTGGTACAAAATAAATGTCAAATTGATCTGTTATGGAAGGTAAAAACCACAAAGATAGGAAGCTGGAGGGCAAAGGTGCTTCAAAACAAATGTTTCAAAGCAGTTTCTTTTTCTGGATCCAACCTGTTTTCCTGTAGATCTAACCTCTCTTATTTCAGAGGAGACCTGAGAAATCTGGCTGCATTCTGGATGAGCTGATCAACTATGGGATGTTAAGTGATTAATTTACAAATTATATATATTTTCTAATTTTTTACAAGGGGTGGAAGATTGTCTGCCCCTCTTCATCTTGCACTTGCTTCTGATTTTACTTAAGGCAATAACATCAGGATCAGTCTTCTTATTTTGATCTTGAACTAAAAGAGGAAGTGTTGGCCCAATCCTCTGTGCTATGACCAGTACTGAGGAGCAGGGTCCTTTGGTTTCCAGGATTGCTAGGGACCAATTCATCCTCCCGCAAGGAGAAGTTAAAGGAGCTTCACGGGTGCCCTAAATCAGTGGTTTTCAACCAGGGATATGTGTACTCTCTGGAAGACCTCTGTGTACCTCAAGGGGTACATCAACTCATCTAGATATTTCCCTAGTTTTACAACAGGCTACATAAAAAACACTAGTGAAGTCAGTACAAACTAAAATTTCATACAGACAATGACTTATTTATACTGCTGTATACACTGTACACTGAAATGTAAGCACAATAATAATATTCCAATTGATTTATTTTTATAATTATGTAGTAAAATGAGGAAGTAAGACATTTTTCAGTAGTAGTATGCTGTGCAGGGGCGGCTCTAGCTTTTTTGCCACCCCAAGCATGGCAGGCAAGGTGTCTTGGGTGGCTTGCCTGTGGAAGGTCCCCGGTCCCATGGATTCAGCGGTTTGCCTGCAGGAGGTCTGCCGGTCCCGTGTTTTCGGCATACCCACTGAATTGCTGCTGAATCCGCGGGACTAGCGGACCTCCTGCAGGCATGACACCAAAGGCTGTCTGACTGCTGCCCTCACAGGGACTGGCAGGGCACCCACCGCAGCTTGCCACCCCGGGTAGGCGCTTGGCACACTAGTGCCTGGAGCTGCCACTTGTGCATTGACACGTCTGATTTTGTAAACAGGTAGTTTTTAAGTGAGGTGAAATGTGAGAGAATGCAAGACAAATCAGACTCCTACAAGGGGTACAGTAGTCTGGAAAAGTAGAGAAGCACTGACCTAAATTATATCTGCTAGTAATGGATCACAAGTGCAACAGCCCTCCAGCCATGTCCCATTCCTCTCCCCCTTGACGTACCCCATATGCAGGGTTGGGGCTTAGAGAGAGAGGGTGGGGCAGAGCTAGATTTACACCAACTGGAGAATCCCTTATGCTGGCCGAATCTTCAACTTCCCAGGTGGGCCGGCTTTTTGGTTTCTTTGCTCTGCCAGAATCTGACCCGTTCTTGGCTCAGCTGTGCTGTTCCCCCTATTTTCTGCTCAACAATTCAAGCTAGGAATGGAAATTTACACCATTAGAGTGGTTTAGGCCCTATTGTTGTTATCCAGAATTTCTTGGCATAGGATCATATTATTTCCTCCTACTCCTGGATACAGAATTCCTAATTTGAACCTCTCATGCCTACCACTCTGTAAGAAATGCATACTTCTAGGGGTTCATACTGCTAATGTTAAAAAAATCACAAAGAAAGTGCAGTGCTGCCAACTTGTCTAATTTTATTGAGAGTAATATGCTTTTTAGCCCCTGCAGCAGGCAGTCTTTTGATATTCAATTTGTCACATGATCTTTGGGAAGCAAAATCAGAGAGACAGACAGAGCAACTCCCTTCATACAGTGCTCTGTAGTCTAGAGGAAGGTTCGCTAAGCTACAAGTCAGAGAGCATGAGTTCCCGGCCCGGCTCTTCTACTGACTGCTGTTAACGTTTCTGATCCCAGCCCTTGTACTAAGGTCTCATACTGCAGCCTGTGAGGGATGGCTATATCATTCATCTGTTTCACAGATGAGATAACTTAAAGCTTGCAAAAGGTCTCTTCTGCCAGAGCTGAGAATAGAACCCATCTCTAAAATAACAGAGCCCAGTCTCATGCCCTTTGCCACGCAGCCTACACACTCACTCTGTCTAGGCACGGAGTGTGCTGAAGGTTTGAAAGAATAGAATCAGATTGTTTTCAGATCAAATTTCCTATTTTTATTCATTTGTGCACCAGTCTAGAGTCTCACACTAAATATGCAAATCTTATTTATTATAGGGAGATAACACCACCTATTATTGAGGTTGCTCAGCACTTCCCATAAGAAAATCCTGTTTTCAGTTGCTTATTATTTTGCCAAACTTAAACTGTTTGGATAGAAATTGCCCGCACTAGGTGTCTGCCTCAGACTGACTTTTTTTTTTGGAAACTATGAGGCTCAGCTGTTTCTGAGAATGAGAACAGAGAAAATATGTTGTTTTGCCCACGTTAAAAACTTTTGGCTATCTTTTCTTTGAAATACTCTAGACCTCTCTCATGCTTTGGAGAAGGGGAATGGGTTGTGTTAGGTATGTGCCTTTTGTGTTCCCAGGAAAATCTGTTCAAATTTGTTCAAGTTATAAAAATCATGGTTTGCACATGCTCAATAGAAACTTCTTCAGTTTTAGCAGCTAAAATCTCTAAAGATTATGTGCCACACCGAGCATGCTCATGTAAGTCCCTCCCAGCATCTAGTAGTGACCAAACAGCTCAAGTGCCATCCCCACAGAGCGACTGAGTGTGTTGCATCCCCTCAGACCTTATAGGTATGACTGGACTGTGCATGCACTATTCCCACAAAGTGACTGGGCGTGCTCCCACCATCCCATGCCTACAGGATCAAAGCCAGCCTTTTCCTGTAATGGCTGCTTTGGGTTGAGATAGGGCCAGACACCAAAATTGAGAGCAGCAAGTCTGTGTCTCCTGTGCTCTCAGTGACCTCTCACCCTCCATGCGCACCAAGACAGCATGGAGGAGAAATTTGGCTCTTTCAAATGTAGAGGAGTGTAACACTGCCTGCAGTGACTCAAGAGCACGAGACCTCACCTCAGTCCAGAATGTTAGGAAACGGGACACGAACCCCAAATTGGTTGGGAGCTCTATACTTAGATTTCACCAGCCAATTACAAGTATAAACTCCTCAGGCACAGCCTTAATATGGAGTCACAGGCTGTGTTCCCTCTAAGCTGTGCGGCTGTGCGGCTGCCCAGGAGAAACTCAGGTACCATGCAGCTGATTAGCAGACCATGCACATCCAGCAGCGTGTGTTGAGGTGCCCCTCACCACACTGCTTTGCAGCCACGTTGCTCCTGCAGCTGCTCCTGGGACCCTTCTGCTTTCTGTGCAGAGAGTCAGGGTGGTGCTGATGTCAGGGTGTCCCCCTCCCACTGTACCCTATCTCTTCAGAGCAGCAGTTGCCTTCTACCTCAGTGGCCTTCTTCCCAGTCTCCCTATGCTTTTCCAACTCTTTCTGGCAGTGCTTATCAACTCTCTCTTGATCCTGCTCAAATGTCAGTGTGGTAATTGGGATACTGTAACTGTTCCATTAGACCTGTCAGAGTATAATTCAGCATTTTCTTTCTCCAACCTCTAGTTAGTGAGTTAAAATTTTGACACGAATGTCTTAGTTTATACATGACTATGTGTTTTTTATATGTATGGATCATATAAGCCACCCCCAGAGTGGAAAATAGCAGCCTTTATACACTGTCTTGCAGTTCAGGGCAGAACATGAAAAGTAACTTATCCCACTGAAACTACAGGGGATTATTTTTTCATAGCTGGAAAAGTGTAATTAACCATTCGAAGTTTGGCCAGGATAGTGACCAACACTGCTTTGTTGCAAAAAGTGACACGTTTGTTCTATTCTACACAGGTTCTTATACTACAGTGATGTGAGTGTGGTATATGATCTGCTGCCAGTAGTGGGTTAAGCAATATGACTAACATCTGTCACGTGTGGTTTGTTTTCTCTCAGCCCATTGCCAGTGGAAGAATTGTTTGTGCAGGGTAGTATTTTGTTTTTTGGGCAGGAGGGTTATTTATTAAGGCCATGTTTACATACAGAGTTAAGTCACATTAAGTTTTGTTGACGATCATAAGTCGATTCAATAACACTGGTGGAGCACTTCCACACAATGCTCCTTGTTTCAGTTGTGTGCATCCAAAGTTATTGCTCTTACATTAACAGAGAGAGTATTGCTTTGTGGGTAGCTATCCCACTGTACAACTCACCACCCTCTGCTGCTGAGAGATCTGGGAATGGATCTTGGTGCATTATGCATCATCCCAGTTTTTTCCGTCCCATCATTCCATGGGCTTCCTACTTTGTTTCACGCTGTTTTTCAACAGCCCTTATAAACTGTGTGCCTGCCATCTCTACCTGACAGCATGGATCCTGAACTGCTGACCAGAGTGGTGATAAGCATTGTGAACACAACGCAGCTGGTCCTGCAGTATTTCATGAGCTGCGAAACAGAGAGTAAATCAGTGATGCCTTCCCTGCTGTCTGCTATGGAAACAAATAATTCAAGATTGCTGTTTTTGTTCACGGGCCACCTTGCCACAACAGACTATCAGTACGGGGCTTGGAAAACAAGCACTTAGTGGTGGAATTGCATCATGATGCACCTATGGGATGACAAGCAGGGGCTGCAGAACTTACAATATGCAACACCACCTTCCTGGAACTGTGTGTAGAGTTCACCCCTGCACTGCGGTGCAAGGACACCAGAATGAGAGCTGCCGTCACTGTGAAAAAGTGACTGGCGATTGCTGTGTGGAAGCTGCCAACTCCGGACTGCTACCGGTCAGCGATGAATTAGTTTGGAGTTGGAAAATCCACTATGGGAGCTGCGGTGATGCAAGTGTGCAGGGCCGTTAAATTGCCTCCTGTTACGAAGGACTGTGACTTTCAGTAATGTACAGGAAAAAAATGATGGCTTTGAAGCGATGGGATTCCCTAACTGCGGTGGGGTGGTAGATGGAACGCATATCCCAATTTTGGCCCCCAATCATCTTGTGTTGGAGTACGTCAACTGAAAGGGCTACTTCTCCATGGTCTTGCAGGTGATGGTGGATCACCTCGATCATTTCACTGACATCGATACAGGTGGTCAGGAGAGGTGCATAATGCATGCATCTTTCAGAACACTGAACTCGATAGAAAACTGCACACTGGGACTTTCTTTCTAGACCAGAAGATTCCAATGGGGATGTGCAAATGCCCATAGTGATCCTTGGAGACCCCACATACCCCTTGCTCCTGTGGCTCATGAAGCTTTACACCGGGAACCTAGATAGCAGCAAGGAATACTTCAACAGCAGGGTCAGCAGGTGCTGACTGAGCGTTGAACGTGCATTTGGCCAATTAAAAGGTTGCCGGTGCTGTCTTTTTGGCTGGTTAGCCTTCAATGAGGAAAATATTCCGATAGTCATTGCAACTTGCTGTACTCTGCATAATATTTATGAATCAAAGGGCGAAAAGTTTCCCCAGGGGTGGGCCACTGAAGCTGATTGGCTGGCTGCTGATTTTGAGCAGCCAGATACAAGGGCTATTAGAGGGGCACAGCAGGAGGCTATTCAGATCAGGGAGGCTTTGAAGGAGTATTTTGACGATGATTCCCAATAATGGGTCGGTATGTCATGCATTCGGCCAGGCAATGTTTACTTGCTACCATGAATTATCCCTGTAGTGATTGCTTCTTGAGCATTAACTGCAAGGAGCAAAATATTCCTACATACAGCCAATATGTTTCAATGTTAGCTCTGAGTGATGTATGTATGTATGTATGTCACAAGTAAAGACTCATTTTATTTCAAAAACTCATGTTTAATAACAGGATAAACACAATATTTTGGACAAACAGGGAACTTGAAAATAAGGAACAGTCTTGCGGTAAGGGCTCTCACAGTTGGGTGTAATTCCAGTTTTCATTGGAAAACCAGTCCCCAGGCGTAGAGTGCCCGGGGCACTGTGAGGGACCAGGAACAAGTGATTAATGCAGTGGAGGATTTTGGGGAGGGCATGGATCGGAGTTCTGTAGTGGCTGGAAGGGGAGTAGGGCATGGATTTGCTCTGATTGCAGGCTGATGAGGACTTCAGCATATCTGTGCTAGAGAAGATGAGGTCAAAGAAGTGCCCCTTGCATTTAGAGCGGAAGATAGCAGGGCCGCCCAGAGGATTCCGGGGGCCTGGGGTCTTTGGCGGCGGGGGGCCCCCACTTCAGCGGTAATTCGGTGGCGGGGGATCCTTCCATTCCAGGACCCACTGCCAAAGAGCCCTGAAGACCCGTGGCAGGGACCCCCTGCCGCCGAATTCCTGCCAAAATGGGAACCGCCGCCAAAATGCAGCCGGGTCTTCGGCAGTAATTCGGCTGCGGGGGGCCCCACCACAGGTCTTCATGGCACTTCAGCAGCGGATCCTGGAATGGAAGGACCCCCCCGGCCTCTGAATTGCCCGAAGACCCGGCTGCACTTCGGTGACAGGACCGCCTGCCCAGTGAAGACCAGGAGCGAAGAAGCTCTGGGGTCCGGGCCCCATGAGAGTTTTCCGGGGCCCCTGGAGCAAGTGAAGGACCCCGCTGCAGGGGCCCCGAAAAACTCTCGTTGGGGCCCCTGCTGGGCCCTGGGGCAAATTGCCCCACTTGCCCCCTCCCCCCACGAGTGGCCCTGGAAGATGATGAGGTTTGTAATGATCTTAAGTTTCTGTGGGAATTTTTTCCGCAGTCTTGGATATGGGCTTTTCAGTGACCACAGGTAATAGAGTGGCTTTGATTGTAAGTCTCCCGTTTCACCAACACAGTGTTTTTTAGCCAAATGCTGGGGAATTGCTTCAAAAGAGTCCCAGAGACTACTCCCTACTAAATAAGTAACACCGCTTCATGCAGTGCTTGAGTTTTCTTTTGAGGCCTCCCATCCAAGTAAAGACCAGGCCTGGTGCTGGTTCGTGTGTAGGGTTAAATGAGCCCATACCCTTCCCGAAGGTTTGCATGGTAAGAAAAAATGTGAATAGCATTAGAGTCCTAGTTCTAATTATGTTATTGAAGAGGTAAGATATGTACACATGGCCCCAGTTATTGTATAGAGCCTTGTAGTCTCTCTCGTGTGATTGCATTGAGGTCCCTTTGCAGTATGCCAACCATCCCATTGCACAGTATTATTTTATCTTTTTTTAGTCTGAAAGGAATCCACTGTTGCTAAGATCCAAACTGGGGAGGGGAGGACCCCTGGATCAAAAAGCAGAGAAATCTACTACCTGAGCTAAAGTGGAATCCCTAATTGCTATTAGCAATAATAACAGCAAGACAGGAATCCCTTTTTTCCAGTCTTCCCTGTGCTAATAGGAAAGATTAGAAGGCCAAGAAGTCCGTTTTCGACAACTATTTGGAATTCAGTCTCAGGACTTTTAAGGCTGCACCCAGCCAACCTCCTAGGCAACATCAAACCTATTCTTAGCAGTTTGCTCTCAAACCTGTGGTCTATATTTGCTGCATTTGTATAGCACCTATGAATCCTCCATAGTTAGGAAAGGAGTCGGCTTTCCTTTCCTGAGCAGCAGTCTGTTTGCAGCATGGGATCATATTGTGCTAAGATTGCTTTTGGAATGATGATTTAGCCATCATTTATGCCTGTCTATCTCTATAATACCATTAAGAAGTTTGCATTTTAGTCAGAATATCCAATGGCTGTTAAAGGAGACTGTGTGTCCTAGTGGGTAGAACACTAGACTGCGACTCAGAATACCTTGGTTCTAGTGCTGGCTTTGCCACAGGCCTGCTGAGTGACAATGGGCAATTAGCTTCCTGTGTCTGTGCCTCAGTTTCATCTGTAAAATGGAGATATCGATATTGACCTCCTTTTTAAATTGTTTTGGGATATGTAGATGTAAAGTGATATATAAGAGCAAGATGGTATTATAAAAATGTGATTCCACTTCCCTGAAAGGAGATCAACAAAGAGAATTAACAACATTTACTCACCATTAGCCATATGCTCTGAATGCCTCTCTTAATTTATCTGAGGGGCATTCAGCACACAATGGAGGACATATATTGTAATGGCCTTCTGTCACACAAGTGCCCTCCTATATGGGACTATTTATGGTTTTCTTGCCACACTTTAAAGATATAGCTGATATCAAAATGAAGATGGTCAATGATATAGTGGAATTTGCATCCGAGGAGAGACTGTGGAGACTAGGATTATATTTATGTCAGAAAGGAGAAGAGTTACATGAGATTTAACTGAGATTGTTAGGATTACGTTGGGTATAATGAAAACTGATCAGTCATTCCTTTTTCTATTGTTTCCACTTTGGCTTTTTACAAGAGCATCGGAAGTCACAATATACAATCTGCAGTGAGTCTGTAAGGCCCCTGATGTGGTCCTCCACAAATAGTTATTTTCTCTTCAGACTTGCAGTCATACTGTATGCTAGGACTTCTGTTTTTGGCAAAAGAACCTAGAGATGAGGATAGGTGTGTGTTTTGGGGTATGCAATTTTTTATAAATCAAAACAAAGAAAGAAAGAAACAAGCACCTACGAGCTCTTTGAGTGTTATCTAGATCAGTGCTTCCCAAACTGTGAGCCATGAAGGGTTCATGGGAGAGCCATCTGGGAGATAAAAATTAACCAATACTGCTGGTTTTGGTTTCTTTCCCTAATTAAGATACTGTTAAAATAGGCTTAAAAATCCTCTGCATTTTATCTGTGGGTCTGTGTCTTACGCTACTGCTGCTGCTGGCACTGGGAGCCCGGCTTTGCCCTCCACTCCAGCAAGTGGCTTTCAGCTGAGAGATTTCCTAGGGGAAGGGGGCTGAAGGAGAAAAAGGTGCCTCTGTATAATGGAACAATTTTTACCAAGTGCTCAGCCTACAGGTAGCAAATGTGTGGCTGAAGAAGGTGATATCGATCAGATTAAAAATCTGTTTTTTGTAATACTTGTCTCCGTTCCAAACTTAAGTATCTTGGCTCAAGAAAATACCTTAGAATTATCAAGTGATCATGTACTGAAGACCAAACTTTCAAATCTCACAAACCAAGAGTTCTGGGTTTCTGTTAAAGGAGAGTAGGAGGAACTCCGTGATGATGCTATGAAAGTGCTGCTTCCATTTGTGTCCAGTGATCTCTGTAAATCTGGGTTTTGAATGTAACCCTTCTGCCCCTCTGAGTTGGCAGCAACAAGGGCCGGGTTCAGTATCCAGGGGTTCTGTTTCAGTAACACAATGCATAACCGGCTCGAGCCCCCACCCAGTGACCTGGGACACTCACATACCACACCCCCCTGGGCGCCTCTAGGAGGCAGTACTTCCCCTCTTGCAAGCACGGAGTCTGAGTGTAGCAAAATCTTTTTAATAAAGGAAGGAATCAATGCGGCATCCCATTGGAGAAACACCACAAACAGGGTTATAACACAAACCATAAACAAAAACCCACCTCCAAGTACGTTTGGCACTGTCCTTTTTCCCCTTAGGGTTTTAAGTCCAATCACCCCAAAGTCCAACAACCCAAAAGTCTCTGGTCAATGCCACCCCAGAGTTCGAGAGTTTATCTGTAGAGGTCCCTCCCCCCAGCCTGGGTAGAAAGGGGCACCTTACGTGGTCCGGGGCCAACTGCCCTGCCTCTCCGTGGGTTCTGCTTCTGCCTTCTCCACGCACTGCTCCACCTTACCAGCTGCTCCACTCTGCTCCTCCAGCCGTCCTCAGAAACTGCTCCGCTCCACCAGCTGCTTTGCTCCATGAGCTGCTCTGCAAACTGCTCAGCTCCGCTCGCTCTGTGGGCTGCTCCACCCATCCCACAGCTACTCCGCTCTGCCAGCCGCTCTGCTGCCACCAGCTGTCCCGTGATCCGCTCCAGCCATCCCCGCAACTGCTCCACTCCACCAGCTGCTCTGTTCCACAGTATAACTTCAGGCTCCCCCACTAGTTAGCACAGTACTCAGTGCTCTCAGCTCAGTTATTTCAGCTCTTTAGTGATTTCAACTCTTAGTGATCTCAGCTCATAGTAGGGGAGCCCCAGTGCTAGTGCACCATTAGCCCAAAGTGAGTTCAGCTCAGTAAGCTGTATTTAGATTCTTGAGGGAATAAAAAAAATCAACTCTGACATTCCACAGTGGAGAGAGGAGGGTGGAACTGGTGCTTCTGGCTCCACAAGGAGACTGCACCACCAGGCACAGATACCTGTCCCCAGCCTCTCTCAATTCACTGGGTTTGGAACCCATGTCCCTTGTCTAGCAAGTACCACCCAACTGAGGGTGAGTCATTTGTCACCAAGCAGTCCCACAGCTCGGCAGTCTGGGATAGGGTAGGCGTGCCTATGCAAATACACTCTCTGAAATTCTTTCCACCAGATGTCAGGGTAGAGCTTATCCTGACTCTGCTTACATGAACAAGGATTTCTGTGAAAACTAAACATAGAAATTTAAACTTGGAGAAAGTGCCAGACATAAATCAGTCAGAGATTTAACCAAACACTGTGCAATTTGAAGTAGGCCCATTCTTCTCACTAAAATCATACTTCAACTATGTTTGAACATGCCAAGAAGTCCATATTTTCAAATTATAGTTTTAAACACGCAGATTAGATCAGATTATATAATTAAACTATACAGTTGAATAAAATTGTAAAACTGCCCCAACTCCAGTGCTCTTGAGTCTAGGGTGCTGAGTTGGTTAACACAAAACAAAACCCCACCCCAAAAACCCAGTATTTGGTTGTGGGGAGCCACCATGTTTTAAAATATATGTCGGAGCTGCAGTACTAATAAATTTAGGAACCACAGATAAAGGTAATAAACAGTGAAATTGCAGTTACAACCACATATCAGATAAGAACAAGATCTAAGTTAATGGCAGCTAACTTCCAAACAAATAAAAGTTCACACAGTGTAGTCTGCCTGGAGAATTCACTACTGCAGGAAATCAGTGAGCTGGATTTTTGTAAAAGGTCTGGATAATTTTATGACTAATTACATTTGTGGTCATGCATATTAAGATAAGGGTAATTGAATCTCATGCTGAACACAGGGGTCAGAAAGAAATCTCCCTCTATGTAAAATAATGCACTGTTGGTTGGATGTATGGGTTTTGACTCTGACTTCCCTTTGTTTAAGTTTCAGACATAGGACATAGCCATAGGTAAAGGAGAACATCAAACCTGAAGGGCTGTTGATGCTTCAATCTGGTATAGTGTCCTGTGTTCCTATGAAAGTTGGAGGAGAAAGAATGGTCTTGTAAGACACAGGGCTGGGAAGCAGAAACTTGGGTCCTGTTCCCAGCTCTGCCATTGACTTTCTGTGTGACATTTGGCAAATTACTTAATCTTAAACCTCACTTTCCACATCTGTGAAGTAGGCTTTAAACTTACCCATCTCTGATGTGTTGTGAGGCTAACCTAAAGTAAAGCACAATGAGACTTTGAGACACGAGATAAATGCACATCTGAAAGTGGAGGTAGGGAGAAAGTGAGGTTATAATTACTAATGCGCTGAATGAATGTCTTAACCTGGTTAATTGGGAGATTCAACTAATATTAGTAAGGGTGATGGGATTTTGTTAATTCCCTCTTGCAGCCCTTGATATTACAGTCTCTGGCTCTCTTGAGCAAAGGCTAACGGTTGTTGCTAACTGTGTCTTTGTTTTGTAACAGACACAGAGAGAGACTAGATTCATTTCTCCTTGTGACTTGAATGAGAATTTGACCCTATGTCTCCTGGGGTGAAAGGCTAGTGCAGTGATAATCCGTTATCTAGCCTTGTGTATGCTGTGTTGCAGAGGTGATGGGTTTGGGCTTTTGGGGCAAGGTATTGGCTGTTGACTGAATCATCTCATGCCAACTAATATATTGGGTGGCATTGGTTTGCACCATAGACAAAGATAAAAATAAAGCTTCTATCCTGGGAAAGGAGTCGTGACTATAAAGCATTGGTTAAAAGAAAGCATCAAAGGGGGAAAATAGTAATTTCAAAATGAAAGGATTGTAGAAGCAACTCAGGGTTGTGTCTAGCCAGTTCTTTGCAAAGCAAAGGCCATTGTTAATAGATAGTTTATGGTGAAAAACCCCTTTCCTTTTAACTTTTTATAAAGATCTAAAAAGGTAAAAAATAATTTACAGTTTTCTTGATATTTAGTTCAGGTAATTTTTTATAATTGTATAATGAGAACACATTGTCCTAATTTTCATATGCAGATTCAATTAGCATTCAGTTAATTAGCCTTTACAAATGAGGATTAACGTAATTGCATAACACTAACCTCTCTTAATAACTATAAATGGTAGGAAGGCTGTTTTTAATAAATTTGAAAGGCTTATATATGTTTTTTAAAATCTGAAATGGCACACACATAAATTAAACCAAATTACACACAAAAGACAGCTATTAGGAATAATGATCAAAGGAAACAAACTTTGTACATGGTTTAGAATAGTGCTGGATAGAAATTCACTCTGGTTCTCTTCCTTGCTGTCTGCTGGCCTCCTAGTGTTTCCTGTATGATTATTACTGGGGAGATTGAACCATCCAGGGAGTCATTCCTTAAAAGTGAGCTCTGGCCTTAGCATAATTCAAGTGTTGCTAGCTCATGTTTTGAAATATATTTTATCATTTGGATGGTAGGCACACAAAACCCTTTGGATTTCAGTGGGAATTGGTACTTAGTTCCCTTGGGCTCCTTTTAAAAGTCCCAGCCCTACATGCTGTCAGTTTCTGTTAGCTGATGTAAGTGGATAGATGTATGGATTTTGTCTCTTTATTTGATATGGATATTTAAATAGTGATGCTCCAGTTAAGAATATCATCATGACACAAAATACAACATATGACTGGGGGACCAAAAAGCACATGGGGTTAGTAATGGGATATGGAGCCTTTGGCTTCTAGCTCACAGGTTTGAATCCAGGCTATCTTGGTGGTGACCTTTCAGTGGCCTAGGTGAGGAGACTTGGTGTCTGTCCAGTCCCTCATGAACAGATGTTGTCATCAGATAACACTACAACTGATATTCTCAAGCCAACGTTTGAATGGGCATGAAACCCCAGAGATGTTCATTTCAGGCCAGAGTTGAGGCAATTTTACAAGCATGCAAGGAAGCTTGTACTGCTTTTGCTCATGCTTCATGTGTTGTGAGGGGAATGCTGTCTCCAGTTCTGTCAATGTGATACTTTTCATAAACATGTAAAAAAATAAATCTGTTCTCTGTTGTTCTTAAATTAGAATGCTGCTCATTTAATGGTGCATCTCCATTACCATGTGGTCCAATACCCCTTGTGTTCTCATTTAAGTACCCTGGGCTACCCTATGTTCTAGAAGAAGCTTTTCCTGTAGAAATTCTTTTGTTAACAAATTCTTGAGCTGTGGGCAATGACAGACCTGTACTGCATCCCAGTGTATGTGCTGTCAATAAAACCATTTTACCCTGCCTCTAGTGATCCCAGCAAGGATCCTAGTTAATTTCACAAGTCATATGATCTGTTGTCAAATTGCAGAGCACCAACATTTTCCAGAGTGGCCACAGAATTTTGATGCCTCCATTTTTCTGGTGATCAGCTTGAATCACCTTGACCTTTTAGAAGTGCTGAGTCCTCAGGACTCCACTTGTGGTCTATGATAATGTTTCCACCGCTTGTGTAGGGAAAGCTCCTGGTGGGCCGGGCTGGATTGTTTACCTGCCCCATCCGCAGTGGGAGCCGCGATCGGCCGGACCTGCGGACGGGACAGGTAAACAAACTGGCCTGGCCCGCCAGGGGCTTTTCCTACACAAGCGACGACCCCAGTTTGAGAAACACTGGTCTATGAGAACTGCAAGTGCTCAGCACCTCAGAAGAACAGGCCCACAATGTCTTATGCTTAGCATTCAAAAACTGAGAGATACAAAACCTAGTGGCCATTTCTGAAAACATTGGATATGGTGACTCCATACAGAGATGCCTCTGTCCATTCTCAACTGAAGGGGAAGGTCTCTGCAACACAGGTCTTTTGAGAGTCCGGAGAAGTAACCCAGTGAACGCAGTGGTGATGGGGAAATCTTGAGAGATCCTTCTCTGGGAGTGTGATAAATGAAGTGTGGGGTAGCTCTCTTCGATGGACACCCAGCAGGCACGGCTCTAGGTATTTTGCCGCCCCAAGCACGGCAGGCAGGCTGCCTTCGGTGGCTTCCCTGTAGGAGGTCCCCAGTCCCGTGGATTCAGTGGCACGCCTGTGGGAGGTCTGCCGAAGCCGCGGGACCAGCGGACCCTCCGCAGGTATGCCGCCGAAGGCAGTCTGCCTGCCGCCCTCACACGACTGGCAGAGCGCCCCCCGTGGCTTGCCGCCCCAAGCACGCGCTTGGCGTGCTGGTGCCTGGAACTGCCTCTGATACCCAGCCAGCCAGTTCGCTGTAAAAGCACCCCTTGGACCCAGGAAGGAACACTTGGGAATTCCTCTTTGTGTGGTACCCTGAAGCCCTTTCACCCGCCCCGGGGGGGGGGGGGGGAAGAGCTGAAAAAGAAAACAAAGGAAATTAACTGTGCTACCAGCTAATCAAACAACATGCCAAAACCTCTTAGGACACCAAAAATCCAATCCTGTTCTTAAAAAAGGTAAATTTTATTAAAAACAAAAAGGAAAAAAATACATCTGGAACTTAGGCTTTTGCTAGATTTTATAAAAGAGCAATTCCAAAAATTAAGCACCCAAACTAGCTTTCTTGGGGGTTCACCTTAAAGGTTACAAGCAAACAAAAGCATTAGGGGTTAGCACAGAGGAGATCCACAAGCCAAAATAAGAAATAAATCTGATTGTGTCTAAATAAACAGTCCCCATCCAAATAATTTCTTCTAGGTATGGAAGATACTTTTTATACCTGGTTCAAACCTTACACAGCGTTCCTACTTATAGCATTGCTGCTCTGTGTCAAAATCCATGTGGGCCCCCACCTTCTGTACTCAAAGTGACAGAGTGGGGATTCAGCCTTGACATGGTGGCAGTGTGAATCCCCATTCTGTCACTTTGAGTACAGAAGGTGGGGGCCCACAAGGATTCTAAAAATTAATACTTGCCGCTGTAACCTTGGGAGTTTAATACAAGCCTGGAGTGGCAAGTATTAATTTTTAGAATCCTTTTGGGCCCCCATGTTCTGTACTCAAAGTGACAGAATAGAGATTCAGCCTTGACAGGGAGAATCCACTTTTAAAAATGGATACTTGAGTCCACTTTTTCCTTTCTGATTTCCCTGATTTATGTGCTGCAGTCTGAAATCTTAACATGAAATCTCTTAAAGGTGGTTCCTAGTGGCCACATTCTGCTGACACAGCTGTAATTCTCATTTCCTTCAGCAGGAGTTCTACCTGTGTGTGTCTGAGAGCAGAATTTGGCCCTATGAGTTGTTTTGTACACAGATACATTTGATAACTTACAATCAGTCAAAGAAAGGAGAGAATGCAAACATCCTGTAGGGAAACTGGCACAAACCATGTAAAGAAAAAGCTTTCTGGGTTTCAGGCAGTTAAACCACTTCAGCTGCGGTTTCCATGGTGTACCAGTTGCTGCTAAATATGCCTTCCTCAGGAAAGGAATCCTTCAGCTTGCATGCATGTGTTATCTCTTTGATAATGGCCCATCAGTAGGAAGGCAGCTAATTGGGAGGGCCAAGTGCAATTTAAAAACCTTTTCCTGAGGTGATATTTGTGATCAGTCACATTCTGCAGCCTTTCAGAAAACGAGAAAGGAGAAATGATTTTTCTAACTTGGAACAGCATAGCTGCCCACTTTTGTACAATTAGATATTGTGACACATTATTTAAAGTGGTAACTTCAAGGTCAACACTCATGCACTTAGGTATCATTAAAAATGGCATACTCTATGCTACATTTCCCTTCTGGTTCCTGAAAAACTGTAGCATTTCACTTCCTCCACTCCATCACTCCCCATTGTTCTTCAGCTGCTGCTATAGCAGTAGGTAATGCACTGAGTACATGACTAGGACGTAGAGCTCCTAAATTTTAATCTTAGCTCTGCCACTGATACAGCGTGTGGCATTTGGCTATTCAGCTAAAGCTTTCTGCCTCAGTTTCTTTGTAAAACAGCTGCTCAGTGGTTTGTAGATGCTCAGTCATGGTATATGTGCAGACTATTATTGCAGTTACAATCCTGGGCAGCCCTGCAATAATACCTCTTAGGGCCAAATTCACCTTAACGGGTGCAAAGAAGTTGCAAATGTACCTCCCTTCACCCAGGAGCGGTGCCAGGGTTTTTGGTGCCCTAGGTGGGGGTTCTTCCGCGCTCCTGGTTGTTGGTGGCAATTCTGTGGTTGGGGGGTCCTTCCGTGGCTCCCGGTCTTCGGGGCACTTTGGCAGCAGGTCCCGGAGCGAATGAAGGACCCGCCGCAGAATTGCCGCCAAAGACTCGGAGCGCGGAAGGACCTCCCCCCCGCCGCCAAATTGCCGCCGAGGGTGGTAAAATGCCGCCCCACCAAATCCTAGCGCCCTAGGCGACCGCCTAGGTCACCTAAATGGAAGCGCCGGCCCTGCCCTCACCTGCAAGGCTTACTGTGCTTCAGGCAGGATTCACTTAAGGGGAAGGACAAGGTGGTGTTTCCACCACACGCCTTGTTTGGGAGTTGTGCCAGGGGACCTAAGCTTTAGTGTTTATTGGAGCCCTGCCAGTGAAGACTGAATCAGTGCTAGTTGACAGGGTAATAGAGCTCTTTCTGGCAGAAACACTTTCCTATCTCTTCCATTGTTCTACATAGTGTAGTCGTGGGCTGTGTGGGTCCCAGTATGTTAGAGAGACAAGGTGAGTGAGCTAATATCTTTTATTGGACCAACTTCTGCTAGTGATGAGATAAGCTTTCTAGCCACTCTACCTTGAATGGTCTTTTACAATATGTGCTAAGTACATAAGCTAAACAACCTTTTTCATTTTGCATTTTGCTGTAAGGCTGGAAATTCTTTCCCTCGACCTGTAGAAGAGCTGTGTGTGGCTCGAAAGCTTGTCTCTCTCACCAGCAGAAGTTGGTCCAATAAAAGATATTACCTCACTCATCTCATGGCTCAGGAAGATTTTCCTGACATCCAGCCTAAATTGTCCCTTTTAAAATTTCATTTCCTCTCATCATTATGTTTTTTAAAATCTAAAGTCATTATACTTGTTGATATTTTTACTCTATCTTTCTGTTACATAATTAGAACACAAATAAACAGATGATTGCCAAATTGGTGGTAACTCAGTTCCATGGAACAAATCACATGTTAAAAACCCAGCGATTAAAAAAATAAAAAGTTCAACAGTGGATTCACTTTAATAATTCAAAAAACTCTATTAGAAAGAATTGTATTTAATTTTATCTCTAGTAGAAAAAAATATTTAATTTGCTCTATTAAATGGGAGATCCCTTGCCAACTGCCAGATTTTTTTAATTATTTCAGTGCAAACAAGCAACAACAAAGCACAGACACTGCATTACATTGTGTTTCATACATTTATGTTGTCTATGGTTTAATTTTAATTATTTATATTTCATACTGTGTTAGCCAATATTCCACAGTAAGTTGTAAAATAGCAAAGTCTTCATCTGAGACCTCAGTGCACCATTTTGCTAGTGAATCTTGGCTGAGAATCGACATAGCCCATGAATTATAGAAATGAAGATTAGCAAGGTCATAATGCAGTTACTTTCCCTATCTAAGTGATAAATACAATATTTATGATTTTCTGAATACTGTAGTTTTGTCTTAATCATGGGAGGGATTAGGGTGACCAGACATCCCGATAAAATTGGGACTGTCCCGATTTTGAGGAGTTTGTCCCGCATCCCAACCAGAGTACGTTCAGGACACCATTTGTCCCAATATTTTGTTTCCTGGACTTTGGCGGCAATTCGCCGGAGAGTCCTTCAGTTGTGCACGGTCTTCGGCGGTATTTCGGCGGCGGGTGCCTCTGTCTTTGGTGGCAAGTTTTATTACTCTCCGCCGAAATACCACCAAAGACCGTCCGCGACCGAAGGGCTCTCCGCCGAACTCCTGGATGGGTGAGTGTTTTAATATTAAAAAACCAAACCAAAACAAAACAAAAAACCCCACCGTGGTGGTCCCAATATTTTCCCCTTAACATCTGGTCACCCTAGGAGGGATGTTTGTTTATTCACTTTTTGGGGAAGCACTTTATATACCTCCCCTCCTGCTACTCAAATTGTATTTATGTAGCATGGTGACAATTTAGTATAATGACAAATTTCGTTATCTAAATGGATACCAATTTTCTTCAATTATGAGAGTTAAACACAAAAAGTAAAAATTCAAAATTAGTCTGTTAAAATAAAGCCGTTTAATTTTTCTGTTTATCCTCAGTGACTACTTAGCATTAAACTCAAACCAAGCAGGGATTTTTTATTTATTTTTTATAATGCTTCCTTTATTTCTCTTGTGTGCAATGAATAAGTCATATTCCTACTCTCTATTAGTTTCTCCATTTTCCGCATTTCCAACCACAAACATACAAAGATTATGAGTCAGGCCCCAAAATCACAAGATTGGCTTAAATTTTTTTTAATTTTCTTTGGTCTTGTATTTGCGTTTTTGAGCTCTTAGAGCTCACATTTTCAAGTGTCTTTCCGCAACCTGGAGAAAGTTGTTGTTGGTGGTGGTGTTTTTTCTTAAATGAACGCTGAGGTTCTCATATAGTAACATTACTCCAGGAGCTGAGATTTAAGAAAAACACCAGATATCACAAATGTTGGTAACCCTGCATTCTAGGATCTCTGATGTCCTGGTTATACTATATAGAGTTGATGATAATACTGTGATAACTCTCCTTCTCTTTACTCAGGGCTTTTGGGAAAACCATACAAAACTGATCACGGAGTATGGACCTGTTTGTGGGTAAGCCAGCAATACTCTTCCTTTATTCTGTTTGTTGTTGCTACAGTTTCCTTGTTGGTTTGCAACTTAAGGTATGTCTACGCTACCTGCCGGATCAGTGGGCAGCAATCAATCCAGCTGGGATTGATTTATCGCGTCTAGTCTAGACGCGATAAATCGACCCCTGAGCCCTCTCCCGTCGACTCCTGTACTCCAGCACCATGAGAGGTGCAGGCAGAGTCAACGGGGGAGCGGCAGCAGTCGACTCACTGCAGTGAAGACACCATGGTGAGTGGGTCAAAGTACGTCAACTTCAGCTATGTTATTCACATAGTTGAAGTTGCATAACTTAGATCGATTTCCCTCCCCCCACCCCGCAATGTAGACCAGGACTAAGTGACAGTGAACTAATGCCACTTTGCTCCTGAATAAAAGCATCCAGATGGAAGTTAACACACTGATGTGCATCGACTTCACACCTTTAGTTGATTCACCTTCCCTTTCTTGAGTGTCTCCATATAAACGAGTCCTAACATTGAACATACAGACAATTCTGCCTAGAACTCAGTCTTTCTCAGGCCTTTACAAAGCTACCAACCTGGTAAAATAAGGGTGTTGGTAGCAGCAGCACAAAGGAAAATATATCTCGTCTCTCATGTGAACATTGAACTGATGAGGGGAGGAAGTGCCTTTAAAGTTGCTTCAGTTTACGTGCCGGTCACCTATGTGATTTTGAGTTTTCACTGTGAGACAAGGAAACGTTCATCAAAATTTAATTTAATTTAAGAAAAAATTACATTTGCAAAATACTGTGAATTTGAGTTAAAAACTCTCACTAGATATCTGTACAAAAATATCCATTTTTAAAATACCATGAAGTAAAAAGTAAAAATTGCACACTTCTTTCCACTGTCCTCCAGCTGTAGTTAACCTCTCACTAGTGCTGAGGAGGGACTACACCTCAGGAACAGTACACAGGGACTTCCCTAAACTCAATAATTTCACATTTCTTTGAATCCCACATTGGTAGTACAAGTTTTGCATTGTTATAATAGTGCTGGAACTGCAGTTTGCCTTCCATTTGTTTCTATCCTGAGTGGAAATAATGACTTCCAGGTTCTCTCTATCCTTGGTATTTCCAATGTGCTTATTACTTTGATATATAAATACTGACCAAGAATTACAAAGAAAGCATGGACTCAACAGAGACACTGGTTTTATGTCTCATTACAACAATCTGTAACACACTAATTCCCTTTTGTCCTATGACTACCGAGGTCTCAATTGCCCACTTCATTTTGAATGGTTTCTTGCAACATGTTTTAACTTCTTTTGCTTACCAATCTCTTCCACCTTGTATGTAGCTGTGATACTCTGATTACCTTTCCCAGACCTGATGAAGAGCTCTGTTGAGATTGAAAGCTTGTCTCTCTCACCAGCAGATATTGGTCCAATAAAAGATATTACCTTGCCCATCTTGTCTCCCTCATATCCTGGAACCAATGTGGCTATAACAACACTGCAAACAAAGAAAGCATAAATAGTCCTGAAAGGTTTTTTTCTTCCCTGTTCCCCAGAAGTTCAGAGGTGTGTGTGTATATATATATATATATATATATATATATATATATATATGATTTGGCTGTTATTCCTGCAGTAAGGCTTTATCAAAGAGTTAAGGTTCAGACCTAATGGAGGTCTCATTGCTAAAAAATATATAAAAAAATAAAAAAAAACTCCACTCCCTATGTCTGACAGTCTAAATCAGGGTCTTTGCAACTGTGTCATCCCACAACTATGTCTGCAGATGGCAGAGGATGAGGTGGTCTGCAAGATCATATAATATCAGGATTGGAAGAGACTGCAGGAGGTCATCTAGTCCAACCCCTGCTCAAAGCAGGACCAATTCCCAACTAAATCATCCCAGCCAGGGCTTTGTCAAGCTGGGCCTTAAAAACCTCTAAGGATGGAGATTCCACCACCTCCCTAGCTAATGCATTCCAATGCTTCACCACCCTCCTAGTGAAATAGTGTTTCCTAATATCCAGCCTAGACCTCCCCCACTGCAACTTGAGACCATTGCTTCTTGTTTTGTCATCTGCCACCACTGAGAACAGCCGAGCCCCATCCTCTTTGGAATTCTCCTTCAGGTAGTTGAAGGCTGCTGTCAAATCTGCTCTTACTCTTCTCTTCTGCAGACTAAATAAGCCCAGTTCCCTGAGCCTCTCCTCATAAGTCATGTGTTCCAGCCCCCTGATCATTTTCGTCGCCCTCCACTGGACTCTCTCTCCAATTTGTCCACATCCTTTCTGTAGTGGGGCCCCAAAACTGGACACAATACTCCAGATGTGGCCTCAGCAGTGCCAAATAAAGGGGAATAATCACTTCCCTCAATCTGCTGGCAACGCTCCTAGTAACGCAGCTCAATATGACGTTAGCCTTTGTCATAACTATAAAGGGAAGGATAACAGCCCTCCTGTGTACAATACTATAAAATCCCTCCTGGCCAGACACACCAAAAGAGTTAAGAAGCTCAGGCAACCTGGCTGACACCTGACCCAAAGGACCAATAAGGGGACAAGATACTTTCAAATCATGGTAGGGGGAAGGCTTTTGTTTGTGTGCTTTTTGTTTTGGGGGTTGTTCGCTCTTGGGACTAAGAGGGACCAGACATCAATCCATGCTCTCCAAATCTTTCTGAACCAGTCTTCCATATTTCAGACTTGTAAGTAACAGCCAGGCAAGGCATGTTAGTTTTATCTTTGTTTTCTCAACTTTTAAATGTTTCTTTTGCTAAGAGGGTTTACCTCTGTTTGCTGTAACTTTGAACCTAAGGCTTGAGGGGATTCCTCTGGGCTCTATGAATCTGATTACCCTGTAAAGTTATTTTCCATCCTGATTTTACAGAGATAATTTTTACCTTTCTTTCTTTAATTAAAAGCCTTCTTTTTAAGAACCTGATTGATTTTTCCTTGTTTTAAGATCCAAGGGGATTGGATCTGGACTCACCAGGAATTAGTAGGGGGAAAGGAGGGGGAATAATTAATTTCTCCTTGTTTTAAGATCCAAGGGTTTGGATCGGTGTTCACCAGGGAATTGGTGGAGGAGTCTCTCAAGGCTACCCAGGGAAGGGTTACAGTACTTGGGAGGGAAATATTCTGGGGGGAAGGTAGACAGAGTTTCCCAAATGACTCATAAATAATTTGTGTGGTGGCAGCAAAACCAGATCTATGATGGTAGTTAAGCTTAGAGGTTCTCATGCAGGTCTCCACATCTGTACCCTAGAGTTCAGAGTGCGGAAGGAACCTTGACAGCCTTCATGGCAACAAGGGCACACTGTTGACTCGTATCGAGTTTCTCATTCACTGTAATCCCCAGGTCCTTTTCTGCAGATCTGCCGCTTAGCCAGCCAGGCCCCAGCCTGTATTGGTGCATGGGATTCTTCCGTCCTAAGTGCAGGACTCTGCACTTATCCTTACTGAACTTCATCAGATTTATTTTGGCCCAATCCTTCAATTTGTCTAGGTCACTCTGGACCCTAGAGCGTGTCTATCTGTCCCCCCAGCTTAGTGTCATCTCTGAATTTGCTGAGGGTGCAATCCATCCCATCATCCAGATCATTAATAAAGATGTTAAACAAAACCGGCTCCAGGACCAACCGCTGGGGCGCTCTGCTTGATACCGGCTGCCAACTAGACATCGAGCTGTTGATCACTACTCATTGAGCCCGACAGTCCAGCCAGCTTTCTATCTACCTTATAGTCCATTCATCCAATCCATACTTTTTAACTTGCTGGCAAGAATACTGTGGGAGACCGTATCAAAAGCTTTGCTAAAGTCAAGGAATAACACATCCACTGCTTGCCCCTCATCCACAGACCCAGTTATCTCCTCATAGAAGGTAGTTAGGTTAGTCAGGCATGACTTGCCCTTGGTGAATCCATGCTGACTGTTTCTGATCACTTTCCTTTCCTCTAAGTGCTTCAGAATTGATTCCTTGAGGACCTGCTCCATGATTTTTCCGGGGACTGAGGTGAGGCTGACGATCTATAGTTCCCCAGGTTCTCCTTCTTCCCTTTTTTAAAGATGGGTATGATATTTGCCTTTTTTAAAATTGTTCGGGACCTCCACTGATCGCTACGAGTTTTCAAAGATAATGGCCAATGGCTCTGCAATCACATCCACCAACTCCCTCAGCACCCTTGGATGCATTAGATCTGGACCCATGGACTTGTGCATGTTCAGCTTTTCTAAATAGTCCTTAACCTGTTCTTTCACCACTGAGGGCTGCTCACCTTCTCCCCATACTATGTTGCCCAGGACAGCAGTGTGGGGGCTGACCTTGTCTGTGAAGATCAAGGTAAAAAAAGCATTGAGTACTTCAGTTTTTTCCACATCATCTGTGACTAGGATGCCTCCCCCATTCATTGAGGGTCCCACACTTTCCATTACCTTTTTCTTGTTGCTAACATACCTGTAGAAACCTTTCTTATTATGCTTAACATTCCTTGCTAGCTGCAACTACACTTGTGTTTTGGCCTTCCTGATTATACCCCTGAATGCTTGAGCAATATTTTTATAGTCCTCCCTAGTCATCTGTTCAAGTTTCCACTTCTTGTAAGCTTCTTTTTTGTGTTTAAGCTCACCAAAGATTTCACAGTTAAGCCAAGCTGGTCACCTGCCATATTTGCTATTCTTTCTGCACATTGGGATGGTTTGTTCCTGCACCCTCAATAAGGCTTTTTTAGACTACAGCCAGCTCTCCTGGACTCCTTGCCGCCTCATATTAGCCTCCCAGGGGATTCATAGATTCATAGACTCTAGGACTGGAAGGGACCTCGAGAGGTCATCAAGTCCAGTCCCCTGCCCTCATGGCAGGACCAAATACTGTCTAGACCATCCCTGATAGACATTTATCTAACCTACTCTTAAATATCTCCAGAGATGGAGATTCCACAACCTCCCTAGGCAATTTATTCCAGTGTTTAACTACCCTGACAGTTAGGTACTTTCTCCTAATGTCCAACCTAAATTTCCCTTGCTGCAGTTTAAGCCCATTGCTTCTTGTTCTATCATTAGAGGCTAAGGTGAACAAGTTTTCTCCCTCCTCCTGATGACACCCTTTTAGATACCTGAAAACTTCTATCATGTCCCCTCTCAGTCTTCTCTTTTCCAAACTAAACAAACCCAATTCTTTCAGGCTTCCTTCATAGGTCATGTTCTCAAGACCTTTAATCATTCTTGTTGCTCTTCTCTGGACCCTCTCCAATTTCTCCACATCTTTCTTGAAATGCGGTGCCCAGAACTGGACACAATACTCCAGTTGAGGCCTAACCAGCACAGAGTAGCGCGAAAGAATGACTTCTCGTGTCTTGTTTACAACACACCTGTTAATGCATCCCAGAAACACGTTTGCTTTTTTTGCAACAGTATCACACTGTTGACTCATATTTAGCTTGTGGTCCACTATGACCCCTAGATCTCTTTCTGCCATACTCCTTTCAAGACAGTCTCTTCCCATCCTGTATGTGTGAAACTGATTGTTCCTTCTTAAGTGGAGCACTTTGCATTTGTCTTTATTGAACTTCATCCAGTTTACCTCAGACCATTTCTCCAATTTGTCCAGATCATTTTGAATTTTGACCCTGTCCTCCAAAGCAGTTGTAATCCCTCCCAGTTTGGTATCGTCCGCAAACTTAATAAGCGTACTTTCTATGCCAACATCTAAGTCGTTGATGATATTGAACAGAGCCAGTCCCAAAACAGACCCCGGCAGAACCCCACTTGTTATACCTTTCCAGCAGGATTGAGAGCCATTAATAACTACTCTCTGAGTATGGTTTTCCAGCCAGTTATGCACCCACCTTATAGTAGCCCCATCTAAATTGTATTTGCCTAGTTTATCGATAAGGATATCATGCGAGACCGTATCAAATGCCTTACTAAAGTCTAGGTATATCACATCCACCTCTTCTCCCTTATCCACAAGGCTCGTTATCCTATCAAAGAAAGCTATCAGATTGGTTTGACACGATTTGTTCTTTACAAATCCATGCTGGCTATTCCCTATCACCTTACCACCTTCCAAGTGCTTGCAGATGATTTCTTTAATTTCTTGCTCCATTATCTTCCCTGGCACAGAAATTAAACTAACTGGTCTGTAGTTTCCTGGGTTGTTTTTATTTCCCTTTTTATAGATGGGCACTATATTTTCCCTTTTCCAGTCTTCTGGAATCTCTCCCATCTCCCATGACTTTCCAAAGATAATAGCTAGAGGCTCAGATACCTCCTCTGTTAACTCCTTGAGTATTCTAGGATGCATTTCATCAGGCCCTGGTGACTTGCAGGCATCTAACTTTTCTAAGTGATTTTTAACTTGCTCTTTTTTTATTTTATCTTCTAAACCTACCCCCTTCCCATAAGCATCCTGCCCATCAGTTCCCTAATGGAGTCAAAGTCTGCTTTTCTGAAGTCCAGGGTCTGTATTTTGCTAGTCTCCTTTCTTCCTTTTGTGAAGATCCTGAACTCAACCAGTTCATGGTCACTGCTGCCCAGGTTGCCACCCACTTCTACTTCCCCTACCAATATAATACAGTCCATATGGCTTTGTAGACTAGGCCAGGACTTAAAACTCAAGTTCTAAATTGAATGGGAGGAGAATGCAATTCCCAGAGCAGTGGTGTAATGTTGTTGTGTCAGCCTTTGTTGTCTGAGGTATTTGCTGTACCAATCACATCCTTCGTGTGGCAGTCACATTCATCCCTAGGCAAAGTGTCTTGCAGAGATAAAACCAAGAGGAATGATATCATGGCTGTCAGTAACTAGATCCTCATCTGAGAGGAAATGATATAGTGTCCTGGCCAGTCAGAAATAGAAAAAGATGTTCACTGCCACTGTGGCAATTTGCATTTGTTTGTGGTAGTAATGGACTGAGCATGACTCTGAGGCTTCATATTATTCCGAAGATCTGTAGTCTTGTGCCTTTAAACAATGGTGATGATAGAGCATTGGCATTAGTTCCTCAGTATGTTTTCCCTATTCTTATTAGTATCACATCTGTTTTTAATACATTAATCTAGAGCTCTCTGCTTTTCACTCATTGGCTTACCCGTTCCTTCAGGCATTGGTGATGGCAGAACAGTGTCAGAAGAAAAATGAACTGGTTGCACATGAGTCACAGTCTCCCTGAGTAGTCTCTTGTAGATGTTGGAGGATGAGAGAAAGCACTAAGCCTTGTTAGACTGCACATAAGATGATATGTAGATATATCCTGTCTCTCTGGGGTCTGGCTAATAGGAATGAGTGGATCCAGCACACTGCTGCCCTGTTTACCTCTGCAAGGTCTTGCATGTGTCTTCAGCTCTGTCTGACTAATGGTGCTGAAGGCTGCAGAGACATCTAGTACTAGCAGCACAGAGGTTTCTTTCCTATATGTGATGGTTCTCAGGATATCCAGGACTGTGAGTCACCTTGTTATCACCTCCACCCCATCTCCAACATGAAAGAGTCTTACTTGTGCTTAACTGGGTGTCAGCTCCCTGACACCACCAGCCTATTAGCCATCTAAGCACTCTTTTCTGCCAGCCCTTACTTTGCCTTGCAGGTTAACAATGGGTGCACCCCAGTCCCTGAGTCCCTTTGAAGCATTCCCCTGTAGTGTTCAGCCCCTTATCCACTAAATACTCACAGAAATACCAGGTCTGCTGTCCCCAAAGGAAGAATGTACACACTAGCTTCAATTACTAAACTCAGGATAAGCACCTTGCTTGGTATCACAGCACTGAGATACATTTATAGTGCAAACCAGAATAAGTTTATTAACAAAGATTCAAGAGTCAGGTGATAATGAGTGAGCATATTGGAAACAAATGGTTACATATCAAACAAAACCATAAAACACTTTCTAGATGCTACATTTAACTAACAGGTTAATCTCCTGTCTAAAGAAATTTATCTTACCTCCATAGTCCTCTGCAGCATTTCAACCAAGGTTGGCTAAGATCCTGTTTTCATAAATGTAAATGCACTGACCATTTACTCTGTGGGTGTAGAATAAGGCAGTGTTTTCTTTGCCTACTGCTTATAGCCTCAAAATTCATTGTCTGTAGCCAGAGTCAGTATAACCATCCGTGGTTTGTTTTTCCTGTGTGGAGCTGTCTTGTTGACTTCACATCTCTTTGATAACTTCAAATGAAAATTGTATCCATTAGGTTAGCTTACAGTGTTTACTTAATATCCCAACAGAGAGACAGGTGAACAAACACCTCTTGTGTGTCAGAAGACCGGTTTCTCCATCTAAGAACATATTTTCAGTGTGTGTATGTGTGTGTATATATATATATATATATATATATAAACTTTTTACATAGTATCTGTACATACATTTGACAACAATATTAGGGACCAGTGTGGCCCGGCTTTCACTTAAAATCTCACATGACATTCAATGAAATTCATCAAAGACAAATCTAAAGTGCATCATTTAAGGAAGAAAAACGAAATGCATAAATATAGAATGTGAGATAACTCTCAGGAAGAACTTCCTAACTGTAAGAACAGTAGGATAGTGGAACAGACCTGCTAGGAAGGTTGTGGAAGCGCCTTCGTTGGAGCTTTTCAAAAGGAGACTGGATAACCATATGTCTTGGATAGTTTAGACACAACAAATCCTACGTCTTGGCAGGGGGTCCCTTATAAACCTGTGATTCTCTGATTCTTTGGTGAATCAGAATGCACATTCCAGAATCAGGACATTCCTGAGACTCCCTTGCAAGTTGTCATTAAGGGGTTGTTGGTCACACTGTACAAGGCCAGGAGAAGGTTGTTCAATAGCGGGACAGTTTCTGGGCTGTGTCCTAGAGAGAAACCTGTTTTGTCAGGGATCCAGGAGTTTGGCAGAGAATAAATGCTACTCTTGAAATCCCCCAGGAAAAAGAATCTGTGGGATGCTGTTACCAGGCTTGATGTAAGCTCAATTAGTGGTTCTAGGAAAATGTTTGGGCCCCTGGTGGCTGCCTGTGTGTGTGTGTGTACACGCACACACATGTATTATTATGATCTACCCAATGCATGAAACTCCTTCCTCATCCTCACAGCTTCTTCTGTTTGAGTCTTACAGTTCTTGTGAATACAGGTAACAAATGTTATGTGGTAGCTGTGCATATATGACCAGAATCAAGGCATTTGACCTGATGGCTTTGGAGAAGATCTGGCATTTTGCTCTTTTCAGATTGGAAACAGCTTCCCAATAAGCATGAAGAGCAATGATCTGTATTTTCACAGTGGTGAAGCGTGTTGAATACAGATCTTTGGAACGGAAGCCTTTATTCTCCCCTGCCCCCCTCCTAAGGTCACTTGAATAGTCTGAGTGATACCATCACAACTGTTTTCTTTTGTGTGTGAATTGGTTTCCTTGACAACAGGATATCAAATCAACTTTTCAGCTTTAATCAAGTCAAAACAATATATCCCTTCCATTCCAAACGGTCTCAAGTCGTAGGGAATTGTTTCAAGCAAGGTTTTATAGGTCACAATACCACATATATATATATATATATATATATATTTTGCTCCTGTGTGCAGAACCAAAGGAGAGGTGATGTCATTGTTCCTTTAC
This sequence comes from Gopherus flavomarginatus, assembly GCF_025201925.1. NCBI lineage: Eukaryota > Metazoa > Chordata > Testudines > Testudinidae > Gopherus > Gopherus flavomarginatus. The sequence continues at coordinate 108,217,373 of NC_066617.1, read as the reverse complement.
AGAGAGAGACAATGCAAATAACCTCCAGTGGTGAATGTGTGTTGTGAAACTCCCAGGCCTGACCTTACCATGAGGTGAACTGAGGTGGCCGCCTCAGGTGTCAGACTGTGGTGGGGCACCACTAGGACCCAGAGTGTAGAAAATTGTGTCTGCTGCTGGGGCATATGTATTCTCTCTGCTCTAGATTCACAGAGATGGTGGATTCAAGAAACATAACAGGCAGGCAGGAGAAAAAGTGAGAGGGAATAACAAAGCAGCAGGAGCTGCAGGGAGAGAGAGGAGGAGGAGGAGCCTCTTATGTATCCCTCTAGCACTCCCAGGAGCCTGGACTGATTAACACCAGCTTCTCAGGGAGCTTCTTGTTTCCTGCTGCTTCCCTGAACCCACTTGAGGAGAACAGACAGTCAACTGAAGTAAGAGGAGCCAGTTAGGCCCTTAAGACCCTGATATCTTCCCTCACTCAGGCCCTGCTACCAGTCTGCTTATTTGTCCCCTTCAACTGAGTGTTGAAAGCCACTATAGCTGGCACAGAATGGCAGTCATGAGTGAAAGAAGAAAATGTCCCTCTGGGGCAACATTCAGGAAAAGAAAGCAAGCAAAGGAAGCTTTTGTATCTAAGCAGGAAGGAGCTCTCCTGAGATACATAGACACAAATGTTCACGGTGAGCCTTCTAGCCCCAGTGAGGATGTGAGTGGTTAGGAGATGCCTGATGTTCCAGTCAGTCAGAGTGCAGGTGACCTGGCAGCTACTGCAGCATCCATATCTCCATCTGAAATGCATGTAACCATGCACTTTCCTGAAGAAAAGTGTAGATCAGAGAAGAACGTGGTGGAGGCACAAGAAACAGCTGCTTCTGAGTTTAGTTCCTTAAGTCTAGATGATCCAGGACTGTGGACCCACCTGAGCAGTAGCCTGAGGGACTTCCTTGTACTGCATGGGCCACAGCAAGTGAAAAACTTTGTTCCCCAAAGACAATGAAAATAGAAGTTTCCATCCAACACATTGCTGGTGGGAAATCCCCAATGGTGACAAAGTGGAGAAGCCATGGCTTATATACTCAAAAACCCAGAATGCTGCATACTGTTTTTGTTGCAAACTCTTCCAGTCTAATATTCCAGCCACATTGGGTTATACAGGAACAAAGGACTGGAAAAATCTGGTTAGAAATCTGGCATGCCATGAGAAGGCAGCAAATCATAGAATCACAGAATATCAGGGTTGGAAGGGACCTCAGGAGGTCATCTAGTCCAACCCCTGCTCAAAGTAGGACCAATTCCCAACTAAATCATCCCAGCCAGGGCTTTGTCAAGCCTGACCATAAAAATCTCTAAGGAAGGAGATTCCACCGCCTCCCTAGGTAACCCATTCCAGTGCTTCACCACCCTTCCAGTGAAATAGTTTTCCCTAATATCCAACCTAAACCTCCCTCGCTGCAACTCGAGACCATTACTTCTTGTTCTGTCATCTGGTACCACTGAGAACAGTCTAGATCCATCCTCTTTGGAACCCCCTTTCAGGGTAGTTGAAAGCAGCTATCAAATCCCCCCTCATTCTTCTCTTCTGCAGACTAAACAAGCCCAGTTCCCTCAGCCTCTCCTCATAAATCATGTGCTCCAGCCCCCTTATCATTTTTGTTGCCCTCCGCTGTACTCTTTCCAATTTTTTCACATCCTTCTGGTAGTGTGGGGCCCAAAACTGGACACAGTACTCCAGATGAGGCCTCACCAATGTTGAACAGAGGCGAATGATCATGTCCCTTGATCTGCTAGTGAACAGTTTTAGGCATCATCATGTACTTAGTTTATCCACAGAAATAGTGTATTTATTGTCATTTAATTTTACAAGATTGTCTTTGTACCTGTTTCTCTGGCAATGCCTTATTCTTCTTCACTTGGAAAGAGTAATCCCAAAGTAGATGTTTCATCATTATTTCTGATGATCAATGCAAAGAAATCACAGTTTTCTCAAATAACCTTATCTTGTGTGATTTTTTTTCTCCTTTTCTACTGGTGATTTTAATGGACATCCTGGCTATCCTGTGGGCCTCCTATTATTTTTCAAACAAGTCATTTACCATATTTCATCTAGAGAAAGACATGACTGGACAAGAATGGAGAGGGGAAAAAGTCAGGCTTTCTCTTTTTGATATACAGCCGCCTTAATCTCTGGTTCACATTTTCCCTGCTAAGGTTTGTTTTGCTAGCCTCCCATAGGCTGGATTTCCACATTTTAAAAAGGATTATATGCTTTTTGGCCTGAATAAAATCTTTTACCATTCTGTGGCTTTTTTGCTTTGTTTTGTTGCTTCCTTCTCGCATTGTGATTAGATCCTTTAACACTACAGATATGTATGCTACACGCTCTATGGCAACGTTGCAGTGTAGACACTACAGCAACAGAAGGGGCTCTGCATCTCCATAGTAAATCCATCCACTCAAATGCAGTAAATCAGGTTGATTGAAGAAATCTACTTTTGACCTAGCTGCACCTAAAGTGTGGGTTAGGTCAACCTAGCTACATCGCACAGGGTGTGAAATTTGTCACAACCCTGAGCAATGTAGCTAGGTCGACCTGAGTTGTAGGTGTAGACCAAGCCTATGGTGTTCTTAATCAGGCCTAGACCTACTTCTGTGGATTGCAGTTATCTAACTTTTCCCTTTAAACAGTTGTAACTTTGGGCCCTGTTCAGCAAAGTACTTGAAGATGTGCCTAACCTGAAACACATGAGTAGTCCCACTTAAGTCAATGGAGCAACTCAAATGCTTTGAGTTAGGCATATGCTTTAAGTATCTAGCTGAATCAGGGCCATCAAAGGGACAACTTAACAATTGCTTTTTTGTCTGAGAAATGTGTAACTACTACAGGTATAAGTAAACACCTAGTGCAACTGAAAGAAGTTGATAGGATGAAAAATATATTTCTCTTCCCCCCCCCCCATTTGACAATACTTTGTGTGTAGACAGCTTGACTGTTCCCCTTTGTAATCTGTTAGCCAATTTCTTGCATGGTTAAAAAAAAATCCTTACAAATATCATAGATTATTAGGGTTGAAAGGGACCTCATCCAAGCAACAGAAAAACATCAATAATTTATCTTTTCTATGTTGAAAAGAATATAAACTTTCAGGACATGACTATATAAAGAAGGTATATCAGAAACTGGAATTTGTTAAAATCAGTCAGTTAAAAAAATCAACATAACATTATGCCTTTCCATTTTTAAATAACAGTATTCCAGCCTAAAAAGTTTGATGTCACAGAACAATGCTACCTTGTGGTATGATTCCCTACACAGACTCAGGATATCAAACTTATTGGTTATTAGATTCAGTTATTGTTACTTTTAATGGCTTAATCAAACTATTCCTGAAACAACTTTTATGAATTGTTCATAGCTGTCAGGTGCAAATGCAAAACTCATCTCCACACAGCAAGCTGTCCCCCTGCAAAAACCCAGATATCCTTCTCCTCCATGGCAAACAACGGGCTAATTTTCTTGTTAAGAGCTCAAATACTGCAGTGATTAGAGTGGTATATAAAACGATATGCTGAGCCTTTAAATTTATCAACTGTCTTTTTTTGGTCATAACATGACATGACATGGTCCAGTGGGGAGAGGAGGAGGAGCTCTTGAGTGGTTTCTTTCATTTCTTGGTGGGAGGTTTTCAGAGGGCAACTTTGTGCAATTGCTCGTATTCCATGAACACTCTCTATGGTGGGGTAGTGGTGGTTCTTGTGTTATCTAGCAATGTGAGTCACCTTGTTTCCTCCTGCTTCTAGTGAGAGGAAGCCTTGCCCGTGGTAGCTGGATGTTAGCCCCCTACATCCACCCGCCAGTTAGCCAAGCTCTCTCCTCCGGGCTAGGCCAGTCCTGTCTTTGCCTTGCAGGTTAGCAATAGGTGCGCTCTAGTTGCAAGTCCCTTTGCAGTGTTGCTCTGTGATTCCTAGCCCCTGACACTGGCTACTTGCGGAAATCCCCGCTCCTGTACCCCTAAAGAAGCAGTGTACCCCAGTTTACTAGTTCTACCTTAAACCACCACCCCCGTACAACAAACAGCACTTGTAATAAAAAAAAAAGAAGGTTTATTTAAGGAAGACTAGAGATTCAATTAGAAACAAGATAGTGATGGAAACAAATGGTTACAGTACAAAACAAAATCATAAAATGCAAACTAGGGCCTGCACATATTAATAGTTACCTTTCCTATTTAATGAAATAGATTTCCCCCCCCCCCCCCCCCGAAGTTCAGTCTGTTGGAGAGCTGGCTGGTTTACAGAAACTTTGATCCAAACGTTCAAGAAAACGCTCCTCCCTCCGCTCCACAAGATATCTCCTCAGCAAATGATCCAGAGTGCCTGTCCCTCTTCTGTGTTATACTGAAACAGTCCTGTTTTTGTTCAAAGACAGGGTGATCCCTGGTCTGTTGTAATGTTCCTTTTTACCTCCAAGTGTCTTTGATTGTTTGCAGTTGTCTCTGAAGGTTTTTCATTGATAGTATAGGGATGGAGCAAAGCTAGACAACTGAGCCTTGCATCACATCACCAGCAAGGGTGACAAATCCTTCCTGCTTCAGTGGGCTATCACCGAGACATTAACCCTTGGTAACTAACCTTTACTCTAAGACCTTAAAGCATACTTTGAGTATAGTTACATTTTTCCTTAAATATTGCCTGTAGATGCATCTTGTAATGATTGAGTCTTAATAAGATACGAGCTTTGGTTCTCAAACTTTTTTTTTTTCCCGCGGACTACTTGAAAATTGCTGAGGGTCTCGGCGGACCACTTAATGATCTTTCCAAATGTTGTTTGTATCATTAGCTAACTATTGTAAAGCACTTTGGATAAAAGTGCTATATATATAAAAAAAAATAAACTTTTTTTGTTCTACAAATAAAAGCACACAACTCACATTGTTATATCAGTAGTTTTACCTTTCTAATGCGATGGATATGCCCTCTCTGCCCCACCACAGCAGCCCCCGAGCTGGTGCTGGGAAGGAGTGGGGTCTCTCCCCCGCCACAGCAGCCACAGAGCTGAGGCTGGGAAGAAGGGCCATCTCTCCCCAGCAGCTGCAGCCCTGGAGCTGGGGAAAGTCACCTCTTTTTCTGGTCGCTGCAGCCCTGCACATTCCAAATTCCCCCCATCCCCTCTTCTCACCCCACTGCCCCCTCCCACCTACCCTCTATTCCCCCTAAGGCTACCTCCTCACTTACATGTGCATCTTCTCCACGGTTCAAGCACCTAATTAGAGGAGCCATGCCTGTGCGGCTCCACTAATTAGGTGGGTGGCCCTTCATTCTCTTGTGTGTGGCCGCCCAGATGAACATCTGAGAGGAACTATCTGTGGACCACTTGAATGGAGCTTGCGGACCACTGGTGGTCCACGGACCACAGTTTGAGAACCTCTGCTTTACAATACATGTTATCCCTTCTGGATAAATATCCTGCCAGACATGTGTTCGATATAACGAGTTTGTCAGGCCTGACATGAGAGTTGTTTGCAAAGGACAGGGGACCCTTTGCCAAGGGGCCTCTGTTTCAGAGGAGTACAATGGGTTTTTTGTCACGTCTTCCCTCTTATTCAATATGTATTAAGACCTCTGGGAGAGCTAGTAAACTGACACAAGGCCCAATTTTCCACTGCTTTGGATCTGATGCAGTCTTTTGTACCTATGCAAAGTGAGTGTAAAATGCTACCAAATCCAAATGATAACATTATGCACTCACTTTGCACAGGTGTGAAAGACTATGCAAGGTCCAAGCAGTGGAGAACAGGGCCCGGGGTCTGTGGTGTCTGCTCATCTCTATGTTTCTGTCTTTTGTGGCCTGACTCGAGGGTCAGCACCAATGACTTAGTATTTGCAGAAGATCGGGGGCTGGCTGACTGGATCATGACTAAGGTGTAATGCTGGTAGTTTGGGGGAAGCACCCAGGAGAGCTGGTGAGAATTGTACCAGTGTCCTTCACTGAGGGAGTGAGGCTTCCATTTGCAACATAGGTTAGCAGTTTAAGAACCTAGCTAGATCCTGGATGCTCAGGTAGTAACTGTGGCCAGGAACGCTTTTCTTACCATCTGCACCTTGTGAGAGATTCGCTTGGCTATGTGGTTCCAGTCTTTATTGCCTCAAGGCTAGACTGCTGAGACTTCTTGTTCAGTGGAGTGTCACGCCTAGAGCACCTGTAGCACCCGTCAGTGTTCCATCATCTGCCTTGGCTGCCTGTGCATTATTTCAGATGATGCTTTTGACTTATAAGACCCTCAGTGATTTGGGTTCTGGTTACCTGAGAAAATTTCCTTTTCTCATTAGGTCGTACCACAGCAGGTCTGTTCAAGCTGGAGACTTCCTAGTTTAAATGACAGGGAGATTCCCAGGAGGGCATTTTCTAAAAGGGGTCCTCAAATCTGCCATTTGATCCACCAAAAACTGAATTTGTTAATCTTTTTGACAAGCTGTAAGCCCATCTTTTCTCTTCAAGCATTTGGGGAGGAAGTGCACTAAGGGTTTTTAGATGGTTACAGTGTATGGTGGTGGTGGTGATTTTAGCAGGCAAGTGCTATATGAGATGTAGGGCACTTCATTATGTAGATTTGTGTTACTGACATCGTATGTTTTAATTACTCTTATACTCTAGCACCTAGAGATATTGATGGAAATTTTATTGTAAATCCAGGTAGGTACATACAGTGTGTAATGAGTTACATAAATGTACAGACTAAATATCATTGGTCTCAATCCTTGCCAAATGTGTTTTTCGTTATATATGGAAAATGTGTCTCCCTCACCTGTACACAGCAGCAGTTTTCAAATGAAGTGCTTGAATCATCCCCTTCACTACAGGGACGAGGCAGGGGCACCGCCTCCCCTACTGCTTCCCCCCTTTTCCTCTGCGGCTGCAAGAGCAGCTCTGATAGGAGTTGGCTGTGGTTTGAGCTGCTGTTGTCCCATCCCTGGTCCAGCTGCTCACCAGCTCCCCCACTGGCTGCCTGCTGCATCACAGGATAGGGAGGTTGCACTATGAGCCTAGGGCAGAGGTGGGCAAACTACGGCCCGCGGGACCATCCTGCCTGGCCCTTGAGCTCCCGGCTGGGGAAACTAGCCCCCGGCCCCTCCCCTGCTGTCCCCTCTCCTCTGTAGCCTCAGCTCATCGTGCTGCCAGTGCTTTGGGCAGCAGGGCTGCGAGCTCCTGGCGGGCAGCGTGGCTACAAGAGCTGCCAGCCTGCCCTGGTGCTCTAGACTGTGCAGTGGCATGGCTGGCTCTGGCCAGGCAGCACGGCTGCCAGTCCTGGTGCTCTGAGCGGCATGGTAAGGGGGCAGGGTAAGGGGCAGTCAGGGAACAGGGAGCAGGAGGCATGGGAGTCCCGGGGGGCCTGTCGGGGGTGGGGGTGAGGATAGGGATCAGGGCAGTCAGGGGACAGGGAGCGGGGGGGGGGTTGGATAAGGGGTGGGGTGGTGGTTAGGGGCGGGACGTCCCAGGAGGGGGCGGTTAAGGGACAAGGCATGGTGGGGTTGGATGGGTCGGGGGTTCTAAGGGGGGCAGTCAGGGGGTGGGAAGTGGGAGGAGGGGTTAGGGGGCAGGGGCCAGGCTGTTTGGGGAAGCACAGCCTTCCCTATCCAGCCACCCATACAGTTTTGGAACCTTGATGTGGTCCTCAGGCCAAAAAGTTTGCCCACCCCTGGCCTAGGTAAACATCAAGCAAAGGACAACACCCCTGCCCCCAACAGCCAACCAGGAGAGGGGGGTGGGGGAAGAGGAGAATCTGATAGGTCAGATGATCACAATGGTCCCGTCTGGTCTTGGATTCTATAAAGCTTTGAGAACCCACAACCAGTTACTGTTCCCTCTGATTCTCTGCCCCAGCCCCAGTACAGTTTAGCACATGCTGTAGCCATTCCTCATCTCTGATACATACCTTGTGCCAGGGCTTTGTGAGGGAAAGTACAGGAACTAGCTATGCCAACTTCAAGCATGCAGGGGGTGGGAGTGCTTGCCTGTGGGTAGTTCTGCTCCCTTAGTAGGGTGACCAGACAGCGAGTGTGAAAAATCAGGATGGGGGAGGGGAGGGAGTAATAGGAGCCTATATAAGAAAAAGCCCCAAATATCAGGACTGTCCCTATAAAATCGGGACATCTGGTCACCCTATCCCTTAGTGCCAACTGGGTGCCATGAAGGGAATAGAACAGTGCTGAGAATCCACCCCTAAGGATTGATTGTGTTCTCTTAACCTTTGGGAAATGACATGTTATACTCTGAGGGTGAAGAAGCTGGATGCCACTGCAGTGCATAGTATTTAGGAGAGCAGCTTTCCTTTTGTGCATGTAACACTTTTCCTTTTGTGCCATTGGTCTCAAAAGGTTACAACACTCTTGTATCGACAACCTTGCCATGGTGTGGGCTGTTTTTCATGTTTCTGATTATTACAGTGGAAAAAATTGTTTCCCGAGCATCTGCTCTCACTTTGTGTTTTGTCCTCTTTAATTTTTTTTCCTGCGCTCAGTTTTTATCCATGTTTTTTTAATGCCATGGATTAAGGCTTTTTTTTAAGGCTTTTATACACTTCACTTCATTGCGTTTTTATTGTTTTGTCATATATAGGTTAAATTTTTCCTCTACCTTATTGCTTCTGGGATCAGTTTTATTCTACTACCTTTTATTTAGTAGGAAGGGGGAAAGAACTTCTCCTTTTTCTTTGTGGGTTTGAGACCATCTTCAAGATTACCCCATTTCTGCAGCTCACTACCTCTCTTCTCACCCCTCCAAATCAAAGTCTCTGCATTATGTCAAACCTCCGCCTATGTGCTGGATGTAGTTTGTCCTGGGACAAGGCAAAACTATTCTAGGCATTGGATCAGATGGTTGTACACTGCTATTGCAATTCTCCTAGCTTGGCTGGTTTGAGGAGTGAGGAATGAACTGTGAGCTGACATCTCTGCAGCAGGTTGGTCTTTGGCCACAAGGCATTTAACTATAGAGGTTTAAATCCACATCCTACTTTATACCAGTATAAGTTCCCTATCTAAACCAGCCAGAAGATAATGGACCAGATCCTCAGCTGGTGCAAATTGTCGTAGCTCCGTTGAAGTCACAAAATACTGTGATTGGGTAATCTAATCTGTGAGCCTCATGGTTTCTCTCATACTCAATCCTTGCTCCCCAGGAAAAACATTGGTGTATGTATATCTGTGTAAGCCTTTTGGGAGCCTTCGTGACCCCTCACCCCACCATCATGTCATGTGTGCAGAGCTGTTGAATGTATTTCACAATCTTTTAGCTTCTCCTCTTTATTGAACCACTGTGCACATGATCTGCCTGTGGAGTTTTAAGGAGGGTCATTCAGATGATTCATTCCAGTCCCTGGACCCAATATCTTCATGCTGCTCCTAACCACTTCCAGTTGTAGGAGAAGTGGAACCCAGCTGATTGTGCTGATGTCTAGCTCTAAAAAACTACTGTCAGGTTCAAGCTGTTTGTGTAATTGCAAAGTTCCTATCAGCTGAGGAGATCCCAGGTGAGATCAGCATGACAGATAATTGCCTATGTCTGAAAAATGACACCTCCTCCTGCTTTGTCTCCCTGTGCCATTGTATCCCATGCCTGTCACAGAAAATGAGGTAGCACAGGGAGCAGTGGCACAGGCTAGCCATGCCAAATGCAAACTCTCCTGAACCCTGTGGGTACAAACTTGGTACAGCTAGCTCATGCTGCTGCTTGTCGCTATCCTGGTTACTCTGCTATTTTTAGCACACTAGCTCAGTGAGCGCTAGCGTATGTCTAAGGGAGCTAGAGAATATCGCTCCTAGCTCCTTGTGTAGACATACGTCCAGATAGAATTTCTCCTCCATTCAGTTTTTGCATCTCCCCCGTTTATGGGATCATTGCTCCATTCTCCTGGCTATTGCCTAGTGGTTATCAAAGGGAGGCAGGCACTGTGGCGGTGTTTTATCATCCCGTTGCCTTTTTTCCCCTGTGAATGTGGGGTGGGTTTTCTTGGTATTATTTTTGCTTTCTGCCTCTTCTAAGCATTTATAACCCTTTTATTTTCTGTCTTTGATCATTCTTGATAGATCAGTATATTTACTTCAGAGGCTGTTTGTTTGTTTCTCCTCCAGTTGTTTAGTTTTTTGTATAGACAGAGTAGGCCAAATGAAATTCTGATGTCATGCTATTAACTTCAGTGGAGTTCCGTCAGAGAAGAGCTTGTCCTAGTATTTTTTTTCTCATATATTTAAAAAGAATCTGGAACATTTTCCATAGGTTTTTAAAATCAGTCTGTTTCTCACTGGTTAGAGGAACACCTTGGAAGCTCAAAAAGGCAACTGTTGCCCAGTAGAAATGTTCTCCCTCTGACATCCAATGTGTGCGTGTATGTGTGTGTGTGCGCGCGCACATGCATACAGGAGGGGAGTTCCCTGAGTTCTGGGCTGCTGGAATTTTAGGTGTGTAGGCCCACTGCCATTTGGTAGGTGGTAGGAAATAACTCAGATAGGAGCTAGATAAGCAGCAACTGGGAAAATTAACGAAGTACAATGTTTGCCTGGCAACATGGAGTAGGGAGCCTGTCAGCAGGCTTCAGAAAGGAGACTGGCCCCCAGAATTCTGACTAACTCAGGTGCCTTAGACATGGATCACTGGTTGGGGCTGAGCCAAGGAAGAGGGAGGGAGTAATTCCTGGGCCAGGAGACTCTCAAACATGCTTGAGCAACAAAAATGAAGGCCCAGGTTAGCCTGCACCTGGCTGGGTCTGACCAGACACATGCACTGAGGCTGGGTAGGCAGTATGCTGGGGAAGAGAGTTGGCTGCAGGGAGTCAGCTTCCAAGAGCTGTAGGAGATGCAGCATCTCTGTTGCTCTCCAAGGGAAGAAGAGAAGGTATACAAACAACCCAGAACCCCGTTGGTCCTGGAGCGGTGGGTGGGGGAGTCACAGAGCCGCTGATGAAGGTGAATGAGTGAACTTCACCACTCTCTGGGAACCAGGGGTGCCCCAGGATGAGGATATATATGTAATGTTTATTATAAAATGAGTGATGACTCATGGCTTTGCTGCTCAAGTTATTGTTTTATGGTAAGTATGAGGGAGGGCAGGCAAGTGTGTATGTGTTGTGCTGGGAGATTAATGTGGGTAGCAAATGAAAGGGGGTGAGCTAAGGTGGGGGGCTCTGTATGTTTGGGGTTATTGCATATTCTGGTTGTTTTGTGGGTGCTTTTTGAGCAGTTAGGCCAAGTAATCCACCATGTGTGCAGTCTCTCTCTCCTATAACCAATGAAATTGTTGCATGCAGATTAGCTGTAAAGGTGGTGATTGGTTGAGTTATCTCTGAGATCACACAATCTAGGACTTTTGGCATAGCATAGCTACATATCTTGCTACTGTATGAGTGTAATTCATAAAGTCAAAATGGCTGAGAACTTAAAAATTAGACAGTAACAGACTGCAAATTCCAGTGAGGATTGAATGTGGTGATATTTTAAACAAAAAAGACTGCAAACTGTCATAAACAGAGTGTTAAGGGTTAATGTCTCTTATACCTGTAAAGGGTTACAAGCAGAAAACTGGACACCTGACCAGAAGACCAATCAGAAGACAAGATACTTTTAAATTCGGGTGGAGGGAAGTTTGGGTGTGACATCTTTGTTCTTCTCTCGGGGGGTCTGAGAGAGACCAGACATTACTACAGGCTCTCTAAGTTTCTTTTCAAATAGAAGGTAAAAACCAGGCGGTTTAGGATTTTTAATTGTTTTACTCTATTTGCAATTGTGGATCTGCCTGGTTAACTTTTATATGTGTAATTGCTGGGAATATTTTGATTTGTATTAGTGCTGGGGGGAAAGTCTCTCTCTGGTATCTGTAAGCTATAGGACCCTGTATATTTACATCTTGAAGTTACAGAGATAATTCTTTACTTTTTCTTTCTTTTATTAAAAGATTTCTTTTTAGAGAACCTGATTGATTTTTTTCTTGTTTCCCTTGTTTTATCCCAGGGGATTGGGATAACTCACCAGGACTGGTGGGGGAGACGGGAGGAGGGAGAGATAGAATCTCTCTCTGTTTTCCTTGAATCTGTTTGCCTCTTTGTGAGAGGGAAGGGAGATGCTTCTCTGTATGGTGATTTAAGAGGTTGGATCAGTATCTCTCAGAATAGCCCAGGGAGGGAAATTCTGGGAGGGGGAGAGGTGGGGGAATGGTTTATTTCTCCTTGTTTTAAGAACCCAAGTGATCTGGGTTCTTGGGGTCCCCAGGGAAGGTTTTGGGGGGACCAGAGGGTATCAGGCCCTGGAAAATTCCTGATTGGTGGCAGCATATCAGACCTAAGCTGGAAATTAAGCTTAGGGAAACTCATGCTAGTACCCATATTTTGGATGCTAAGGTCCAGAACTGGGAAGGAATGCTATGACACAAACATGCTTGTAGCTGTTTCCATTGCTTCAGACTGACTCAACAAAGGTAATAGGCTTCTAGTGAGACATAGACTGGTAACAATCCTGGAATCTTATTATATAGATTGTAAAGAAAATAGAGCAATGAAGCATTCTGTTACAAATGATATACACTGTGATGGGGTGTACCAACCCCATATTGAGTTGGCAAGGTTTAATGAGCCACTGTGGACCCATTCAGTCCCACCGTGCTGCGCGTTCACTGGCTGTCTGGTAGTGAAGAGATGCTTAAAAGGGAAGGTGAGGACAGCACAGTTGCTGGCTAACCAGGGTGGAGAGCAGACCTTCTGTCCTTTGCTCCTTGAGGGAAAGGACGAGCCCAGGATCTCTGCAGAGCACCAGAGCCCCATCAGTGGAAGATAGGCCTGGCTCAGGACCGCTAAGTTTGTTTTGGGACCATTTTTCTTTGCTTTTGTTTATAAAAGTGTTGTACCAATTATATTAGACCAGAAAAACCAGCAGGATCTTATTAAAGGGGACAAGGCAAAGATGCCACATTTATTATGATAACAATTTATGACTAATAACTAATATCTTAATTCTTATACACACACATTATACCTATTACCTATACACACACACACACACACACACACACACTCACATTATACCTAATACCTATACACACACACATTCACACACACACACCTACATTCATCAGGTGTTCTGCAGCTGCTGCATAGTTACCAGTCCTGAAGATAGCTTAAGTTCATGGCTTGATTTTGCAGCTTGGGTTCGTAGCTTGTGGCAGCTAACTGGCCAGGAAAGCTGGGCACAAGGCTGAGCTGGATCTCTGTTGGGCAGGCACCGATGTTCTTCCATGTTGGCAGCAGAATGTTACCCAGAGTCTCTCATCTCACCCTTCTTTTTTATAGACTTTTAGTTTGGATTCAAAGTCTATAGGTCTTGCTGTGTCACGCTGCCTCTGGGTTTAGATTGATCACCCATCAATTGCAGGCGTGACTTTCAGCCTTGGACCTGGCTTTGATCTTCCTTCTGTTGTTCTGTTGTCCTTTTCTTTTTAGGGTGGATGCTTCTTACTTTGTTTAGGGCTGTTGTCTAGGTCTTCAGCCATTGGTATTTGAACTTTATCTCATCAGGACAGGCTGGGGCTGGAGGTTGATTCCATCATTCATACATACCTCATTCACACATCTAAACTAAACTAATAAGATTTCAGCAGGGTTTGCAAAAATGAAGGTTGGAGGAAGCTTTTACAAAATGGAGTGAGTGTTTTAAAATGGGGTTTGAATTACAATATGGAAGTTAGGGTTACTAATAGGACAATAAGGGATGAAAAATTATATTTAGAACTGCTGACCAGGTGGGCTGCTTCTACAACACTTTGCCCCTTGAGTTATGACCATTACAGTAGTTGTTGACATTGTAGGGCAAGGTGATCTGTTGCAAACAAACCAAATAATTATAACTAGGTGAATACAACTAAACCTATTACAATTGACTAAACACCAGATATAACCTACACATAAATGAAAACAATTATAGTTATAATAATTGGGAATACAATAAAACCATTACAATCGTTGGGTACATTGACAAATAAAATGAGGACCAAGTTTGATGCATCAATAGCCATCAAATAATAAAAGTTACTGAAGTCAGGACCTTTTTAAACACACACAGCAAATAAGATTTTGTAGGAGGACCAAAGTTGTCATGCAAGGTTAAGCTGATTTGGACTTAAACTAACATTTTGTTGCTAAAATGTTGCAGAATCCCCTATTTTAAATAGTTGTTTTCAAGAGGTTTCTGGGGACCTGAAAAATGGGGCCTTACAATTATGGGCCAAGGTTTTACAAGTTATGAGCGCCCAAGAACTACCCTTTAGGGCTTGGAGGAGTAGAACCAGAGTGCATAGAGGAAAGTGTGAAATTAACAATATAAGCAAATGTAACTAACAATACAAATGTATCAATAACAAACATTAACAGCAAAATGACTATTAGATAACCTAACAAAAAATAAACCTGATGCACTGGGGACCAAATTTTTTTTTTTGGACACAAGTGGTGATTGCTAAGTTGGATGGACTTGGGGGAAGTAGAGAGAGGAAAAGACATTTGTCCTGTCTAGTGTAGTATTTCTTTTTCTTTTCTAGACCCAATGCTAGCACAGGACACCACTAGAGACAGACACAGAACATGCAACACAGAACACTGAACACACACCACTAGAGACAGACACAGAACTTGCAACACAGAAAACTGAACACAGACTTTGTCGCGACACTATAACCATGGTATTTTATAACTCTTCAGCTGGTACCAGCTCTCCTGATGTTCTGGTTCAGAGCCTGAAAAATAGAAGCTTAGAAACAAATTAGCACAGTGCTCCCACATGGCAGACCCTGCTCAGTTTTTGCCACAGTGTGTTTGGTACTTGGGGCTGCACAAATGCTAATTAGGTGGTTCATTTCTTTGTGACTTTAGATTTTTTTTTTCTCCATTTTAAAATTCCCAGCCACTTTGCCATGGCCTGGAGGTCTGAGGCAGAAGCAGGCACTGTTGTTACTGTTGCAATGGCATTTTGGCCCTAGGAGGAGGAATCTACCCAAATATTCCCCTTTCCATTCTCCAGAGGGGTCCCAAAAATTTTCCCCTTCTGAGGTCTCAAATGTTCCTTTTTCTGACATTACTGCTGCTGTAAGATGTGAGTGCTGTTTTAACTCTCTGTACTCAACCTTAAGGGCATCTAACTAGGTTTGAGTACGACATACATTTTTATTTCTCTGCTTTTGCAGCAGGGGTTTGTAAATCTTGGTGCAGTTCTTCATTTTTACAGGCTGTTAGGTGGAGGTAGCTGTCATTACAAGCCTCCCACAGCAGCCAGATCCCTGCAGCGTCTCTTTTTGTTGCATTTGGGGGTTTACATATGAGGATATATTGGGCCAACCTATCCTCTAGGTCCGAAATGGTGCAGATATCTGCAAGGGCTTGTTCAGTCTAAGGACTGTGCCCATATCTCTGCAGGATTTGTTTAGAAGGCATTATCTCTTTTATAAAAGGTAAGGTAGAAGCTACTTTTGACTTCATTTCTTCCTCTAGGACTGTTTTCCCTTGCCTTTTATTAAACATTTTTAATTTTGTTCAGCAAGCAGCACTGCTGGCCCCTGGGACCCTCTTGCTGCCCCTGATTTTTCTTTCTTTCTTTCTTTCTTTCTTTCTTTCTTTCTTTCTTTCTTTCTGCTACCTCTTTGGAGGCCAGCAGATTTTGTTAACAATTTTATGTTTTCTGCTACCTACACGGAGGCCAGCAGGTTTTGTTAACAATTTTATGTTTTTCTGCTACCTACGCGGAGGCCAGCAGATTTTGTTAACAATTTTAAGAGCTCTTTATTTTCCTGCTACCCACACGGGGGCCAGCAGGTTTTGGTCAACCAAGAATAGAACCGTGCTCTGTAGAGCTGGTTGTGTGCACACAGATTGGTTTACAATAAGTGAGGCAAAAATACCAATCATCCCCCTTTCGCTATTCTCCACCAAAATGTTGTACCAATTATATTAGACCAGTAAAAACCAGCAGGATCTTATTAAAGGGGACAAGGCAAAGATGCCACATTTATTATGATAACAATTTATGACTAATAACTAATATCTTAATTCTTATACACACACATTATACCTATTACCTACACACACACACATTCACATTATACCTAATACCTGTACACACACACATACACACATTTATACACACACACACACACCTACATTCATCAGGTGTTCTGCAGCTGCTGCATAGTTACCAGTCCTGAAGATAGCTTAAGTTCATGGCTTGATTTTGCAGCTTGGGTTCATAGCTTGTGGCAGCTAACTGGCCAGGAAAGCTGGGCACAAGGCTGAGCTGGATCTCTGTTGGGCAGGCACCGATGTTCTTCCATGTTGGCAGCAGAATGTTACCCAGAGTCTCTCATCTCACCCTTCTTTTTTATAGACTTTTAGTTTGGATTCAAAGTCTATAGGTCTTGCTGCCTCTAGGTTTAGATTGATCACCCATCAATTGCAGGCGTGACTTTCAGCCCTGGACCTGGCTTTGATCTTCCTTCTGTTGTTCTGTTGTCCTTTTCTTTTTAGGGTGGATGCTTCTTATTTTGTTTAGGGCTGTTGTCTAGGTCTTCAGCCGTTGGTATTTGAACTTTATCTCATCAGGACAGGCTGGGGCTGGAGGTTGATTCCATCATTCATACATACCTCATTCACACATCTAAACTAAACTAATAAGATTTCAGCAGAGTTTGCAAAAATGAAGGTTGGAGGAAGCTTTTACAAAATGGAGTGAGTGTTTTAAAATGGGGTTTGAATTACAATATGGAACAGAAGTTACAGTATAGGCAAGTGTAGTGAATGGTGAACAGAAGTTACGTTAATAAAGTGAACAATTGAAAACAATTTCATTTATCAGTTCTACAAAAGGACTGTTGGCCCAGGTTGGGCTGCCTGGGGGGAGCCTGCAGGGAGTCTACAAAGATTGTTGCAGGGAACCTCTGGCCTAAAGTGGTGTGAGAAGCTGCCTCAAACTGTGTGAACTTCTTGCACTCTACTCCAACCTTCCCTGGGGTCTGAGACCCTAGAGAACACATAGTCACACAGAGAATTACACCGAAGCAGTACATTCTATGAAAAAATAGGTCACTCTCAACAGGGCTCCTTCCAACATTACTTTTCCAAACCTGACTTTTATGTTTTCTTGTGACAGTACATATAATTACTAGGGCAGTCCCTCAAGTGATCTAAACTGGTGTATGTCCGCTGATTTCAGGGAGCTATTGGTTGAGGATCTGGCCCCCTGTAGCCAGTCACTCCCATATCTAACCAAATCCTTGCAGATTTGGGAGTTTTGGTTTTCAGCACCATTCAGTTCTCATTTCTAGGTTAACACATAGTCTCTCTTATTAAGAAACTAGTGACTCCACTATTTTGTGTTATGCACTGGTAAAGCCAGATATTCCTGGCAGTCATTGTTTCGTTGTGGCATTGTTAGGTTACATCTATGGTTTCTGTTTCTGTCAAGCTTTTTGTCAAAGATTTTACTCATTGTTATTAGTGAGAATGTGACCTGTCATACCTAATCTTGCAATCTTTTCATTCTCTTCTATCAGACACACAGCTGAATTTCAGTTTCCTTTGTCTTCTGTCTGACGCACTGGAGAGACTCTTTCATAACTGTGTGTTTTTGTTTGTTTTCTTTTATATAGGGCTTTAAAGTGCAGCACAACACAGATTGGATTGATTCAATACAATTTCCTGGAACCATATACTGCGGCTTTTTATTATTAAAAATATTATTTTTAGCTTTTACAATTTCTCTGAGATAGAAATGTACTTAATGGTTTTTCTTCTGGGTCTGTGTTGTAGCCCTGCTTTCCTAATGTACCCACATGGTCGAACGTTAGCCACTTCTCTAGATAATTTAATCGTGTATGCATCTAACATTTTCATTATAAAGAGTTCTGCTAGTGGTTTCATGATGAATGATTATCTAAACTATTAGGCTATGACTCTTATTTGGCTCGGTGCATGTTTGATAATGCATTAACAAAACTAAATGATTGTTTATGCATGTATGTGTGTATATATGTATATAATATAAATATATAGGGAAAATATACATTATCATGCCCATTAAGGATTTTTAGAAATGGTATTTTTCCTGTGATTCGTTTTGTATCCTGTGGGATCCAGATTGTTCCCAGGAATCTAGTACGTGCTTGCTATGCTTTTTCTACCTCAATATATATATAGGAGTTGAGAAAAAGAAAGTGAGCCCTGAGAGTGTTGTGGCATTGAGGACATTGGGGGTGGGAATTTCAGGAATCTAATTAGAAGAACACATCTAAAGGAGATGGATAGTCTAAGGCAAAAAAGAAAAAAAAGCATCTTTGTTGTTCCTCTTATATCTTGGTAGCTCTACATAGGGGGCAAAATCCTGATTCCATTGAAGTTAATGGCAAAACTCCCATTCACTTCAGTGTGACCAAGAATCCACCTAGACGGATATATGCTGGGGAATAACTCATGTGCATAGGATAACTCACTTGAGTGACGCTTTACAAACTCAGTCCCTAGATCTGTATAGTTAAGGTTGCCTGTTATAAGAGCTTGTGTTCAGCTGCTTATATCTAAATATCTTCAGAATAGTAACCATGATAGTCATATTTTTTATGTAATAAAACAGGATATGTGTGTTTTCTTTGGTATTGACTTCAGCCCTACATGCTTACTCCGCTGAAATAACTAATAATGTGGTTACATCCCATGCATTATGTTTCTAATGATTAAAATAGTCTAATGATGAAAAATAGAAAGAAGTGGTTCAGAAGTGCACAATGCTACTTCAGCACAGCATAAGCAAAGGGCACACAAAACATCTGTGTATAAAATTGTTGATGGTCTGAGCTGTACTGTAAATGGTCTCATTGTTTTGAGTTAATATCAGTGTATAACTAGAAGGTAGTAGAGTGAAAGGAAGATATGTATGTGTTACTCCCAGATACAGTAAAAATAAAATGTTGCACTGCCCACCATTGCTGATAATTTGCATGTTTCAGATGAGCTGTCTCCAAAGCAATCGAAGATCTATGCCACGATTTAAAAAAAAATAGTGATTTTTGTGTACCTCATTTTTGGATGCCTATTTTGAAACTCTTTCAAGGGGGCCCAATTTTCAGAGGGTGAGTGGTCTGAATTTTCTGAGAACCACACCACTTTATGGTATCTCAAGTTAGGCACCCAAAAAATTGAGGCACTCAAAATCACAAGCCACTTTTGGAAGGCTTGGCCATGATTAAGGCTACATTTTAGTGATGAGTATTTTTAGTAAAAGTCATAGGAAGGTCATGGGCAGTAAACAAAAATTCATGGCCCATGACCTGTCCATGACTTTTACTAAAAGTACTATATACTATATACCCATACTTGGACCGGGGGTGCTCTGTGGTGGACGAGCCAGGGGTCCTGAGGGAGTGTGTGGCCCAGGACCTCTGCTGGTGCTGAGCGGCAATGGTGTGCGGCCTGGGACCCATACTAGGGTGGGAAGAAGGGGAGGCGGGGTGCGACTGGGACCCATGCTATGCAAGGAGGATGGCGGTGCATGGCCCAGGACCCCTGCTGGTGCTGGGGAGGAGGGCGGGCGCACAGCAGAGTATGACCCGAGACCCATACTGGGGAGAGGGGCAGCGATACATGGCCCAGAACCCCTGCTGGTGCTGGGGGGGCCAGGCCAAGGTGTGTGGCTTAAGACTGCTGCTGGTGCTGGGGGGGGGGAGGGTTGGTGGGGCTATCAGGTTCCCTATCCGTCTCCAGTTGGCATGTCCCTAAAGCCCTAGGGGGAGGGGCAGCCAAGGGGGCTCTGCGCACTGTTTCTGCCACAAGCACTCGCTGTGCAGCTTCCACTGGCCAGGAATCACAGCCAGTGGGAGCTGAGGGGGCAGTACCTGCAGGCGTGGGCAGTGCACGGAGCCCTCCAACCCCTCCACCTAGGAACTGCAGGGACATGCCGGTGGAAGCCAGGGAGCTACACCCACCCCCCCCCGCCGCTCCCGAGGTAAGTGCCGCCTCGCATCCCAGCCCTGAGCCCCCTCCCACACACCCAAACAGCTGCTGCTGGCCCAGGGACTTCCCAGCTCGGGCAGCCCCTGAGCCAGCATCAGCCGTTGCAGAAGTCACAGAAAGTCATGGAAGCCATGACTTCCATGACCTCCATGACAGACACGCAGCCTTAGCCATGACATATACAGTGGTACATGTGATTGTGTAGAATAGTACTAGAAATCACATGAGTTACTGATAACTTTTTTTATCCCTTCGTATTTTGTCTTGGTAAAACAATAACAAATGACCGGATGTGCAGTTCTGCACTGTGAGGCAGGCAGCAAAAGCTACATGAGCATTTCCGATATAATCTGACATCATGAAGTGTTATTTCATTTTAATAATGGGAATGTAACTATTTATTACACTCATGGTTTTATTATATTCCACCTGTTTACATATGTTTGGTATATATTTCCATGCCAGAACATTACCTACTGCTATTTTAACCTTCTAAACTTTTCCCAGTATCGTTTTCCCCACACGTTTACAAACATTGCATTTTCCTTTCTGGCAGTTCTAATAATACTGTTCTAGAATTTGTAGTCTTCACTTTTGCCCCAGAATAACTTCACACTACTAGACTATCTACTTTTACCCTCTGACCTTCCCCTCTAGCCTGAATGCGTGCCCACACACTGTCACTCTCATACATTCTGGACCACAGAATAACATCCCTAACTCTACTGCTTTTCGTTCTGGCCTGTTCTAACAGAATGCTCTAGAATAGAAAACATGCAGAACATCTCTGCTTTGTGTGCATCCACCCTTTTCTGCTTTGGCATCCCATTAACAACAATTTTCTTTTAGTTGTTGTTACATTGTTTGCCTCCATTTATCCCGTATTAAACGGCTATAGCCCTGTCACCATAATCTGTCTTGCTTTTTATTTTTCCACTGAAATTGCCTATTTGTTTTTCAAGATCAGCTGTTCATAGCTTCAGACTAGTAATAATGATACACCCTAAGCAGATCCTTCCCCCCCTCACCCCTTCAACAAGGAAGAAAAAGCTGCCTATGTTTATCCTGGATAACATTATTATGTTATCTCCCCAAGCCATCTTGCACCTTTCTTAACTTCACTGATAACAATAGATAACATTTTCAAATATCAAAAACACTCCTCCAAATCCAGACAAATGAACACAGTCGGAATGGCAGTCAAACAAATTTGAAGAAACCTTGAAATCTCTCAGCTGTCGCTTTCTTCCAGTATGTCTTGAGTATAGTTACCTAACATTTTGTTTTTCTCCCAGCACATGGAAATGGAATATTTTGGGTTTAGACTATGTGCGAGGAGGTCAGACTTGAATGAGGCAGTTCACACTCTGCCTATGTCACAATTTCACAGAAAAGCTGGTTCCTGTGTGTATGCTGAAACACACAGGGAAACATCTGGCACATCATCACATGGAGGTCAGTCAAACATACTGTTTAACAAGTGCAGACAAAACAAACTTCATCCCAGCTCAGTGAACATGTGGCAGTCCAAGCATGGATAATAAGACACAGACCAATACAACCGAGCTTGGTGGGAAACATGATGAAAACTTATTTTAGAAATTCTCTTCTGCCAGTCTTGCCAAGTTAAAATACTACAAGCATTTTCAGTTTTACCCAGCAGAAGCAGTGTACTCCGAAGCAGGAGAGTTGAGCTTGTATCTTTTCAGAATTATATTGCTATTCGTTTTCAGTAATATAATGTAAAGCACAATCCTATGAACAGCTTTCATTTTGCATTAATGAAATAGAATACTGATATAGCTAATAAGCAGTACTGATACACACACATGCGTGCATGTGCACACACACAGATGTAGTAGTGATAATCATTTTAGCCCATTAAACAGTATAAAAATAAACCCAAACAGTCTTGGGAAACTGAAGTCCTCCAACTGCAGAACAAGTTCAGTATCAGAACTGCCTCTTTCCCTACATTATGTTGACCCACCTCTGCAGCTGGGAGAGAAATAGTTCAGTCTCCATGCCCATTCACTTCTGAGCCTCTCTTTTGAGATTGACAACTATGGTGTCAGTTTTGGTGGTATTTATGTGATATATAGAGCTTCTCTCCACTTGGACTAACACCGCATCTCATTTTGCATAGACCACCAAATACCCATAATATAATGCAGTTATATGCAGTCATAATACATTACAGTACTTTTCTTCTCCATTGCACTTTTCATCCATTAACTAAATTTAATCTTCACAGCTCCCTTGTATGTAGGTAAATGTTGTTAATCTCATTTTACAGATGAGTTAACATAGTCATAGAAGGTCTAATTATCCATTTTGTTTGAGCACGTGCTTGAATACAGTGAACATGGGAGGAGGGGCACTAGGAAGCAGGTGTGGCCTCTGTTCTGAGCTGCTAAGACCCAGCCCATGTTAGAGGTGCATAGGAGTAGCTCTGGCATACATCTCTGGCATAAGAGCCTTGAAGGGTACCACCAGGCCCTCCCCCACTGAATGCTCCCAACAAGCCTCTTTCTCTCCTTACTATTACCCATGGAAATCTTACTGTTAAAGCACAAGAGTCCTATACCAGGATCTGACAAGGTTGGTGCTACTTTAAGGGGAGTTCATAGAATGATAGAAGATTAGTGTTGGAAGAGACTTTGGGAGGTCATCTAGTCCAACCCCCTGCTCAGAGCAGGACCAAATCATCCCAGCCAGGGCTTTGTCAATCTGGGCCTTACAAACCTCTGAGGATGGAGATTCCACGACCTCCCTAGGTAACACAGTCCAGTGCTTTACCGCCCTCCTAGTGAAATAGTTTTTCCTAATATCCAATCTAGACCTCCCCCACTGCAACTTGAGACCATTGCTCCTTGTTTTATCATCTGCCACCACTGAGAACAGCCAAGCTCCATCCTCTTTGGAATCCCTCTTCAGGTAGCTGAAGGCTGCTATCAAATCCACCCTTACTCTTCTCTTCTGCAGATTAAATAAGCCCAGTTCCCTCAGCCTCTCCTCGTAAGTCATGTGCCCCAGCCTCCTAATATTTTTCATTGCCCTCCATGGGACTCTCTCCAATTTGTCCACATCTTTTCTGTAGTGGGGGGCCCAAAACTGGACCCAATAGTTCAGATGTGGCCTCACCGGTGCCAAATAGACGGGAATAATCACTTCCCTCAACCTGCTGGCAATGCTGCTACTAATGCTTCCCAATATGCCATTAGCCTTCTTGGCAACAAGGGCACTCTGTTGACTCATATCCACCTTCTTGTCCACTGTAATCCCCAGGTCCTTTTCTGCAGAACTGGCGCTTAGCTAGTTGGTCCCCAACATGTAGCAGTGCATGGGATTCTTCTGTCTTAAGTGCAGGACTCTGCTCTTATCCTTGTTGAACCTCATCAGATTTCTTTTGGTCCAGTCCTCCGATTTGTCTAGGTCACTCTGGACCCTATCCTTACCCTCCAGTGTATTTACCTCTCTTCCAATCTTAGTGTCATCTGCAAACTTGCTGAGGGTGCAACCCATCCCATCATCCAGATCATTAATGAAGATGTTGAACAAACCTGCCCCAGGACCCTACGATCTAGCCCCATGATCTAATCAGCTTTCTGTCCACCTTATAGTCCATTCATCCAATCCATACTTTTTTAACTTGCTGGCAAGAATACCGTGGGAGACTGTATTAAAAGTTTTGCTAAAGTCAAGATATATCATATCCACCGCTTTCCCCATATCCACAGAGCCAATTATCTCATCATAGAAAGCAATCAGGTTGGTCAGGCATGACTTGCCCCTGGTGAATCCATTTTGACTGTTCCTGAGCACCTTCCTCTCCTCCAAGTTCTTCAAAATTGATTCCATGAGGACCTGCTCCAGGATTTTTCCAGGAACAGCAGTGAGGCTGACCGATCTGTGTTTCCCCAGATTCTCCATCTTCCCTTTATTTATTCTTTAACAGTGGGCAGAATTGAAGTAACTCCAGAACTTTCTTCCTTTTCAATATTTTTTTAAAGCAGCTCAGGAAATTAGGCTCATTTGGCAAGTTGCAAGTTTGAAATGGCACAAATGTTCTTTATGGGGCAGAAGATAACATTTGCAATCTGGAGTATGTGGACAAATAGATTAGTGCCCAGAAATATGTACAGGTGCACAAAGCATGTATGAGTATGCATCTCATTACATGAGAAAAGGTGGGTGAGATAATATCTTTTATTGGACCAACTTTTGTTGGTGAGAGAGACAAACTTTTGAGCTACACAGAACTCTTCAGGTCTGAGAAAAGTACTCTGTGACAGCGAACATCCTCACCCATAACAATTTTACATTCAACAACAAACATTTTGTCCAAACCAAGTGAAAAGCCATGGGTACTAGGATTGCTTCCCAATATGCCAATCTCTTAATGGGCCACTTTGAAGAAGAATTTTCAGACAAACGCATCACATAACCAATGATATACTTGAGATAAATTGATGATATTTTCATTCTCTGGACAGACAATTTAAACTCCCTCATAGATTTCCACCAGAACTTCATCAACCACTGACAGTTCATTAAACTCTCTCTGGATCACTCCCAGGCTAGCATCAACTTCCTGGATACCACAATCATCTTCAACAATGGAACTCTACCGACAATTATATACAAGAAACTCATGGATCACTACATCCACCTTCATAGATCCAGTAACCACCCCAGACACACCAAGAAATCTGTTATCTACAGCCAGACACTCAGATACCATAGCATATGCTCCAAGGAGAAAGTCCAGGATACATATTTTAACACACTTAAAACTGCCTTCACCAAACAAGGACACTCCATCAGAGAAGTGGATCACATCATGGAATGGCCCACTCAAATACTCCAAGAGAACCTGCTTAAATACAGAAATAAAACCTCCTCCAACCACACATCCCTATTTGTCACCTACCACACCACATTGGAACCCATATGGCGTGTCATCAAACAACTACACCCCATATTCAATGGGGATGCCATCCTGAAATAAATCTTTTCTGAACCCCCTCTTCTGGCCTTCAAACAGCCCCCACAGTCTCTCCAAGCTCATCATCAGAAGCAAGCTCCCCACAGACCAAAACACACCAACTCAAAATGGCGCCAGAACAACAGTTGCAAAAGCTGCAGACGTATCTCCACTGCTACAATGATCAACACTTCTCACCACATACTTTTTAAGATACATGGGTCCTATATATGCTGTGTACTTCATCCAATGCATTAAAATGCCCCAATAACAATTATGTGGGTGAAACCAAACAATCACTGTGCTCTCGAATGAACTCACATAGAAAAAATGATAAGACAAAAACACCCTATCACCTATGTTTGCACAATTTTTTTCACAAAGTGTTCACTCTATATCTGACCTCCCAGTCCTCATCCTCAAAGGGAACCTTTCAAAAGACATTGCTAGACACTAACATGGACTAAACAGAGACACTGGATTTATGGCTTATTAGAACAATCTGTAACCCACCAATGCCCCATAACCCACTCTATGACTACAGGGGTTTTAAGGGGCACTTCACCTTGAATGGTCTCTTGGTTTAGCATCAGTAGTTAACACATGTCAGGGGGTAGCCATGATAGTCTGTACCCACAAAAAACACCAAGGATTCCAGTGGCACCTTAACGACTTAGATTTATTTGGGCATAAGCCTTTGTGGGTAAAAAACCTCACTTCTTCAGATGTAGTCTTTAAGGTGCCACCGGACTCCTTGTTGTTTTAGTTAAAACATATTCTATCTGTTCAATCTTGGTATTTAGCTGTGACACTCTTAGTACCTTTCCCAGATCTGAAGAAGACTTTATAGCTCAAAATCTTGTCTCTTTCACCAACAGGAGTTGGTCCAACAAAAGATATTATCTCCCTCACCTTGTCTCTCTAATATCCTGGAACTAACATGACTACAACAACAGTGCATACCCCTCATTATGTGACATTTAATTAGTGAGAAGTGAAATTTATAGGGTTTTTGAGGGGGCGGGGGGATTCAGAGGGAGGGACTTAAACCCCTTTGTGAAAAGAAATGTAGCTTGTGAAAAAGGAGTTTATGAACAATTTAATCTTATATAGAAGTCATGGTGACTGTGTCTCCTCTTACAACTTTACATAGTAGCTTGGATTTCTTTTTGGGGCCGGGAGACCTTTGTGTAACTGGATAACTGGGGAGGGAATATGGGGGAAAAGGGGAAAGAGAAAGTCAAAGCTAATGTGTAGGCCAAGATGTGGGTGCATTGGCAGAGCTGTATTGGAAGCTTACTTTCCCTGTGCCTGATGCTAACCAGTGCTCTTGATGCCTCATTCAGTAAGTTCACTTGTTTTTAGTAAGGCTCTTTTTTAAGGCTACGTCTGCACTGCTTACCACTGGCGATGGCATGTAGGGTAGGCGTAGCTACATGCCACAGTGAAAAGTAGGCTGTTTCCCCACTGTAGCTCCACATCGCAGTGAAAGGCTCTTGCAGAGTGGGAGACAGCAGGGGAAGGGTCCAGCAGTTGGGAGCTGCTGGAGCCTTTCCCTGCTGTGTCTTCCTGCCAGAGCCTTTCACTGCTGCTGGCACGACACTGCTAAAAATAACAGTGTAGACAGGAGAGGCATTGCTTGGGCATATAGAGATCCATGTAGGGTACATACTCACAGGGTTTAGGTGTGACTTTACTCACCTGAGCAGTGCCTCACCATCTACACAGCTATTATACATGTGCTAGAGGAGAGAACAGTATATGTACTCTACATGCCACCGTAAGGAATGTGCAGTGTAGACGTATCCTAAGAGGTAATATGCATTTTTGAACTCTCTAATCTAAGGAATCTTGGCTTTTAAGCTGTTTGCCTTGAATTCAAAACTTTGTTAACAGAAAAGAACCAGGGTTAAGGCCCTAGGCTGGGATTCGGGAGACTTGCATTCAGTTCTTAGCTCTACCGCAGACTTCCTGTGTGATCTTGGGCAAGTCACTTAGGTGGACTTGTCAAAGACAAAAGCGGTCATTAGGTGCCTAAATCCCATTAAAAGTCAATAGAATGTAGGTGCTTCACTGTTTATACCTCTGTCATAAACAGATAGCTAAGGGTTAATGTCTCTTTCACCTGAAGCACCTGACCAGAGGACCAATCAGGAAACCGGATTTTTTCAACTTTGGGTGGAGGGATTTGAGTGTCTGAGTCTTTGTTTTCTGGCTGCCTGCTTTCTCTGAGCTTTGGAGAAGTAGTTCTACTTTCTAGTCTTCTTTTTCTAAGTGTAAGGACAAAGAGATCAGATAGTAAGTTATATGGTTTCTTTTCTTTGGTATTTGCATGAATATAAGTGCTGGAGTGCTTTGATTTGTATTCTTTTGGAATAAGGCTGTTTATTCAATATTCTTTTAAGCAATTGACCCTGTGTTGTATCATCTTAATACAGAGAGAACATTTGTACTTATTTTTCTTTCTTTTTATATAAAGCTTTCTTTTAAGACCTGTTGGAGTTTTTCTTTACTTCAGGGAAATTGAGTCTGTACTCACCAGGGAATTGGTGGGAGGAAGAAATCAAGGGGAGATTTGTGTGTTGGATCGCTAGCCTGATTTTGCATTCCCTCTGGGGGGAATAGGAAAGTACTTTTTGTTTCCAGGATTGGGAACGGAGAGGGGGAGTCCCTCTGTGTAGTTTCACAGAGCTTGTGTCTGTGTATCTCTCCAGGAGCACCTGGAGGGGGGAAGGGAAAAAGGATTATTTCCCTTGGTTGTGAGACTCAAGGGATTTGGGTCTTGGGGTCCCCAGGGAAGGTTTTTCAGAGGGACCAGAGTGCCCCAAAACACTCTAATTTTTTGGGTGGTGGCAGCAAGTACCAGGTCCAAGCTGGTAGCTAAGCTTGGAGGTTTTCATGCTAACCCCCATATTTTGGACGCTAAGGTCCAGATCTGGGACTAAGGTTATTACAACCTCTGAAAGTCTTTCCTCTTTGTCTGTGCATGGATTCCCCATGTGTAAAATAGATAATACTAATCTTTCCCCCACCCTTTTGCCTGTCTTGTCTATTTAGATCAGGGGTGGGCAAACATTTTGGCCTGAGGGCCACATCGAGGTTCTGAAACTGTATGGAGGGCTGGGTAGGGAAGGTTGTGCCTCCCCAAACAGCCTGGCCGCCTCCCCCTATCTGCCCCCTCCCACTTCCCACCCCGACTGCCCCCCTCAGAACTTCCCATCCATCCAACCCCCACCCCCACTCCTTGTCCCCTGACTGCCACCCCCAGAACTCTCCGCCCCTAACCACCCCCTCGGAACCCCACCCCCTGTCCAGCCCCCCCAGCTCATTGTCCCCTTCCAGGACCCCCTGCCCCTAACCATTCCCCCCCTGCTCCTTGTCCCCTGACCACCACCCTCAAGACCCCCTGCCCCTAACCCCTCCGGGACACCGCCACCCCTAACTGTTCCCCCTAGGATCCCACCCCCTATTCAACCCCCCTGTTCCCTGTCCCCTGCCTACCCCCTCCAGAACCTCTGACCCATCCAACCACCCGCTGCTCTCTGTCCCCTGACTGCCTCCTGGGACCCCCTGCCCCTTATCCAACCCCCTCCCCGCTCCTCCCTCTTACCATGCTGCTTAGAGCAGCAGAATTGGCAGCTGTGCTACCCAGCTGGAGCCTGCTGCGCTGCCTAGCAGGAGCTCGCAGCCACGCCGCCCAGAGTGCTGGTGGCACGGCAAGCTGAGGCTGCGGTGGAGGGGCCGGGGGCTAGCCTCCCCGGCCGGGAGCTCAAGGGCCATGCAGGACGGTCCCGTGGCCCGGATGTGGCCTGCATGCTGTAGTTTGCCCGCTTCTGATTTAGACTGTAACCTCTTCAGCTCAGGGATAGTCTCAGAGCCGTCCTTAGGATTTATGGTGCCCTAGGCGGGATTATTAAACTGGTGCCCCTATGCCTGTCTTGCTCTTAGCAACACAAATGTAAGCTTACACTATTGGAAAACTTGCCACATGCATGTTATTAACTCCAGTTTAACTTAATGAAGCACACTATAATGTTGATGGACTAGCACTAAAGAAATAGCACTATAGAAAAAATTCTGATTTGACAGAATGATGCAAATAATATAATTTTTTAAATTTGTCAACATTTTATTGGAAATTTCAGATTATTATTAGGGTTGGAAGGGACCTCAGGAGATCATCTAGTCCAACCCCCTGCTCAAAGCAGGACCAATCCCCAAATCATCCCCTCAAGGATTGAACTCACAACCCTGGGTTTAGCAGGCCAATAGTGAAACCACTGAACTATCCCTTCGTGAAGAGGTATTGAAACAAAGATTAGTTTTTAATTAAAAGCAATCTTTCTAGCTTTTTTGGCTGCAAATCAGTAATAATGTCATCGTATGACAAAGACAAAATGATGTCTTGTTTGATTGCAAGAATAGCAAGACCAGTCAAGTGTTCCTGACTCCTTGTAGAGCGGAGATAGTTTTTAATGAGCTTTAGTTTTGAGGAAACTCTGTTCTCCTGATGCTACTGTTACAGGAATTGTCAGGAGAATACGAGTGGCAATGTACACATTAGGATATATGTCAACAAGTTTGCTGGTATGAGTAAACTGTACAATGTCCATCGATTTTGCATGTGGCAACATTGATGACAGTATACTCAATTCTTCGTACAGTTCAAGTCCATTTAAATCAAAACAATCGCCGTGCTTCAGGAGGCTCTCTAGGTCAGGGGTCCCCAACGTGGTGCCCGAGGGTGCCATGGCACCCTCAGGGGCCTCTCAGTGCACCTGCGTACTGGCTGGCGGACAAGCATCCGCCGAAATGCCGCCAAAATTTGGCAGCATTTCGTCGGCGACGCCTCTGGATGACACCACTTGCCGCCGATAAGCAGCATCATCTAGAGGCGTCTCCGTTGAAATGCCACCGAATTTCGATGGATGCTCATCCACTGCCACGGTCCTTCATCTGGTGACAGCCAGATGAAAAAGGTTGAGGACCACTGCTCTAGGTTCTTGCACTTTGTCATTAGTTGCTCTTGTTTTCCTATTTCGTTGAATTTATTCCTGCTCAGCCCACCTACCAGCTGAGTGAATGGAACCCCAGGCCGACAGCGGGTTGAGTGGCTCAGCCAGGGTATCAGACGCCGGCCTGCTCAGCCTGCTGCCAGCCTGGGGTTCCTTGGGGTCCCCAGGCCAGCTGCGGGTGCTGAGGGGGGCTGGCGGCCGGGACCCCGGGTGGCAATGGGGCAGCAGCCAGAACCCCAGAGCAGCGGCGGGCTGAGCAACTCAGCCCACCGCCGCATGTCATCAAAAATCAGATCACGTGCCACCTTTGGCACATGTGCCGTAGGTTGCCAACCCCTGCTCTATACACTAGTAAGGAGATGAGCCTATTACAGTTGTTAGAGGGCTCTATTTAGCAGTAACAGGGCTATAGGAAAGTCAGTCAAACTGGCCCACTCCCTTCCCCATACCAAACTTGTCACAAATAATTATCAACAACTTAATTCAGGATTGTTAGCAAGCATTTTTGGCGAACAAATTTGTTAAATGACAATCTAAATTGCA
The DNA here is from genome assembly GCF_025201925.1 of Gopherus flavomarginatus. NCBI lineage: Eukaryota > Metazoa > Chordata > Testudines > Testudinidae > Gopherus > Gopherus flavomarginatus. The sequence goes on along the minus strand of NC_066617.1, from coordinate 108,186,819 downwards.
ATGCACTACTGCTTCCATGCTTGGCTTACCCCCCAGCCTGCTGGTCCAACAGCTGCAGTAGAGGAGGAGATAGGTGGAAAACTGCAGGACCCCAAAATCCACCTCTTGGGGTGCAGAGTGGCAACAGCAAACCCTCAGGTCCGATCACACGGCAATGGGCACCACCGCCAGCCCAACAGACCATGGTGAAGTTAGCACAGCATCTGGTCTCAGGAATGGGGCACCCATGGAGCCACAGCAGCTCATCCTGCCCTGTGCAGCTCCCCATGGATGAGATGGATCACTTCCAGCCTGGGGGAGAGACGCGCTCCCCAGCTAGGGTGACCAGATCCAGATGTCCTGATTTTATAGGGCCAGTCCCGATATTTGGGGCTTTGTCTTATATAGGTACCAATTACCCCCACCTAGGCTGACCAGACAGCAAGTGTGAAAAATTGGGACGGGGTGAGGGGGAATAGGAGCCTATATAAGAAAAAGACCCCAAAATCAGGGCTGTCCCTATAAAATCGGGACATCTGGTCACCCTACAGGTGAGTTCCTTCCCCCACCCCTTCCCAGAGACCCCAGCAGCCAATCACCTCCCTAAGACTGTGCTGCATTCAGCTCTCTCTAGAACCCAGCAGCCCTGCTCTTACATGCTCCACTGCTTCCTGTCTGTCCGGGCTCCTGGCAGAGCGGTGCCCCCAGACCTAGTGGTGCCCTAGGTGGCTGTCTGTTCTGCCTATGGCTAAGGACGTTCCTGGATAGTCTCTTACTATACTTATGTCCAGTACCTAGCACACTGGGACGTCACTCTCTTTTGAGACCTCTTGGTGCTAGTATGCTACAAATAATGAGACAAATCAGCAAGGCCTCTCACTCTTCCCCTCCTTTCTTTTTCCTCTCAGTCCAGAGCAGCAGCCGTCTTTGTGAAGATTGCATCTGGGTTGTGCGGCTGTTAGGCACATCTCATTTAGTCCCACAGACTGTGGCCTTCTCACAGGAGTTGGATGAGGGCAGGATTCATGGCAAATCAATTTGCTGACCTCTGACATAATTAAGCCAGCAGTATCGACCTTAAGCCTATTTTTAAATGAATAAACATATTTTTTCTTTCCCATATTTCTCAGCTTGCTGTGAATGAACCTCTCTAAAAATAATAGAGGAGGAAGGATCTAGGCTGTTTTCTCTCTTTGAGAAATAGTTATTAAGAAAATACACTTTCCTTCTGTATGCTTGCTACTTCCCCTCTTCTTTCTATTTGTTCTCCTCAGCATGTTCTTTGTTCTCCCCGAGGGAAGGAGAGAGATAATATTTTCTTGTTTAGTTCGGCTCTCCAGATAATCTTCGCCTGCTTTACTAGACTACAGCCTAGAAAACAGGGCCTTGTTGTTTTTTGCCCAGCAGCATTATATTTCGTAATGAGAAATGTAATGCATCTGAAGTGCACGGGACTGATAACAGATAGAGAGATCAAAGCCTTCTGAAAGTTGATGGCCGAGCTATAGTCAGGGTGATTGAAGTGCAGGTGTTTCCCACACAGATGTTGTGCAGAAAGTGCCCCTTTAGCCATGATGTACAGATTCCACTCGTCCTGTGAAGTAAGGCAACATTTGTATGGTGGCCATCTTGCTAAGAGCGTGTGTGTTTTCTAATGGCATAGGAGCTATTAGTTAATATGAGGCTATAAGGGACAATAGGAGACAGTCCAATAGAACTAGAATGGTCACTGTCTGTGTCACTTTGGCTGCAGTACTGATGACAGTAGATGTGATGAGAATTTGTCCTCCAACGTGCCCTAAGAGAGGTTTTTAGGGTCACGTGGGTGTGCCATGATGTAGTGTGAGAATCCATATATGGGTTCTAAAATCAGTACCTGCAGATGCAGGATCACTGTGAAGCAGGGCCGGATCTACCGTTTTCGCCGCCCCAAGCAGCGCGCCGAATTGTCGCCGTGGACAGCGGGGCATGTGCTGTTACGGTGGCATGCGTGTTTCCGTGGTGGCAGCAATTCAGCAGCAGCTTCTGTCTTCAGCCAGAAGACAGAAGCTGTGCCGCCGCGGATAGCTGAACATAGAAGCTGCTGCCAAATTGCCGCCATCGCGGAAACACGTGTGCCTCCCTAACGGCACACGGACTGCCCCTGCTGTCCGAGGTGGCAATTCAGTGTGCTGCTTGGGGGCAAAAACACACAGACTGCTGCCCCTTGCAGATTGCCCTTGGAATGCTGGTGCCTGGAGCCAGCCGTGCTGTGAAGTCAGCACATGCAGAGAAGAGGTGATGGCATGGCAAGGTGATTCAGAAGGGACCTCCATCTGGTTGATGATTGTAATGGTGCTCCAGAAGGATCCATGATCAGCCCTTCCTTGCTGTGGAAAGGTCCTGGATTGACAGCCCAGAAACTTGAAATCCTTTATTTATAGAACAAGTATAGCACAGAGAAGAGTAGTTAAAGATTTACCCCACGCCATTCCTTTCATTAACTGTGATCTGTAGAACCCTCCTCTGGTGAGAAGATCACTGAGTCTCCATTCCATGCTCATTCAGTCCTTGCTCTCTCTTCTGAGATTGCAGTCGAAGGGAAGGCAAATGAGATGAGTGTAGCATGTATGATTACCTGCCCTGTGGGCGGGTGGCGTATGTGTGCAGTTGGTGCAAGGAGCTCCTGGCCCTCAGAGACCATGTACGGACTTTGGAGGCCAGAGTGGCGGAACTGGAGGAGCTAAGGGAGGCAGAGAGGTATGTTGATGAGGCTTTCCGGGACACTGTAGAATTGTCCAACCTCCACTCAGACAGCCTCTGTGCTGTTGAGGAGGAAGAAAGGCCCAGGGAAGCAGAGCAGTCAATGGGAGCAGAGGGAGACCTTCTCATAGTTGGGACCCTCCTTCCAGATGGTGCTGGGGTTGCCTCTGACACTGAGGTTACCTCTCCAGTTGCTAGGAAAAGGCAGGTGTTAGTAATGAGAGATTCGATCATTAGAAACGTAGATAGCTGGGTTTGTGATGACCGGGAGAACCGTATGGTGACTTGTCTGCCTGGTGCGAAGGTTGCGGATCTCTCAAGGCATCTAGACAGACTTATGTGTAGTGCTGGGGAGGAGCTGATGGTCATGGTACATGTAGGTACCAATGACATAGGGAAGGGGTAGGAGAGATGTCCTGGAAGCCAAATTTAGGCTGCTGGGGAAGAGACTGAAATCCAGGACCTCTATGGTGGCATTCTCAGAAATACTCCCAGTTCCACACGCAGGGCCAGGTAGGCAGGCAAAGCTTCAGAGTCTCGATGTGTGGATGAGACAATGGTGTAGAGAGGAGGGGTTTACGTTCATTAGGGACTGGGGAAACTTTTGGGATGAGGGGAGCCTATACAGGAGAGATGGGCTCCACCTAAACCAAAGTGGAACCAGACTGCTGGCACTAAACATTAAAAAGGTTGTAGAGCAGTTTTTAAACTAGGAGATGGGGGAAAGCCGACTGCTGCAGAGAAGCATGTGGATCGGACACAGACTTCTCTTAGGGGAGAGTCTGATGATAGGGAATCTCCAGGTTATAGTCAGGAACAGAGGACGGAAGAGGATAATGTAAGGGCCGGATCAGATGATACAGTCACATAAAAAAGAATCTGGCACATCAGAAAAGGGCAGACTAATAAACAGGGACAAGTTTTTAAAGTGCTTGTACTCAAATGCTAGAAGTCTAAATAATAAGATGGGTGAACTAGAGTGCCTTGTGATAAAGGAGGATATTGATATAATAGGCATCACAGAAACCTGGTGGACTGAGAGCAATCAATGGGACACAATCATTCTGGGGTACCAAATAGATCGGAAGGACAGAACAGGTGTGCGGGGGGGAGTGGCACTATATGTGAAAGAAAATGTAGATTCAAATGAAGTAAAAATCTTAAGTGAATCCACATGTTCCATAGAATCGCTATGGATAGAAATTTCACGCTCTAATAAAAATATAACATTAGGGATCTATTATCGACCACCTGACCAGGACAGTAATAGTGATGATGAAATGCTAAGGGAAATTAGAGAGGCTATCAAAATTAAGAACCCAATAATAATGGGGGATTTCAATTATCCCCATATTGACTGGGAACATTTCACTTCAGGACGAAATGCAGAGATAAAATTTCTCAATACTTTAAATGACTGTTTAATGGAGCAGCTGGTACAGGAACCCACAAGGGGAGAGGCAACTCTAGATTTAATCCTGAGTGGAGCGCAGGAGCTGGTCCAAGAGGTAACTATAGCAGGACTGCTTGGAAATAGTGACCATAATACAATAGCATTCAACATTCCTGTGTGGGGAAGAACACCTCAACAGCCCAACACTGTGGCATTTAATTTCAAAAGAGGGAACTATACAAAAATGAGGGGATTAGTTAAACAAAAGTTAAAAGGTACAGTGACTAAAGTGAAATCCCTGCAAGTTGCATGGGCCCTTTTTAAAGACACCATAATAGAAGCCCAACTTCAATGTATACCCCAAATTAAGAAGCACAGTAAAAGAACTAAAAAAGAGCCACCGTGGCTTAACAATCAAGTAAAAGAAGCAGTGAGAGATAAAAAAACTTCCTTTAAAAAGTGGAAGTCAAATCCTAGTGAGGCAAACAGAAAGGAGCACAAACACTGTCAGCCTAAGTGCAGGAATGTAATAAGAAAAGCCAAAGAGGAGTTTGAAGAACGGCTAGCCAAAAACTCCAAAGGTAATAACAAAATGTTTTTTAACTACATCAGAAGCAGGAAGCCTGCTAAACAACCAGTGGGGCCCCTTGACAATCGAGATACAAAAGGAGCGCTTAAAGATGATAAAGTCATTGCGGAGAAACTAAATGGTTTCTTTGCTTCAGTCTTCACGGCTGAGGATGTTAGGGAGATTCCCAAACCTGAGCTGGCTTTTGTAGGTGACAAATCTGAGGAACTGTCACAGATTGAAGTGTCACTAGAGGAGGTTTTGGAATTAATTGATAAACTCAACATTAACAAGTCACCGGGACCAGATGCCATTCACCCAAGAGTTCTGAAAGAACTCAAATGTGAAGTTGCGGAACAATTAACTAAGGTTTGTAACCTGTCCTTTAAATCGGCTTTGGTACCCAATGACTAGAAGTTAGCTAATGTAACGCCAATATTTAAAAAGGGCTCTAGAGATAATCCCGACACTTACAGACCGGTAAGTCTAACGTCGGTACCGGGCAAATTAGTCGAAACAATAGTTAAGAATAAAATTGTCAGACACATAGAAAAACATAAACTGTTGAGCAATAGTCAACATGGTTTCTGTAAAGGGAAATCATGTCTTACTAATCTATTAGAGTTCTTTGAAGGAGTCAACAAACATGTGGACAAGGGGGATTCAGTGGACATAGTGTACTTAGATTTCCAGAAAGCCTTTGACAAGGTCCCTCACCAAAGGCTCTTACGTAAATTAAGCTGTCTTGGGATAAAAGGGAAGGTCCTTTTATGGACTGAGAACTGGTTAAAAGACAGGGAACAAAGGGTAGGAATTAATGGTAAATTCTCAGAATGGAGAGGGGTAACTAGTGCTGTTCCCCAAGGGTCAGTCCTAGGACCAATCCTATTCAATTTATTCATAAATGATCTGGAGAAAGGGGTAAACAGTGAGGTGGCAATGTTTGCAGATGATACTAAACTACTCAAGATAGTTAAGACCAAAGCAGATTGTGAAGAACTTCAAAAAGATCTCGCAAAACTAAGTGATTGGGCAACAAAATGGCAAATGAAATTTAATGTGGATAAATGTAAAGTAATGCACATTGGAAAAAATAACCCCAACTATACATACAATATGATGGGGGCTAATTTAGCTATAACGAGTCAGGAAAAAGATCTTGGTGTCATCGTGGGTAGTTCTCTGAAGATGTCCACGCAGTGCGCAGAGGCGGTCAAAAAAGCAAACAGGATGTTAGGAGTCATTAAAAGGGGATAGAGAATAAGACTGAGAATATATTATTGCCCTTATGTAAATCCATAGTACGCCCACATCTCGAATACTGTGTACAGATGTGGTCTCCTCACCTCAAAAAAGATATTCTAGCACTAGAAAAGGTTCAGAAAAGGGCAACTAAAATGATTAGGGGTTTGGAGAGGTTCCCATATGAGCAAAGATTAAAGAGGCTAGGCCTCTTCAGCTTGGAAAAGAGGAGACTAAGGGGGGATATAATAGAGGTATATAAAATCATGAGTGATGTCGAGAAAGTGGATAAGGAAAAGTTATTTACTTATTCCCATAATACAAGAACTAGGGGTCACCAAATGAAATTAATAGGTAGCAGGTTTAGAACAAATAAAAGGAAGTTCTTCTTCACACAGCGCACAGTCAACTTGTGGAACTCCTTACCTGAGGAGGTTGTGAAGGCTGGGACTATAACAATGTTTAAAAGGGAACTGGATAAATTCATGGTGGCTAAGTCCATAAATGGCTATTAGCCAGGAAGAGTAAAGAATGGTGTCCCTAGCCTCTGTTCATCAGAGGATGAAGATGGATGGCAGGAGAGAGATCACTTGATCATTGCCTGTTAGGTTCACTTCCTCTGGGGCACCTGGCATTGGCCACTATCGGTAGACAGATACTGGGCTAGATGGACCTTTGGTCTGACCCGGTACGGCCGTTCTTATGGTTCTTCTTCGAATGATTGCTCATGTGCATTCCAGTTAGGTGTGTGCGCGCCGCGTGCACGTTTGTCGGAGAAACTTTTACCCTAGCAACACTCGGCGGGTCGGCTGGGTGCCACCTGGAGTGGTGCCGCTATGGCGCCGGATATATACCCCTGCCGACCCGGCCACCCTTCAGTTCCTTCTTACCGCCCGTGTCGGTCGTTGGAACAGTGGAGTGCGGCTTAGCTGACCTCCACCTTCCCTAGCTACTCGTAGTCTCTTCTAGTTGTTATATTCATAGTGTAGTTAACTGTTATTGTGTATATATAGTTCGTTAGATTTAGTTATAGTTCATAGTTATAGTTGTTAGTTAGTAAATGTTGCGGGGTTCGGGGGGTAGCCCCTTCCCCGCACCCGGTGCCGGAGCTCATGCCTGGTGTAGCGAGGCGGTGTGGCTCCCCTCCTCCCCAGGGAGGGTTGAGCCCCGTCAGTCACCCCCCAGGGCGGAACCGCTGGGAGGAAGTCCCGCCCCTCAAAGGGTTAGGCGGCGACCCAGAAGGATAAAAGCCGGGCCCCAGCCCTCAGTCAGGTCCCGGCTGCCGGCAGGAGCAGACGTGCCCGCCGACCCTCATCACCGGGAAGCTGCTGAGGCCCAAAGCCGGTACGACAAGAAGCTGCGAGAGCTACCCAGCAGTCGCTACGACGAGGAGCTGCCGAAGCTACCCCGCAGTCGCTACGATGAGGAGCAGCCAGAGCTGCCCCGCAGTCGCTACGACGAGGAGCTGTCAGAACTACCCCGTCCCTACTACGGCCCCGAGGAGCCGCCAGACCCGACCTGGCTCGCCGTCCCGGAGGTATTCCCGGACCTACCGCCCTGCCCTGATTGGGGGGGACCCATGGTACTGGACGCCCCAGCGGACCAGGTAAGAACCAGGGGGGAGGCTGGAAGTAGCCCGAGGGCAGCTGACTATAGTCAGGCTGCAGAAGGCCCTGCGGCTATGTCAGTGTGTTTCGGTCAGGACCCCCCCCCCCACTGACTGCCACTAGCGGCGTCAGCCGCTACTAGGATCCCGGGCTGGAACGCAGAGGAGTGGGGGGGGCCTGCGTTCCCCCTGCCACCCGTAATCGGGTGGCAGACTCCCCCCTCACTGACTTTATCACTGCTCTGCCCTGCCCCAAAGGGCCAGAGCCGATAAACTGCTACTGTGTTTGTTTTTGCCCCGCCCGACCCAAGGGCTGGGCCACTATTGACTTTGCCACTGCTCTGCCCTGCCCCAAAGGGCCAGAGCCGATAAACTGCTACTGTGTTTGTTGGTGCCTCGCCCAACCCAAGGGCTGGGCCCCTATTGACTTTGCCACTGCTCTGCCCTGCCCCAAAGGGCCAGAGCCGATAAACTGCTACTGTGTTTGTTGGTGCCTCGCCCAACCCAAGGGCTGGGCCCCTATTGACTTTGCCACTGCTCTGCCCTGCCCCAAAGGGCCAGAGCCGATAAACTGCTACTGTGTTTGTTGGTGCCCCGCCCGACCCAAGGACTGGGCCCCTGTTATTTAACTGTGTCGCTGTTCGGTCCCGCACACAGGGCCCGAACCACCGGAACGGACTGCGGTCCCGAAGGCAGAGGCCCTCGGACGACGAGACGAGGCCTGTGTGGCTCCTCTCCTCCCCAGGGAGGGTTGAGCCCCGTCAATCACCCCCTCGTCCACACCTGGCTCACCGGGTTTCAAGTAGTGCTCGGCCTGTCATAGGCCAATGCCAACAGGAGATCCTGTTTGAAGTACCTAGGGGAATCGCACTTATCGGCTAAGTGCCCAATTTGCAAGGCTTTTAAGCTGAGAATTGAAAAGGAGTGGGACATCAGGTTAAAGCAGCTCCTCATGGAAGTGGCCCTGACACCGTCGCCGTCGGCACTGAGCACGAGCCAGTCGGTGAGCAGAGGCACCCCTATGGCACCGGGCGTCACCGGTACACCTAAGGACTCCCGGCACCGGCCACCGCCGGCACCGAAATTGACTCCACGTCGCTCCCTCTCCCTGAGGTCGAAGACGGTGAAAGGTCAGATGGCAACACCTGCGTTGCAGCCAGAGACTGCGCCGAGGTCTGACCGCCCAGCACCAATACCTGCCGCGGTGCAGCCGAAACCAGTACCATTGACTCCAGCCCCACGAGGGCCGTTGAGTCCGGCACCTGATAGCTCCCCGGCACCTGCAGTGGTAGAGCTCACTTTGCCGTCTACCCTGGAGACTTTCTCCGTGGCGAGAGACTTGATCGCCATCAATGAGGCGGTACCGCCTCTACCCCCGGCACCGTTGGTGCGGGTATTACAGTCCATGGGCAAGCCGACCCTGACCAGACCGCCATCTGTCAACGTAGTGGACCAGCACCGTTCAAGATCCCGATCCCGCAGGCACTCTGGGTCGAGACGTTGCTCCCACTCTCGACGTCGCTCTCGGTCCTGGCACCGTCCCTCGCCACGGCACCAGTCGGACTCGGCACCGGTCAGTCTCTCGCTCCCCAACCCGCTACTCGCGGTACCGCTCCAGTTCCCGGCACCGCCCCAGGCACCGTACCTCACGGAGCAGGTCAAGGCATAGAGACTCGAGATCCTGGTCGACCTCCTGGCACTGGTCCGGTCGCAGGTCCCGGTCTCGCTCTCGGTACCACCTTGTGTACAAGCACCGGTTCCCATGATCGAGGGGTGCGAGATCCGTCGGGACTTTGGCTCTAGGATTTTCTGCTCCACCATGGCCGTCCAGACACACGTCCGTATCCTCCCAGGCAGACAGTTATTATGACCGGGACCGGGATACGGAGGTACCTATGGGAGTTTTCCAGGACTCTCGGCCGCAGGACATAGGACCTCAGCAGTGGTCCTTCTGGACACCCTGGGCGTACCACCAAGCCCAGGGTGCTCCCCTAGTCCAGACCTGCTCTGCTGCCTCAGAACATCGGGCACCAGAGGCCACCATTTCACACCTGCCCATGGTTGAGTCGGAGGAGCACGCGACACATCCTCTGGACTCCCCGGGGAAGCTGGAGCAGGAACCGTCCCAGGAGCACGAGGCCATCCAGGACACTCTCATTCCCGGGTTATCCTCCTCCTCCTCACCGGATGACGCTGTGGCAGGGACCTCATCATCAGGGCCCCCGCCGATAGACCTCAGGGCCCATCAGGACCTCCTTCGCAGGGTGGCCCTCAATATCAACCTCTCAGTGGAGGAAGTCCCGGAAGTCGAAGACCCCGTGGTGAGCATTCTCACCACTGATGCTCCCACCCAGGTCGCACTGCCATTCATTAAAACTATCCGGGCCACTGCCGACACCCTCTGGCAATCTCCAGCCTCCATTCCACCGACGGCAAAGGGAGTTGAGAGAAAGTACATGGTACCCTTTCGGGGGTATGAGTACTTGTACGTTCATCCTCCTCCCTCCTCCTTAGTTGTCCAGTCAGTCAACGAAAGGGAACGACATGGCCAGCAGGCGCCTGCCCCAAAGTCCAAAGAGGCCAGGCGGATGATGTGATGCAGTAGGGACTGTCTGTGTGGGGAGTGGGAGAGCAGGGGAGGACTTTAGGAGATGGACGATGCCAGAGCCTGTAACCTGAGCTAGGTAAGGGAGGGGAAAGGTCAACACCTTTGCCCGGGAAGGGGACAAAGGAAGGGAGTGGCAGGAGGGAAGCAGTTTTGAGTTTGGGCTTGGGGCTGTGTGGGCGGAATTCAGGGTATCCTAGCTAGGATCCAAGCACCCTGAAAGCCCAATCTCTGCTGTAACCTGTGTTCCTGTTGTCCAATAAACCTTCTGTTGTACTGGCTGGCCGAGAGTCACTGTGGGTCCCAGGAAGAGGGGTGCAGGGCCGGACTCCCCCACACTCCGTGACAACTGGTGGCAGCGGCGGGAGATACTGCACCCCGTGGACGGCGCTTCCTGCAGTAAGTGACTGGGGAGCAGTAAAACGAAGGGGTGGTTAACCCCTGGGAGTGTGTGCCCAGTGAGAAGGACTTTGCAGTAACAGGGTACCCCGGGGGATTGCAGCGAGCGGTCCCAGGGGCGGAGGAGTCTGCAGCTCGACCCTGGCAGAGAGGTGGTGACCTCAAGAAGGGCTGGTGCACTAGGGGTCCCCCTGGAAACCGTGGGGAGCGGCGAGCACCCCGGCCTGTGAGTGGTCAGCAGGAAGATGTATGCCAAGCGGCGCAAGTGTGACCTGGTGGAGCTGTGCAAGCAGAGGGGGCTGCACCCAGGGAGGCTCAGCAAGGACCAGCTGATTGCACAGCTGGAGCAGGGAGACCACATGAATGAACAGAGCCCTGTCTCTGAGGGAAGCAGCCGAGCAGATGCAGCGCAGGCACCAGTGTCTGTCCCCGCTGGGAGTGGTCAGCCGGCGGACGAGGGCTTCCCGAGACCCCCCCTTCCTAGGCGTAGAGGAAGGGCGGGGAGGAGCCCAGTGTATACCGAGGGCACCGTGACACCCCCGGCCAGCAGGGGATCTGCCCGGCGAAGCCCACCCCCCAGCAGGGGATCCTCCCGGCAACGCTCGGCATCCGTGGAGCGGATGCGGCTGGAATATGAAAGGGAGCTGAGACGGGAGGAGCTCGAGTTAAAGAGGCGAGAGCTGGAGGAGAAGGCGAAACAGCGTGAACATGAGGAGAACCAGCGTAAACATGAGGAGAACCAGCGTAAACATGAGGAGAACCAGCGCCAGCGTGAGTGGGAGGAGAAGGAGAAACAGCGTAAACATGAGCTGGACCTGGCCCGGCTGAGGAGCAGTGAGGCTCCAGCTGCGGTGAGTGAGGGGGGACCCAAGCCTACAAAGAGCTTTGATAAGCACTTGCTGCCCCGGCGTAAGGAGGGGGAGGACATAGATACCTTCCTGACGGCCTTTGAGAATGCCTGCGAGCTGCACAGGGTTGACCCTGCAGACAGGATTGCAGTTCTCACCCCCTTACTGGACTCCACAGCCGTGGAGGTGTACAGCCGACTGAAAGGGGCGGAGGCAGGGGACTATGAACTGTTCAAACAGGCCCTGCTCCGCGAGTTTGGGCTGACTCCTGAGATGTACCGGAAAAAGTTCCGGAGCCAGCGTAAAACCCGTGAGGTCACATACCTACAACTGGTCAACCGGGCGCAGGGGTATGCCCGCAAGTGGACAGCTGGGGCCCAAACTAAAGAGGACCTGCTTGACCTATTCATACTGGAGCACCTGTACGAGCAGTGCCCGTCCGACCTGAGGCTGTGGTTGATGGACCAGAAGCCGGAGAACCCGCAGCATGCAGGCCAGCTGGCCGACCAATTTGTGGACAGTCGGGCAGGGGATGGCAGGGAGGAGTCTCGAAGGAGCAGGCCTGCCTCAACGCAGAGAGAGAGTCAACATGGGACCTCCCAAAGGGGGCCTATGGAGAACCCCCCCAAAAGGGGAACATCCAGCGGCAGGTCCCTCCGACCCACTCAAGGGGACCCACGAGATATGGGCTGCTATCGCTGTGGCCAACGAGGTCACATACGGGCCCAGTGCCCCAAGCTCAGGGACAGACCAAGCAGACCCAACCCGCAGAGGGTGGACTGGGTAAAAACCCAATCGGAGGAGGGGCTACATTCCCAGGAAAGGGGGGTTGGCAACATACCACCTATGGATGCTCCCGGTTCCGGGTTTTTGGTTTACCGGGTGGGCGCGGGGCTGCCCCTCCGGAAAGAGTGCATTGTTTCCCTGGAAGTGGATGGGAGGAAGGTCACTGGGTACTGGGACACGGGCGCAGAGGTGACGCTGGCCCGGCCCGAGGTGGTGGCCTCAGATCGGATGGTGCCCGACACCTACCTGACCCTGATGGGCGTGGGCGGGACCCCATTCAAGGTACCCGTGGCAAGGGTACACCTGAAATGGGGGGCCAAGGAGGGCCCCAAAGATGTGGGGGTACACCAATATTTGCCCACTGACGTGTTAATGGGAGGGGACCTTGAGGACTGGCCTAGTAACACCCAGAGTGCCCTGGTCGTGACTCGTAGTCAGAGTCGGCAAATGGCACTGCACCCCGAAAACGGGGAAGGTACTCGACCTGAGGTGCAGGACCCTAACTCAGGGAGCGGGGAACGCCCAGGGGCACGGTGCAGAGAGGCTGCGGCCTCAGACCCAGCCAGCAAGAGAGAGCCGGTCCCCATTCCTGTCCCAGCTGCTGAGTTCCAGGCCGAGTTGCAGAAAGATCCCTCCTTGCGGAAGCACAGGGACCGGGCTGACCTTAGTGCGGTACAGACCATGAGGAGAGGTTGCAAGGAGAGGTTCCTGTGGGAGAAGGGGTTCCTGTACCGAGAATGGGCTCCCCCAGGGGAAGTAGAGTCATGGGGGATCAGGAGGCAGCTGGTGGTTCCCCAGAAGTTCCGTCACAAGCTGTTGTACCTGGCCCATGACATCCCTCTCGCAGGGCACCAGGGAATCCGGCGCACCAGGCAGAGGCTGCTACAGAACTTTTACTGGCCTGGGGTCTTTACCCATGTCCGACAGTACTGCCAGTCCTGTGACCCCTGCCAGAGGGTGGGGAAGGCCCGGGACAAGGGGAAAGCGGCTTTGAGGCCTTTACCCATCATAGAAGAACCTTTCCAGAAGGTGGCCATGGACATAGTGGGACCTCTCAGCAAGATGACCCGGTCAGGGAAGAAATACATCCTGGTGGTGGTGGATTTTGCCACTCGCTACCCCGAGGCGGTGGCCTTGTCCTCTATCGAAGCAGACACAGTGGCAGATGCGCTGCTGACAATTTTCAGCCGGGTGGGGTTCCCCAAGGAGGTCTTAACGGACCAGGGGTCCAACTTCATGTCGGCCCTGCTCCGGTCCTTATGGCAGAAATGTGGGGTCCAGCACAACTGGGCCTCAGCGTATCACCCCCAGTCCAACGGGCTGGTAGAAAGGTTCAACGGGACGCTGAAGATGATGCTAAAAACATTTATGAACCAGCATCCGCAAGATTGGGACAAGTACTTACCTCACCTGCTGTTTGCGTACAGGGAGATACCCCAGGAATCTACCGGGTTTTCACCTTTCGAACTGTTGTATGGAAGGCGGGTGAGGGGGCCCCTAGACCTGATGAGGGACGAATGGGAGGGGAAGGCCTCTCCCGAGGGAGAGTCAGTGGTGGAGTATGTCCTGACCTTCCGGGAAAGACTGGCCGAGCTCATGGGCCTGGCCAGGGAGAATCTGGCCCGAGCCCAGAGGAGGCAGAAGGTCTGGTATGACCGCACAGCACGAGCCCGTGCCTTCGCCACCGGGGATCAGGTGATGGTTCTTATCCCCGTGAGGAGAAACAAACTCCAGGCCGCCTGGGAAGGGCCCTTCAAGGTTATCAAGCAACTGAATGAGGTAAACTATGTGGTGGAGCTGTCAAACCGGGCACATCACCGTCGGGTGTACCATGTGAACATGATGAAACCATACTATGACAGGGGGAATGTGGTGTTGGCCGTGTGTGGACATTGGGAGGGGCAGGGAGATGACCCCTTAGTGGATCTATTCCCTGGGACAAAAGCTGGTTCCCCCCTGGAGGCGATTCCCCTCTCTGAGCAACTGACCCCGGGCCAGCACGCTGAGATCAGAGGGGTGCTGCATCTGTACCGACAGCTGTTTTCCAACCAGCCTGGACGCACTAATTTGACTGTCCACCGGGTGGAGACGGGGTCACACCCCCCTATAAGATGCTCCCCTTTTCGGGTCACTGGTAAAACTGCCCAGGATCTTGAAAGAGAGGTCAGGGACATGCTGGCTTTGGGGGTGATCCAGCCGTCTTCCAGCCCTTGGGCCTCGCCAGTAGTGCTGGTTCCCAAGAAGGATGGGTCAATCCGGTTCTGTGTGGACTATCGAAAGCTCAATGCCATCACCGTATCTGATGCCTACCCTATGCCCAGGCCTGACGAGCTCCTAGACAAGCTGGGAGGTGCACGGTACCTCACCACTATGGATCTTACCAAAGGCTACTGGCAAGTGCCGCTGGACGCAGATGCCAGGCTGAAATCGGCCTTTATCACTCCTCTGGGGCTCTATGAGTTTTTGACCCTGCCCTTCGGCCTCAAGGGAGCGCCGGCCACCTTCCAGCGCCTGGTGGATCAGCTACTGAGGGGGATGGAGAGTTTTGCCGTGGCGTATATTGACGACATCTGCGTCTTCAGCCAGACCTGGGAGGACCACGTGTCCCAGGTTAAACAAGTCCTGGACCGACTCCGGAAGGCTGGGTTAACAGTAAAGGCTGAGAAGTGCAAGGTGGGGATGGCTGAAGTATCTTACCTGGGCCATCGGGTGGGGAGCGGCTGCCTGAAGCCGGAACCAGCCAAGGTGGAGGTGATCAGAGACTGGCCTGCTCCCCAAACCAAAAAGCAGGTCCAGGCCTTTATTGGGATGGCGGGGTACTATCGAAGGTTCGTGCCCCACTTCAGTGCCATAGCCGGCCCCATCACTGAACTGTGCAAAAAGGGGAAGCCAGACAAGGTGATCTGGACTGAGCAGTGCCAGGAGGCTTTCCGGGCGCTGAAGGAGGCTCTGGTTAGCGACCCAGTTCTGGCAAACCCAGATTTTGACAAACCCTTTATGGTGTTCACCGATGCCTCAGACACGGGACTGGGGGCGGTGTTAATGCAGGAGGATGAAAAGGGGGAGAGACACCCTATCGTGTACCTGAGTAAGAAGCTGCTACCCCGGGAACAAAGCTACGCGGCCATCGAGAAGGAATGCCTGGCCATGGTGTGGGCCCTTAAGAAGCTAGAGCCATATCTCTTTGGGCGACACTTCACCGTGTACACCGACCACTCTCCCCTGACCTGGCTGCACCAGATGAAAGGAGCCAACGCCAAGCTCCTGAGGTGGAGCCTGCTCCTGCAGGACTATGACATGGACGTGGTCCATGTGAAGGGAAGTGCCAACCTGACAGCGGATGCGTTGTCCCGGAGAGGGGACCCTGAACTTCCCCAGGTCACTGGGCAGAGTGACCCCGCTCAGTTCAGTCTCGAAGGGGGGAGAGATGTGATGCAGTAGGGACTGTCTGTGTGGGGAGTGGGAGAGCAGGGGAGGACTTTAGGAGATGGACGATGCCAGAGCCTGTAACCTGAGCTAGGTAAGGGAGGGGAAAGGTCAACACCTTTGCCCGGGAAGGGGACAAAGGAAGGGAGTGGCAGGAGGGAAGCAGTTTTGAGTTTGGGCTTGGGGCTGTGTGGGCGGAATTCAGGGTATCCTAGCTAGGATCCAAGCACCCTGAAAGCCCAGAAGGACTCGGTGGAGGGGTCCTGACTGTGCCTGCAAGCTCTGCTGTAACCTGTGTTCCTGTTGTCCAATAAACCTTCTGTTGTACTGGCTGGCCGAGAGTCACTGTGGGTCCCAGGAAGAGGGGTGCAGGGCCGGACTCCCCCACACTCCGTGACAGATGGATCTACTGGGTCGTAAGGTGTACTCAGCGGGGGCCCTACAGCTCCGAGTGGCCAACCAACAGGCTCTACTGAGCCGTTACAGTTATAACACATGGGCAGAAGTGGGTAGGTTCACCGAGCTACTACCCCCGGACTCACACCAGGAATTTAACGTGTTCCTGGAGGAAGGAAAGAAAGTGGCCAGGACATCTCTCCAGGCCTCCCTAAACGCTGCTGACTCAGCGACCAGAACTTTGGCCTCGGGCATCACCATGAGGCGTATCTCCTGGCTCCAGGTCCCTAACCTGCCTTCCGAGCTGCAGTACACCATCCAGGACCTACCCTTTGATGGCAAGGGTTTGTTCTCGGAGAAGACTGATCCCAGGCTGCAGAGCCTGAACGATAATAGGGTCATCATGCGCTCGTTGGGAATGCATACCCCCGTAACCCAACGAAGACCCTTCAGACCCCAAACACACCGCCCGTACTTTACTCCTCCGCAGAGGCAGGACCTCAGTAGAAGGCACGGGCGGGGTGTCGGCAGATGCCAGTCTGGTCCCCAGGGGGGCCAAAACCATGGGCCCTCTAAGGCACCACCGGGCCCTAAGTCCAACTTTTGAAGGTGCGCCCGGGGACGGCGTACCAGTCTCAAGACAGGATCCTTTCCCTCCCTTCTCCAACCGTCTCTCCTACTTCCTCCCGGCGTGGTCCCAATTGACTTCGGATCTTTGGGTTCTATGCACGGTGAAGCAAGGATACCACCTCCAATTTGCTTCATCCCTGCCCTCCCGCCCCCCATCCCAGTCCCTCTTCAGGGACCCCTCTCATGAGCAAGTCCTCCTACAAGAGGTCCAGTCTCTCCTCGCTGCGGGAGCTATAGAGGAG
Source organism: Gopherus flavomarginatus (assembly GCF_025201925.1). Classification (NCBI taxonomy): domain Eukaryota; kingdom Metazoa; phylum Chordata; order Testudines; family Testudinidae; genus Gopherus; species Gopherus flavomarginatus. Next base: position 108,169,957 of record NC_066617.1, on the reverse strand, counting down.
GTACCTTTAGACGAGAGGGGGAAGAGGTTTTACTCCCGCTATTTTCTGATTCCCAAGTCCAAGGGAGGCCTCAGACCTATCCTAGACCGACCTGTGCGGACTCAACAAATGGATGCTCAAGTTGAAGTTCCGCATGGTCTCCCTGGGAATGATTATCCCGTCCCTGGATCCTGAAGACTGGTATGCCGCCCTCGACATGAAGGATGCGTACTTCCACATTGCCATCTTTCCACCACACGGGAAGTACCTTCGCTTTATGGCCAACCACCAGCACTTCCAATTCACAGTCCTCCTCTTCGGCTTCTCCACGGCCCCGAGGGTGTTCATGAAGTGCATGGCCATCGTCGCCGCCCACCTTCGCCGGCAACAGATACATGTGTTCCTGTATCTGGACGACTGGCTCATCAAGGGGACCTCTCGAACTCAGGTCCGGCAGTATGTCGGCGTAATCACGGACCTATTCTCCCGGTTGGGCCTACTCCTCAACACCGAGAAATCCACCCTGGTCCCCGCACAAAGTCTGGACTTCATAGGGGCAACGCTGGACTCTACTCAAGCCAGGGCCTACTTGCCTCAGCCCCGCTTCCAAGCAATCGTATCGATCATACGAGGTTTACAGGCCTTCCCAGTCACCTCAGCTCACACCTGCCTCGGCCCCCTGGGGCATATGGCCGCATGTACTTATCTGACCAAGTATGCCAGACTCCGCATGCAACCCTTTCAAATGTGGCTCCATTCGGTCTTCCGCCCGGGCAGGGACCCTATAGACATCCTGGTGACAGTTCCCCCAGTCCCCTCCGCTCCCTCGATTGGTGGCTAACTCCATCCCTGGTATGCGCAGGGATGCCGTTCCACCCACAGCCGCCGTCGATGACCTTAACGACGGATGCATCATCCCTCGGTTGGGGGGCCCATCTAGGTCACCTGCGTACCCAGGGCCTTTGGTCATCCCAGGAGCTGACACTCCACATAAACGTCCGGGAGTTGAGAGCAGTCCGCCTTGCGTGCCAGGCGTTCCAGCAACATCTTCACGGCCGTTGTGTTTCGATATTCACGGACAACATAACGGCCATGTACTACATCAACAAACAGGGGGGGACCCGCTCGTCTCCCCTGTGTCAAGAGGCCATTCGACTCTGGGACTTCTCTATAGCCCACTCGATAGACCTGGTGGCATCCTTTCTTCCGGGGGTCCGGAACGCTCTGGCGGATCAGCTCAGCCGGTCCTTCCTATGTCACGAATGGTCAATAAGACCGGACGTCATCCATTCGATCTTCCGGAGGTGGGGATTTCCCCTCATAGACCTGTTTGCCTACCACTCGAACAGGAAGTGCTAGGAGTTCTGCTCCTTTCAGGGTCTCTCTCTCCGGGGTCGATCACAGACGCATTCCTCCTGTCGTGGAGGCACCACCTGCTGTACGCCTTCCCTCCGTTTCCTCTGGTGCACAAGGTCCTGTTAAAGCTGCGCAGAGACAAAGCGCATCTGATCCTGATCGCGCCTGCGTGGCCCAGACAGCACTGGTACACCACCCTGCTAGATCTGTCCATGGACACCCCAGTTTCCCTCCCTCTCCTCCCAGACCTGATCACGCAAGACCACGGCAGGCTTCGTCACCCAGACCTGCGAGCCCTCCACCTCATGGCGTGGCTTCTGCATGGCTAAACACAGCGGAGTTGCGCTGTTCCGCTCCGGTTCAGCGTATTCTCCTCAGCAGCAGGAAGCCTTCCACCCGCTCCACGTATTTGGCGAAGTGGAAACGCTTCTCTTGCTGGTGCGCAACTCAGGGCGTTACTCCTTCGGAGGCCTCGATTCCCACGATCCTAGACTACCTCTGGTACCTTAAGCAACAGGGCCTGGCGACATCCTCTCTGAAGGTGCACTTAGCAGCTATATCCACTTTCCAGCCAGACGAGGGTGGTCACTCCGTGTTCTCCCACCCCTTGGTCTCTCGGTTCATTAAGGGCTTAGAGTGCCTCTACCCCCCTGTACATCGCTCTGCCCCTACCTGGGATCTCAATTTGGTCCTAAACCGACTAATGCACCCACCCTTTGAGCCACTAGCGACTTGCTCGCTCCTGTACCTATCCTGGAAAACAGTCTTCCTGGTGGCCATTACATCGGCCAGGCGGGTTTCCGAGCTGAGAGCGCTCACGGTGGACCCGCCCTACACTGTTTTTCATAAAGACAAGGTACAACTGCGACCTCATCCGGCATTCCTCCCTAAGGTTGTGTCTGCCTTCCATACCAACCAGGACATCTTCCTCCCGGTCTTCTTTCTGAAGCCCCACTCTTCTCGGCGGGAGCAGCAGCTACACTCCTTGGATGTACGCAGAGCGCTCACTTTCTATATTGACCGGACGAAGCCATTCCGGAAGTCTCCCCAGCTGTTCGTGGTGATCGCGGAACGGATGAAAGGTCTGCCAGTCTCCTCCCAGAGAATCTCCTCCTGGGTGACTGCATGCATCCGCACATGCTATGACCTAGCTCATGTCCCTTCGGGCCACCTCACAGCACACTCTACCAGAGCTCAAGTGTCATCAGCCGCCTTCCTGGCGCGCGTGCCTATCCAGGAGATATGCCGTGCAGTGACCTGGTCATCGGTCCACACCTTCACCTCGCACTAAGCACTGGTCCAGCAATCTAGAGATGATGTGGCCTTTGGCGCAGCGGTTCTGCATACTGTCACATCTCACTCCGACCCCTCCGCCTAGGTAAGGCTTGGGAATCACCTAACTGGAATGGATATGAGCAATCACTCGAAGAAGAAAAGACGGTTACTCACCTTTGTAACTGTTGTTCTTCGAGATGTGTTGCTCATATCCATTCCAAACCCACCCTCCTTCCCCACTGTCAGAGTAGCCGGCAAGAAGGAACTGAAGGGTGGCCGGGTCGGCTGGGGTATATATCCAGTGCCATAGCAGCGCCACTCCAGGGGGCGCCTAGCCGACCCACCGAGTGTTGCTAAGGTAAAAGTTCCTCCGATGAACATGCACGCGGCACGCACACACCTAACTGGAATGGATATGAGCAACACATCTTGAAGAACAACAGTTACAAAGGTGAGTAACCGTCTTTTTTAGTGGTGTGTTTATCTGTTCGCTAGGAGTTGGACTGATATCACCAACTTGTTACATATAGGTTACTGAACAGGGATTGCCAGTAACTGGCAACTTTTTTGACAGTGCAGGAGAGATGGAGGTGTAGGGTAGGCACAGCCATGGTTCTGGCAATTTGTGGAGGAGGAGCTCTTCCTGGGCTGGGTGCTGTACTTGGGAGGATTTTGGTCATTATGTGATTAAAAGGTGAGAGGGAGGGCCAAACTGTTCCCCCAGTAGGTGGCATTGGTCTAATAGCTAGAATGGGGGACTGGCAATCAGGACACCTGGGTCTTATTGCCCACTCTGACACTGACTCGCTGGGTGACCTCAAGTATGTATGTTAATCCCTGTGCCTCAGTTTCTCCATTCAAAAATTGGTAATCATCATACAGCTCTTCGTAAAGTACTTTGAACCAATAAGGTACCTCTTATAACAGATGTTATATATTAATGATAATACTTAGCAGTTACATAAAAGCGTATCTTGTGTAAGGGTGGGATAGGGCAGGGATAGCTATTCCCTCCTCCACCTTTCCTACCCCCACCCCCATGGATATGGCTTTCCATCTTTTACTCACACCCTTCAACTCACCATCCCTACCTTGATTGAAAACTGGACCCAGCTGCTTCTATGCTGGACTTGACACCTCTCTGCTGCCACGTCTGCGGCTCCCTCACTGAAGCCTGCTTCATTATCACACTAGGGAGACTAGGGGGCAGTCTGTGAGACAGCTTAGACCTTAGCACTGAAATATACAGGGAGGAGTTGCAAGCAAAACTGTAAGAATTCCAACCTGTTTGTTTGCAGATAATTCCTGAGGAGAAAAGAAGAGCTCAGTTTGCTGAATAAATTATTGATTGTAAAGTGGTTAGACTCGACCATCCTGAGTTGAATTTGAACGACAGGCAAAATAATTCATATATTGCATTAAATGCAATGTGTTTGTTCGTTCATTCTTACAGACCAAACTGCAGCAAGAAATAAGAGTCATAAATGAGTTTTTGTGTTTGCATGTATCTGTGGGAGCCTCTTTAGTTATTAAAATGCTCTGGATACAGATTAACTTCTTTTTCTTAATATATCATCATTTCACTTCCCTTGAACTGCACACTGTTTGAGAGAGACAGTGAAAGGTTGCCTGACTTTTCTGTAACTCTTGTAAGTCAGTCTGTGTTCTCTGTTGAACAGCTGTTGGATAACTTCTTACAGTAGTACTCCTCAGAGGACTGTATAACTCACATCCCTGCTCTTCCTATAGAAAGGGTACCATTTCTCCCATGGGGGAAGCAAAGTCCTGTCACATACTATGGTAAATTAGGATACTTGACCTCTCTACCATGACAAGTAATAGATCTTTGTCTTTAAATTGCTGACCTAAAAATGTGGGGGTTTTACTTATGTTGGGTGGCTTCCATTTAAACCGAAGGGATTATGAAAAGCTGAATGTAGCAAATACATAGAAATACCACACAAGAGGAGGGTTAACTTGGAGAAACTTAATAAAAGGGACTATCCTCAATTAGCTGTGAATCCATGAGTTTCTTTTCTCTCAAACTGTAATTTAGTAAAATATGACAAGAATATTCATTTTTTCCCAATAATAATCTTAAACTAACTATCACTATATAATAATACTAGATGACTATAAAGCTATATGGCAGAAGTAAAATGGTTATTTATTTGGAAATAATGGATTATTGTTCAGAAGTTTTTAATTTAATAGGGTATAGAAGAACAAATACAGATAGGGAAATATCCTCTTGGTTTTGAGAACAAAGCCCTGATCCTATAGAGACTTATGCACATGCTTGATTTTAACTTTCATCCTTAAAGTTAAGCATGTGCCTGTGTTTTTGCAGGATCAGAACCCACGTGTGCTAAGCAGGAGAGCTCATGTGGTCTTCCTTAACGTTCAGGTCCCCTTATCCCTTTTCTTTTCTTTGTAAACATAGCTAATGAGAGTTAGCAGATTATTACTCGGAGTCCAGTGGCACCTTAAAGACAGACTAACACGGCTACCCCCTGATACTTGACAGATTATTACTGTGACTCTTGGAACTGAGTTTTCCCAAAGTGCCTTCCCATATCCCCACTTCTTTAGTTCCTAGAAAAAGTTAGGAAGAACATATTAATAAACATACAGATTGGGGAAATAGAAAGGAGCCATCAGGGGAGCAGTTATGTATTGGGATGAAAGAAAGCAATGATAAACTGATCCTCCCTTACAACCATTGTTCTTGAAAGAAGGTTGAGAGCACAAAGGCAGCCCTGATCTTTGCATAAAAGCAATTTTAGCCTTTTAAATCCCTGGGTACATCAGTGGATTTTCTCCATCTATTCCCTCTTATGCCCCTCCCTTCTTTGTAACTGGATTCATCATTACAAACAATAAGAGGGAATGGCTGGAAACTTCCTTGCCAGATGCTAATGACTGCTGTGATTTCAAATAATGAGTCAGTTGAAGAGTACTGCCCCAGAAACAGGACTCTGTTCCAAGCATCTATATCCAGTGCAGATATATTAGGTTCAAATAAACATATTATGATTCAAGTTTGTTATGTGTTAAAGTAAATTTGAGCTTTGTGCAAAATACTAGAATTGCATCTCAAGGGACCAAGGTCCCCTCTCTACTAAACAATACAGGCAACAGAATTGCCATCTACCCCTACTACCTTACCAATGTGCCTAACCTTTTATCTGGAGAAAATCATGTCTAGGAAGGAATGAAAGGGGAGCTCAGTTTTCATAGCCATTTGTTCTTCGGTGTCTCTGCAGAGACTTCAAACTAGTGGTGGGCAGAATTGGAGAAATTCATTGTTTTTGTCGTGGATAAAAATTCAGACAATTGTTTGTACCTCTCAGGGTTTTATCATGGGGAGATCAGTCTTTCATCATGAGATTTTTCAGTACTTCCTGGCTGAAGCGTGGTCTGAAATGCTGTACCAAGTGAGGCCACAAACATTCTTTGTGAATGCAAATGCCAGGGCTCAGGAGAAAAGTATGAGTTTTAACAAACATATTTATTCTGTGGTATCTGGTTAGACTGGTGCAGATGAGGTAGAAACAGACCTATATTTTTTCTACAGCTGAAGCAGATAAAGAATCTCAATTCACTGTCTGAGAAGCCGGCAGGAGCCATTGGATCAGATTCAGGAAACGATAGCTCCCTCGTCAAAACTATCTAGGATAAAGAGAAGACAATGTGGTCTTATTCTTACTTGGAGGCAATACTGTCCTTTTCCCTCCCCACCCCACCCCCACCCTTCCTCTGTCACTTGTTTGTTGTCCTGATAAAAACACCTCTGAGGTGGTCTACACCAGCAATGCCCTTGTTGTTAGCAGTAGTGGAACTGCACCATTCCCTAGTCAACAGTGGGAGAATTTCTGAAGATGTTCAGGGTAGAAATGTTCAATGCAGATACAGCCTAGTGGTGGAAAGACGTTGGATTTAGATTAGACAAAGGTTCTAATAATACTTTCTTGTTTGGTTGGGGGGGTGTTTTTTTTCTTTTTTTAATCAGTAATTTCTTCCCATTCTTTTACTGTCAGTCTTTAGTGATAACGTATTGTGTTATGTTATGATGCATTGAGTACAGTATGTAACAAGCAGCTCTGAGTAAGTAGATGATGGACTGGATCTTTAATTAGTTCCCAGCAAGTGTTTTAATTGGTGATGACAATGGATAAAAGGTTTTTAATTGGTTCCTTTAAATACCAATAGACTTGACAGCTTAATCTTTTTAAGTGTTTCAGAGAGGTGGAGAGATACTGAACTGCCAAAGAGAATGGAAACCTGATATGATTTATTTACAAAAAACGTATTTCAGCCAACAGAGGCATCTTAGGGAAAGTGGCTCTCTGGCTGGCTATGGGTGCTAAAATGGTTTTCCACCTCCTTTGTAGATACTACATCGGTCGGCGAATGTACGTGTTGGTGTCCGAGCCAGAGATGATCAAACATATCTTAGTGAAGGACTTCAGCAACTTCACCAACAGAATGGTAAGTTTGGTAGAAAGACTCTACCACATCCTGTAAATTCAACACTTGGGAGGCCGCATCCTGCAGTCCTCAGACAGGCCAAGGTGCACATAGATTTTGATAGGGTTTCCTAAAAAAGAAGCTTCAGATCTGGCAGTGAGTGTTTCAGGAAAATCAGCTTTAGAGACAAGAATGGTGAACTGCTGAATAAAACTAACGGAATGTAAATCTGACCACATATGTCAGCTAAATGACTCCATTATTTTCCAGGGCACTTTGAGGACTTGAAGAGAAGCTGTTAAAGAGGGAAATAATTGTTTTGTGGTAAAGGCACTGGACTAAGACTCAGGAGAGCAGGTTCACTTCCCACTCTGCCACTGACTTCTTGTGTCAAGTCACTTAATCTATCTGTGCCCCAGTTACAAATGGGGATAATACTCTGTGACATTCCCCAGGGTGGAACCTGAACTGCTGTGTCCCTTAGCTCTCCAGCCTGGGATGCTTTTTACACTGCTTTACTGGTGAACAGCAAACCTCTCTAAGCTCTGCTCACTTACAGCCACCAGCATGTAAAGTCACTCCCAGCTGAATACATGCATGTTATGCCCAGCCATCCATGAATTACATACAGGGTGACACCCACATATCCCTCAGTGTCAGCCTTCGTTCCCAGAAATGTGGCTCTTGTACTGTTCAGGACCCTCCTGGGCAGTATAAACTCATAGATAGTCCATCATTCCAACAATGGCCATGAATCTGCACCAGGCTTGTTGCCTTAAGTAGGGATTCCCAAGCGCTTCAACCAAAATACATCGGTTTAGATAAAACAAGTTTATTAATTAGACAGAGATTTTAAGTGATTACAAGTATAGATGCAAATAAGTCAGGATTGATTACAAAAGAAATAAAAGGATAAACATGTAAGCTAACTTTGAAACTTTATCAAGGCTAATAGGCTTAAAAGCAAAAGGTTTGGCTCACCATGAGCTGCAGTACATTTCAGCTGTGTCCCTTTCCAGGCTGGGACCACTTCCTCCCTTTGTTCAGTTCTTTGAGAGTCGTCCCTAGCCACCTTTCTCCTCCTTCCATCTCTCTGCTCATGATGTTTTCCCCCCTTCTTTTGCATGTTTCAGTAACAATCATATAGCAAAATCTCATCATCTTACATGCAGTGTTGTCACACATATTACAACGGGATAATCATATTCTTCAGATTGAGTTTTCAGATGATATCTCACAAGGCATACTTAATACAAAATATATCATATCCTTACAAAATTGGTGAATGTGGGGTACAGGGTATCATATAGGGTACATGGTGTCACAACTGCTCCCTTCCGACACCCTTTGTCTGCCACGTCTATTTAAATTTGAGTTCTTTGGGATGAGGACTGTCACTTAAGATGTGTCTGTTCAGTGCTTAGCAGAGTGGGGCTCTGATCTCAGTTGGACACTACCATAATATCAAACAACAAAGAATAAAGATATGTTTAACAAAGACATCTTCGTATGGAATGTTTAATTATTTGTTTCAGATCCATTTCTAAATATTTTTAAAAAATATTTTAAAATGCTCTTCTTAAGGATTGTTTAGAACAAATAATAAAATGGAAGCTACAAAGGGATAGCAAACATTTCTGGTATCCAGTAGACATTTTACAGGAAAATATGGCCACACTTGTTTTTGGCTTAACCTTTTCCCTTCTTCTTCCTACACATACACAAGTACTATAAGCCTGAACCATGTCTGCTCAAGCCTGTTGAAATAATATGTTAGATGAGGAGTGGTCATACTTATTGACCCTCCAAACCGCGTAAGATAATCTTCAGAAGTTCGAGAGCCACAAGCACAAGCTGCCCTGCAGGGCAGCACCTGCTGGGGCACGGTCTTGTGCCCCAAAGCCCTCCTGCAGGGCTAAGGCCCTGAGACCCCCGCCCCACAGGGCAGAAGCTGCAAGCTTCCCCCAGCAGTCTGGTAGGTAGAAAATGAGGGTGGGGGCATGGAAGGCTCCACAAGCCGCACTTTAACTGTTAAAGAGCCACATGCGGCTCACGAGCCATGGTTTGACCGTGCCTGTGTTAGATATTCAGGAGGACTATACGTTCTCAAGGGTGAAATTCCATCTCTGATCTACTATCCATCTCATCTCCCCACTGCTCACTCTGCTTCTCTAACCTGCATGTTTTAAAAATTCTCCATGTATTCTGCTAGTTCACCTGTGGGCACCCTAATATCTTACTCTTCTATATCTCCTGTAATTTACTTTCTGATCTTCCTGTCTACCCTATATCTGCCTGTAACTCTTGGCTACCCTAGGAGCTCCTGCTGCTGAATGTTTCAAAGGCTGAAGTTCTCCATGTGGATAAAAAGTTCTCCCCACGCTGTATCTCTGTCTGCAGAAACCGCCTGTTATTTCTCCCTCAGGAAGTGACCTGTCTCTTCCTGCCTACACCTTTCCTTCCCCATATTAGTTCCTGACTACTGACAATAATTAGTTTCTATCCCATTTTCAGAATACAGCCAGTTCCCAGTTGATGATTACCTGGAAATCAGGGAGTGTTTTTAGGGGGTTCATACAGTTATTAATTGTATTTCTAATTAGAGTCATATTTGATATTTGAACCCTAAATTTCCCTCCACTCTCTCAGCTCACCTGTCTGTCTTTCTATCACCACTTCTCCAACATTGGCAGAATTTGTTCTTAAACCTGTCTCTGTAGAAATTCTTATCCATTCTTTAGTTCTCTCCAGTTTGCATTTCCCTTTTTCATGATCTTTGTAAACATCTGTGGTACTCTCTAAACTTATGGAGATTCAGAACACTGTAAATTTACTCTCTTAGGCACAGGCACCTGCTCCCTCAGGTCTTCCCACTCCACCCCTTCCCCCAAGGCCCCACCCATGCTCCACCTCTTCCTGCCCCTGCTCCACCCCTTCCCCCAAGCATGCCACGTCCTCACTACTCCCCCCTTATCCCCAGCCTCCTGCATGCTGCAAAATGGCTGTTTACGGCGGGCGGGAGCCGCAGGGAGGGTAGGGAAAGTGCTGATCAGCAGGACCCACTGACAGATGAGAGGTGCTGGAGGGTCTGCAGGGGAACTGATGGGGGCCTGCCAGTGGATGTTCAGCACCCACCATTTTTTCCCTGTGGGTGCTCCAGACCCAGAGCACCCATGAAGTTGATGCCTATGCTCTTAGGACCATACTGTTCCCTGTCTGGTTAGGTACACACATTGCTCTCATTAGTTTCTGAGCAATCTCCTAAGTATTTATGGATTTAGCCTCCCAACACCCCAATGTATCACTATTTCCATTCTACAGATGGGGACTTGAGGCACAGATGAAGTGATTTACTCAAGCTCGCACAGGAAGCATATGGCAGAGGAGGGAAAGAACTCAGGTCTCCTAAAGTCACAAGACCATGCTTCCTCTACCCTTTGTCATTATCACTGGCTTGTTAGATGATTGAATTGAATTGAAAATACCCTTCCATGGACTTGCTTCATTTACTTCTGAGCTTTTTATCTACCTGTTTTCCTGTTTGCTCATGCATTTCCAATCTTTGAGGCGTCTATCTCCCACACTTCACTTTGTCTGCTGTCCACTTTCTTTCACCTATCATTCCTCACAATTTAGGGTGGTCAGCCTTCTATTTAGGACATGTCTACACAGGGACATCCAGGAAAATTAATCCAAATTAACTAAAGGAGTGAATTTGAAGCAGATAGTTAAACCACATTAAACCTCTGTGTGAATACCCTCATTCAGAATAAAAGTGGTCTTAATTTTGTTTGGCTTAATTCACTTCCAAAGCATCCATACAGGAATTTAATGCAGTTTAGCTAATCTATTTCAAATTCAGACCTTTAGTTAATTGGGATTAATTTTCTTGAATGTCCCCATGTAGACAAACTCTCGTACTCATCCACATCTATCTGAAAATGGCTGTTTCTGTCTTCCCTATTTCGTCTCATGGAATTTCACTCAAAAAGCTTCCTTTCCTCTTTAGCTCACACTTGATTCTCTCAGTGAAGTGGTTTGTGATGCTGTGTATAAAGGATTCTGTATAAAAATAAATAGTATTGAATTGTATGTAAGGCAGGTCATTTGAGTTTATTCAAATGTGACTTCGTATGTGTGAATAATGGTTGCAGAGGGACAAAAGCACTTTCCAAGTAATAGAAGTCTTTTTCTCGTTGCCTGTACAGAGGTTATTTTAAAGCTTTTAAGGGAGTGCTTCTGTTTATACTTAGAAAATTACTGAAAGCAAGGTCCTTCTCTATTTTTATTAGCAGTTTCTAATTGCTAGTGTACAATTTAAAATGCAAAAAATATTACTCTGGGTTATTTTCCCCCTAAATATTATGCTGATGAAATTGAGAGACTAAAGCATTAGCTTTTGAGTAAGCACTATGCATAAAGCTTTGCTAATGCAGCTCAGTCCTGACATAGAACATTCCTGCTGTTCCAGTCTCAGGCCTCTTCAGTTGAGGCTGTCAGTCTTGTAGTGGTTTTCTGATGCACTTGAACGGGGAGTAGGACAAAATCACCAAGGATATTTTTCACACATCTCCAAAACCAGGAGGCAAGTCCATCGCAGGCAAAATCTTAGTCCATTAACCCAGCATGCCACAAAGGCAGTGGTGGCTATGACATGTTAACAAAACCTCTCTGTAAGACCTAGTCTACAATTGCAGTGGCATGTAGGATAAGTAACATGCTGCAGTGAAAGGTAGGCTAAGCCCACACTCACTGCAGCATGTAGCTTTACGCATGCCAGTGAACAGCTCCAGTAGCAGCGGTGAAAGGCTCTGGCAGTGGGGAGCTGACAAAGCCTTCCCCTGCTGCCTTCCTCCACCTGATCCTTTCCCCACAGTCATAAACAGATAGCTAAGGGTTAATGTCTCTTTCACCTGAAGCACCTGACCAGAGGACCAATCAGGAAACCGGATTTTTTTAACTCTGGGTGGAGGGAAGTTTGTGTCTGAGTCTTTTGTTTGTTTGCCTGCTTTCTCTGAGCTTTGGAGAAGTAGTTTTTACTTTCTAGTCTTCTATTTCTAAGTGTAAGGACAAAGAGATCAGATAGTAAGTTATATGGTTTCTTTTCTTTGGTATTTGCATGAATATAAGTGCTGGAGTGCTTTGATTTGTATTCTTTTTGAATAAGGCTGTTTATTCAATATTCTTTTAAGCAATCGACCCTGTATTTTATTACTTTAATACAGAGAGACCATTTGTATGTATTTTTCCTTTCTTTTTTATATAAAGCTTTCTTTTAAGACCTGTTGAAGTTTTCTTTACTGGGAAATTTTAGGGAAATTGAGTCTGTACTCACCAGGGAATTGGTGGGAGGAAGAAATCGGGGAGATCTGTGTGTTGGATTTGCTAGCCTGATTTTGCATTCCCTCTGGGGGAATAGGAAAGTGCTTTTGGTTTCCAGGACTGGGAACGGAGAGGGGGAGTCACTCTGTTTGGATTCACAGAGCTTGTGTCTGTGTATCTCTCCAGGAGCACCTGGAGGGGGGAAGGGAAAAAGGATTATTTCCCTTGGTTGTAAGACTCAAGGGATTTGGGTCTTGGGGTCCCCAGGGAAGGTTTTTCAGGGGGACCAGAGTGCCCCAAAACACTCTAATTTTTTGGGTGGTGGCAGCAAGTACCAGGTCCAAGCTGGTAACTAAGCTTGGAGGTTTTCATGCTAACCCCCATATTTTGGACGCTAAGGTCCAAATCTGGGACTAAGGTTATGACATGGTGTAGCAGCGGTTGGGATATAGACAAAATCCAGAAGCCAGTAGGAATATTATATTTTTCTTTTCTCTGCTAAGGGCTTTTTAGCAGAGAGAAACAGTTTGGTTTTAAAAGGGAACCACAGAGAATTTTTTTTTTTCTGCTCTCTCTGGCAGTTTGTGGCTTGCATGTTAAGCAAGAAGCCATTACCAGACTGTTAAGGGTCTTTTGTCACACAATAGCACTCTCATTGAGAGTCAGTACCAGCACTATATGCATGCAAATAAAGTGGTTTTTCAGGTTTACTTAACATTGAAAATTAGCTAAAGGCACTGTTGCTAGGCAGACTTCAGGCAGGCAGGACTAACTGTTAAGGCCAAAAAGTGTCAAATAGGCCAAAACAGAGTGACTTACCTGGGGCACCAGGTGGGTCGAGGAACCATAAACCCCCTACAGGCCAAGGTGGATGCTATCCAAAAGTGGCCTGTCCCACGGTCCAAGAAGCAGGTCCAATCCTTCTTAGGCTTGGCCGGATACTACAGGCGATTTGTACCACACTACAGCCAAATCGCTGCCCCATTGACCGACCTGACCAAAAAAAAACCCAGCCAAATGCCGTTAAGTGGACTGATGAGTAACAAAAGGCCTTTACCCAACTTAAGGCAACGCTCATGTCTGACCCTGTGCTCAGGGCCCCGGATTTTAACAAACCATTCCTAGTAACCACAGATGCATCTAAGCGTGGTATAGGAGCAGTGCTCATGCAGGAAGCAACAGATCACAACTTCCATCCTGTCGTGTTTCTCAGCAAGAAACTGTCTGAGAGGGAAAGTCACTGGTCAGTCAGTGAAAAGGAATGCTATGCCATTGTGTACGCCCTGGAAAAGCTACGCCCATATGTTTGGGGACGGCGGTTCCAACTACAAACTGACCATGCTGCACTAAAGTGGCTTCATACTGCCAAGGGGAACAACAAGAAACTTCTTCGTTGGAGTTTAGCTCTCCAAGATTTTGATTTTGAAAATCAACACATCACAGGAGCTTCTAACAAAGTTGCTGATGCTCTCTCCCGTGAGAGTTTCCCAGAATTCAGTAGTTAAAAAGTGTTCTTAAAATGTAGAAGTCTGTTAGTTATATACTTAGTAGTATATGTAAAGGTGCATGTGTTGTAGTAATCTGTTTATTTTAAAGTTCTAGAAGAAAATCGCCGCCAGTGAGCTTCCCCACTGTCTGCAATTTGGGAGGCGTGTCATAAACAGATAGTTAAGGGTTAATGTCTCTTTCACCTGAAGCACCTGACCAGAGGACCAATCAGGAAACCGGATTTTTTCAACTCTGGGTGGAGGGAAGTTTGTGTCTGAGTCTTTTGTCTGTCTGCCTGCTTTCTCTGAGCTTTGGAGAAGTAGTTTCTACTTTCTAGTCTTCTGTTTCTAAGTGTAAGGACAAAGAGATCAGATAGTAAGTTATATGGTTTCTTTTCTTTGGTATTTGCATGAATATAAGTGCTGGAGTGCTTTGATTTGTATTCTTTTTGAATAAGGCTGTTTATTCAATATTCTTTTAAGCAATCGACCCTGTATTTTATCACCTTAATACAGAGAGACCATTTGTATGTATTTTTCCTTTCTTTTTTATATAAAGCTTTCTTTTAAGACCTGTTGAAGTTTTCTTTACTGGGAAATTTCAGGGAAATTGAGTCTGTACTCACCAGGGAATTGGTGGGAGGAAGAAATTGGGGAGATCTGTGTGTTGGATTTGCTAGCCTGATTTTGCATTCCCTCTGGGGGAATAGGAAAGTGCTTTTGGTTTCCAGGACTGGGAACGGAGAGGGGGGAGTCACTCTGTTTGGATTCACAGAGCTTGTGTCTGTGTATCTCTCCAGGAGCACCTGGAGGGGGGAAGGGAAAAAGGATTATTTCCCTTGGTTGTAAGACTCAAGGGATTTGGGTCTTGGGGTCCCCAGGGAAGGTTTTTCAGGGGGACCAGAGTGCCCCAAAACACTCTAATTTTTTGGGTGGTGGCAGCAAGTACCAGGTCCAAGCTGGTAACTAAGCTTGGAGGTTTTCATGCTAACCCCCATATTTTGGACGCTAAGGTCCAAATCTGGGACTAAGGTTATAACACCCACCACCAGTGTTTCACTGCAGAGGGAAAGGATCTGGGAGCAGGACATCTATGCTGCTTAAAAATAGTCATGTAGATGCGGGAGCTCCCCACTGCCAGAGCCTTTTCCCCACTGCAGGTAGCTTTCAGAACCTTTCCCTGGTGCAGGGAGCTGTGAGAACCAGTGAAAGACACCAGCAGTGGGGGAAGGTTCCAATAGCTCCCTGCTGCTGGAGCCATTCCCTGCTGCCTTTTCTTGCCAGAGCCTTTCACTGCCATGTGTGGCTACACACTGCAGTGAGTGTGGATGCAGCCTGCCTTTCCCTGCAGCATATAGTAACGTGTAGCCACATACAACACTGATGCCACTATAAAAAAGGACAAAGTGTTGTATAAGATCGTGCACTTGGAGTTGGTATTTTCCAGGCTGTATTTCTCTCTGTCTTCTTGGACCTTGAATCCAAAGTATATGAAGAGGCAGCGTTTGTTTTCACCCATGTCTCCTTCCTCATGCCACGCTGCTGCAGTTGTGGTCAGTAGGGGGTTCCTGTAGACTGGAAGTACAGAAGGGTCTCCTGATGTGGTTCTCCTGCTTGGTTTGACGCAGTCTGGCTTTGTTATTCTTCCTGATATAATGCAAAGCTCATTTTTTTCTTTTCTTTGGTGTTGGCTGGGATGGAGTTATTCATTGGAATGACAAGGGTGTTTTGAGGACAGATCTCATCATTTTTTTAGGGGCACTGGCAATGGATTTAAGCAGTTTAATGTGATATATTTCATTATTATTATTTGCATTATTGTAGCAGTTGGTGCCCCTGTTGTATTAATTTAGATGGACTATATGGTCCATCTAAATTAATGATGTTAACATAACCTAGTCACTGTCCAACATTAAACAGTGTTAAACAAGGTCTGGAATGTGGTATACAAGGCCTTAGCCTGCTTAGTACCATGGCAAACACACCATTACATTTTTAACCTGTTGTTAAAGATACTGAAAATGAGGAAAAACAATTAAAATGTGAAGTATTAAGTAAGGCGTTCTTTTTCACGACATCCCTTGTTCCCATTCCCCTTAGCTGGGGAGAATTTTAGAAGGAAACCGCCCCCTTTGTTAGACAGTTTCTTAGATGGTATCAAAGATGCAATAACTGTCCTTTGGGGAAAAGAGAAGAAGTCAGTTGAAATGGACTGGAGCTGTTGTTGTCACAGCTGCTTTGTTAAAGTAAGATCCTATTTCATCTCAGGTGGCGTATGGGATTCAGTTGAAACTGGTAGATAGAGATGGTGATGTTATCTCTGGCCCCTCTCTGACCTGATTTGGTCAGAGCATCTCTCAGGATTGGGATGACAACGGCCGAGGGTCCCAGGAGATGCTTGGGCCGACAGCCATGATGGTGAAGTAGCTTCTATCTGTTCTTTCTCTATGTCTGTTTTTTCCTCTATTTGCCTCACCAAATTTCCTTTTTTTAAGGATCCAAATAGGGAGTGATGGGTGGAATAGCCAATTCCTTCATTATTTTGTCCACCAATTAAGCCTAATATTTGACAAACCAATTTTGGTTTATTAATCTCTGGACCTATATTTTCTTGTTTACCAATCCTGATTTTGTCTGTCCTTGAGTTACATTAGTAGGCTTTTCGTGTTTAGACTAATTCAGTTTTCCTGTCTCCTTTTTGTACCCTTGTCCATCAACTTTTGTTGTTCTAGATTATTATAACATACTGTAAACTTTTACTTTTTTTGATACTTGAGCTCACAAGAAAAGTAAATTTGTTCTCCAGTCATGGGTCAGGACCCCACTGTGCTAGGTACTGTATTTATTTAAATTGTGAATTTTAAGTTTTGGAAGGAGTTTGCATAACTTGGAAGAGGTACCTCCAGTATTACTTTGGGCATAGGCTTAGTTAGTGAGCCAAGGCTAGGGTAGAGGCCCTGGAGCTGCATTTCCACCAATCCCGTCACCCTGGTACTCCACATGAGTGATGCAGAGGGAGCTAAAGGCTGGACTAATAGCTGTAGACATGGCTGCACTACAGACCCATGCCCTGTGCCCAGGTCAGTGGGTGGATTTCATCTTCTCAGTTCACCTGCACTTCTCTTGCATCAGGCCTGATTACTTGGTGTGTACGCAAGCAAAGTGGGTTTTGCCTTATATAAACTGAAGCCAAGAATATTTATTTTGAGTGCTTGAGTTTCCCTTTGATGATATATGCATCTTCAAGGAAATCTCTTTTGAATGTTGTTGAAAGGAGCATTTTAGGTCCCTCCTCCCTCCCCACCTTTCCTCTTGCCCTCTTCATGATGTTTTTTGCTGATTGGTAATTTTATGCTGTATTTGTTGAAGAAGCCTAGAGTGACTGTGGCTTCAATCTGCATTGAGGCTCACTGTCAGCATCCACTTTATAACAAGCAACCAAGTATAACAAACTAAGCGTTATTTTCTTGCAAGGCTGGGATGTTTTTTATTCTTATCCATGTAATCACCAGGCAGGCAGTAATGACTTCATATTTTTCACATAGACTTGATTAAGATGAGTGCTTTGGCCTTTTTTTTTTAAATTTTGTACTGTTAATGAATACAGTCTTCATCTTTTGAAATACACAGTCTTTCCCCTACATTTATAGTTACAGCAGGAGAGGAAAAGGTGAGAATTAGTGCATAGAACTTGTGCTGAAAAAGTAAGAAATTGCTTTGAATTTATTTTTTTCTTGAAACCTTAATAAGAATTGTAGCTGGGGACTCTGCTGTAGTAAATGACACCTTCTTCTCACAACCATTACAAGTAATCGCTTGCATTGAGTTTTCCTTGTAAGAGCACTAACATGGTACTTGAACCTTTATAGCTGCACAGCATTACTGTGTTCTCTGGGAGATGGGGTTATTAATGTCTGTTGAATCATTTTAGGCAGGATAATGATCATAATGTGTTTGGAAATTGTTTTCATTTTCCACATTGAAAATTTTCTTACGAATTAATACTTGCAAATCATTAAAGTGTAAGTTTTTAAAAGGATAATCCGGATGTTCGTAGTTAGCTGTTAAAGGAGAGATCCAGAGGTTACCTGGTCTATAATTTGAATGACAAGTTGTATTCAAGATACTTCAGGCCAGATCAGTCAGAGAGAATGCAGATTGGTATGCCCCACAGCAAGGGTAAATACTGGATAAGCTATGTTTATCTGACGGCTGTAGCAAACATTCTAAAAGGATTAATGCTGTTAGCCAATGGTAAAACTAATGATCGGTCCAGTCCAGAACCTCAACTCTGAATCTTCACAAATTTGGGGAAGGTTACAATTGAAGTCCATGAATCCAAATCTACTCTTACAGCTTTGGTTCTGAGTTTGAGCTATAATATTCTCATTCAGGTGCCTTTCCCTTTCTATTATGGTTGCTGACAATGAAAAAGCAAGAACAATGATCCCCTCCCCTCCAAGAAGTTCATAGAACAGGGCAATACAAGCGACTTACAGCCTCATTCCCCACCCCCAAATAGTTCCCCCAATTCTTTCATTTTGTATTTGTTTATACTCCCCAATTCTCCATGTGTTGAGGGATTTACTCATTTTGTCTATATAAATTAGATCATAATATCTTTGTATTGGTCTCATCTTTATTCTGTAAAGCTGCAAGCCCACCCATGGCATTATGTAAATAATATATCGTCAATAAACCACAAGGGGCCAATTTTCTGCATCATGTTCAGCTGTGGGTCAAGACTGTAGAAGTCTTACAGGATCAGCTCAACTAGTGGCTTTTCTGACGTCTGGGGACAATACATCACAGGAGCAGCCTTTGACAGAGTTCAGTACTGTCAAACTAGCTCAGGCTGAGCCTCAAATACCAATTTTGTGTAAGAACCTTGGCTGGTGTAAATCAATATAGTTCCGTTAATTTCCCTAGAGCTACAGCAATTTATACCAAGTATAATATACCTATAGCCGTAACCCTAATCCAGGTTCAAGTTCTGCTTCCCTAGTCCATCTCTATCAAACACATTTGTTCATGCTTTGAAAAACAAAATAATTAACACATCCTTGTGGAGGCTTGTGATTTTAAAAATTCAAACCTTAAATGTTGTTGTGTATAGTTGAGGGTGGGAATCATTAAGTGCCAGACAAAAAAGGAAGGGTGTCACCTCCACAACGAGGGGAATAATTAAATGGCTTTGTACCACTCGGTAATATTTACTGGAAAATGAACCTGACTGGCTTCTGACAGTGCTAAATTTCCGGGACATTCAGCATATTGAAAGTCTTGGTTGGATTCAGTTCAGTTTCATTAACAAACAGGGAGCTCCATGGTACAACATATAGGCCCTGATTCAATACTGTCTTGGGCATGTAGCCATTTACACCTATGCCAAGTCGGTATGAACAACTACCAAATCAGAATGTGGCAGCATTTTGCTCTTGTTTTGTACCAAGGTAAATGTTTGCACATGTTCCGTGTTTGTACAGCACCTAGCACAATGGGGTCCTGGTCTGTGACTGGGGCCTGTAAGTGCTACCACAGTACAAATAATAAATATTAATACACAATGTTCAAGGATGTGGAGGATCAGGACCATAGTGAGGAAGAGACATTCTTTACTAAATTAGACTGTTAATCAAGTTGCCGGAAAAAACCCACGTAGCACACGCTATCTAATCTCTAAACCCTTCCCTTTCTGTTTACAAAATTTTCCTTCATTGTAATTTTACATAATGATTAGGACTTGCACTTCCTGTTGGGTCAGCTTCATCATCCATCACATTCTCATGTGGAACTCTGAGTTTGTTCCCAGGTTGTTATTTTCGCAAAATACAATAACCCTAGCTTATAAATGGATGACTTATATACTATGTGAAAGACTGATGCGCACACATGCACTATGGTTTGGAAACACTAGTCACAAATATTTTCAAGATGGCTAATACAGTATTTGGAAAATGATTCAAAGGATTAAAATGTTGCAGAAGAAAACACTTTTTGTTCAACTGCTAAGAACACCATTTCTGTCACCTTCAACAGGGTGGATGTTTACATAAACTGTAACAACCACATTCCTGAGCATATTCATATAATTAATTTGCAGTCCTACTCCCAGGTTTAGAGGATATTTTTAGACTTGTTTATCATAATGTTTTTTTGTTAGTTTCGTTCTTGCTTTTCTTTTTCTTTATCCAATTTTCCTTTGTGTTAATTCAGACACAAGGAGCCTGAGTGAATCTCATGAAGTTATAGGTTTCTTTGTGTCTCAAAATTAGTTGGGCAGCAGTGATTTTTAATGGACCTGTGCTGCCTATTTTATAGAAAAACTGAAGTTCCAGATTGTTCCCCCTGATTTTTCCCTCACAGCATCAGGCTAATTTCACAAAATATGCATCTTCTCATCATGATGTCAGTATGTGGTGATGCTGCATCTCAACCTGAGACAACTTTATCACTATTGACAGCAAGTAATGGCTTGAAACTGCAGCCATTTGTGATGCAGAATAACTGGAGGATTATTTTGCCTTGTTGGGCAAATTCAAATAAGTAGGAACTCTATTGCATGTAAAGTAGTGATCAGTCTTGCAAAGTACTAAGTTGTGAATTGAGGGTGCTCAGTGCCTCCAGAAATTGCTCACCACTTTGCAGGAATGAATGAAAAAAGCATCTTAGCTTTGACTTTATCAAAACCTACCTTTGCACCCAACTACTTGCTACACCTTACTAGATCATGTGTCATCCTAAAATGTTGGGTTTCAAATCTCTTGCTGACATAACTCCACTGAAACCAGGTGGAGTTATGCCAACAGAGAACTTGGTCAATTGGGTAATAGCACTCAGAAACCCCAGTCAAACAATCTGGTATTTGAGGAGTTTTGCCTAAATCCCTTCAAGGCAGGTGAACTAGGTTTGTCCTACCTTTGTGTCTCAAGCTTGTAACTAGGTGGGGCTGTTGAAACTACTTCCCCTTAATGTCTTTAACCTGAATCATTCAGTGGCTATTTTCTAGGCTAATTACAAGGCCTTTCTAGTTGAGTCAGTTAATTCTTGACTATTTTTCCACCTTCCTTTTTCAAATAACTCTTAATATTTTGGTTCCTTTTTTCTTCACCCACTCTTCTTTGAAAAGGTTTTGACAAAGTTTTTTGGGCTGTTAAATTCAGTTTGGTTTAACTGCTTTGAAATTGTACTTCATGCCAGATGTTTGCAATGGGCACTTTAGAAAACAATAAAATAAATATTAAATGCAATATTAATTTAATTTATTAAATTTAATAATAAAATAACTATTTTTCTCTCAGATTGGATGGCCCTTCATGCACTCACAGTACATAATTACCTGCTTTTCCTCTCTACTTCAGTTCAGGGCATTTAACTAAACTGTCAGATGATTGCTGCTGTTAGCTGTAAAATAGATCCGACTTTGGCTTGGGATAGCCCTTATAGAAATTCTTGACATATTAGCTGCATCACAATACGCTGGATGGTGTCATGGGAGCCAACTGGATATCTGTATACCAATGAAATGAATGGTTGACTTGTGATTAAGGCACTAGATTGGGACTTATGATATTGGGATTCGGTTTTTGGCTCTGCCACCAACTTTCTGTATAATCTTGGAGAAGTCATTTAGGAAGCACTTAGGGCTTGTCTACATCAGAAAGTTGCAGCGCTGGTGAGGGAGTTACAGCGCTGCAACTTAGGAGGTGTACACATCTGCAGGGCACCACCAGCGCTGCAACTCCCTGTTTGCAGCGCTGGCCGTACTCCCGTTTTGTCTCGGGTGTAGAGGATCCAGCGCTGGTGATCCAGCGCTGGTAATCAAATATAGACACTTACCAGCGCTTTTCTTGACCTCCGTGGAATAAGCAGGTATCCCAGCATACCTGAGGATACCTCTCTGGTAATCAAGCTGGTCTCCTTCCCCGGTTTGCTCTCGCGTTCCCCGAACCCCGAGCAAGCAGGTCTCCTTCCCTGAGGTTTGCTGGGTGGTTCCGGGAACGCGAGAGCAAACCGGGAAAGGAGACCAGCTTCGCCGCGGTTTGCTCTCGCGTTTCCCGGAACCACCCTGCAAACCGCAGGGAAGGAGACCTGCTTGTTCGGGGAACGCGAGAGCAAACCGTGGCGAAGCTGGTCTCCTTTCCCGGGTTTGCTCTCGCGTTCCCCGAACCACCCAGCAAACCGCAGGGAAGGAGACCTGCTTGTTCGGGGGTTCGGGGAACGAGAGAGCAAACCGGGAAAGGAGACCAGCTTCGCCGCGGTTTGCTCTCGCGTTCCCCGAACAAGCAGGTCTCCTTCCCTGCGGTTTGCAGGGTGGTTCCGGGAAACGCGAGAGCAAACCGCGGCGAAGCTGGTCTCCTTTCCCGGTTTGCTCTCGCGTTCCCCGAACCTCCCTTGAAGCCGCCCAACAGCGCTGCAGTGTGGCCACATCTAACACCACTTGCAGCGCTGGTTGCTGTAAGTGTGGCCACTCTGCAGCGCTGGCCCTATACAGCTGTACTAATACAGCTGTAACAACCAGCGCTGCAAAATTTTAGATGTAGACATGGCCTTAGTCGCATCAAAGCATTTAAGCATGCCCTTAAATTCCATTGACTTTAATGGAACTTTAACACGTGCCTAGTTAAGCATGTGCTTAAGCACTCTCCCTGAATAGGGATGCTTTCCCAAATTGGAGCCTCAGACTTTGTGCCTCACCCTCACATGTGATACTACTTCCAACAGTCTGCCACAGGCACAGGTATGGTGTGGCATGGTATAAGGCACACCTCTTTGAAGAGGCTTTTAATTGGGTTCTCTTTGATTGTCAAGGCAGGCCCTATGGATATGTTTGCTTAAGATTTTTTAATTTCTTATGAAGGTGGAGACTAATATTTGTTACAGCATTGGATGCTATTTACAAAAGGCTAAACAAGAACAACTCATTCATCTTCTGTGAAGCAGAACTAATGGGGTAGCATCAGCTTCCAGAGCATGAGGAAATCGGTGGCCATGGAATATGATGGAACACAAGAAGGAGCTCATTTCATTTTTCTAGGTTGTGCTCCTTCTACAGAATGAAAATAGGCAATGCTCAGAGATCCAGAAGCTGACTAGTTTTAGATTACATGAGTTGTAGCCTCAGCAATATGGGACCCTTTTTTCTTTTTTATAGTTGACTGTAAGGAGACTGGATGATTTGTAGGCCTTTACTTTTGAGTTCCCATATCAGAGACAGTAGGGTAAACTCTATGGGCCAGACTTTGATGCCTTAACTCACGCTGAGTAGCACCATATCTTGTGAGTAGTCTCTTTGAGTTCAGTAGGACCAGTCATGGTTACTTTTCAACATGAGTAAGAGTATTAGAATCTGACCCTAAATCTTTTTCTGCTTTATTCATATTCTTATACTGCTCTCATTTGCTTGGTATCTGGACATCTCTTCCTCTGTAAAGATTATAAAGCTGAAGTATAAATTAGATAAAGTATAAATTTTTTGCCCTTCGCACGTGTGTGTGTGTGTGTGTGTGTGTGTGTGTGTGTGTGTGTGTGTGTAAAACCAGTAGTTTGAAAAAACTAAAGGAAACAAAAATATAAATACAATGAGGTACCAAGAAATCATTAGGGTTTGTTTTTTGTTTTAAAAGGTAAAACTCTTTCTTTTCAGCTATTATAACCCATCTGTCACTGGGTCAATACCTGATCCTAGGTAGATATGGGAACACCAGCTGGATTACATACTGTCCAGCACTAACGATAGTGGCTGACAATTAGTGTAAATTTCCCTCTCAATGGTTGTACAAGGCAGTTTAGGAATGCTGCATGCAGCTGCATGCAATTACACTACTTTTGAAACTAAACCAACCTGTGAAACTTCTGCTCCTGGAAAATGGTCTAAATTAGTCAATTTTTAAAAATGACAACAATGACAACAGCAAACCCACACCCTCATATTTACCTAATTTATAGTGTATTGTGACACAGTGCTGCTTAGATGAGAGGGGAAAAAAAGAGAGAGCATAGCACAATAGAGTTCAGAAAGGTGGTTTTACTGCAGTGCAGGTGTAGGAAGAAACTAATTTGGGCACGCGCTCACTTGCGTGTGCATGCGCACACAGGCAAAATGTGAAGGGGAATAGGAACAGAAGGGAGAGACTGTCTCCCTTCAGTGTCTCACTGGTTCTTTCTTCCCTTCATTTATTTTACAATCTGGGATTAACCTTTGTTCTTTATCTACAGATTTTTTCCTAGCCTTTCTTTGGATGCTATAGTATTTTATTTTTAAATGAGTAAAAAAAGCAAGATCAGATTTTTATTAGGCCTCCTCCTCTTTTTCCCAGTTTTGCCTCCTGTTGAAAACTTGCCAATCACTTTTAAAGCCTATATTGAGCTTTTCTGCAACACAAGGCTTTAAACTAGCTAATGATAGAAATGTGCACTGCTTGAAGGCTTCTGCAATATTAACTACATCCAATTATGTTAGGTAAACGTATGAGTGTAGTCAAAACAGGATGAAAGCATATCTTTCTATTGAGGCCAAAAGCAGTCTTCTGAGCCAATCTTTCATCAAATTCACATGGGCTATTTATTTATTATTTTTGTGGCAATTGATTTTTTTTTATACTTATGTTTATAATTCTCTTTCAGCTCTAAAGACAAACAAGGGTTACACACAGGAAGGAGTTGTCTATTCCCAGGTCTCTGTTCCTTTTTTAAAGAGAACATTTTATTGCTGAGTAAACATATGAAATCTTAAGCCGCGATAAGATCATCATTTTTTCTGTTTTAAATTCAGAACTGCTTCCTTATCTGATATGTAATCTTATTTTGTCTGACCGTGTTAGAAGTGGCAGAGTTATGTGGTGGTAGTGGGATATGTAGCAGCTATGGCTTGATGTCAATAGTCTTTGATTTCTATTGCTTTTTGGAAAGAGATCCACCTTATCCTGCTTATTTGGAGGCAGGCTTCTCTTTTGTGAATGATGCTTTTAGGGCTTTTTGTTCTGATTATTTTTTCACTGAGTGATAAAAAATTAAAATGCAAGAGGAGGGAGCAGGATTTACTCCAACATAGCACCATATACATTTGGAGATTCTTCCACTGTCTCATTCCTTCTCAGGGAAGATTTATAACTCCTCCTTCCCACTAGACTAAATAACTTGCAGTAAAATGCAAAACCTCGTTTCCACACATGACTCCGCACAGTTACTGACTTGTGAAAATATTCTTTGTGAATAGCAGTTTGGTTAATTTGTTTATGATCATTTCACTCTGTTTTTCACTCATGCCGTACCATATACCAGGGGTCGGCAACCTTTCAGAAGTGGTGTGCTGAGTCTTCATTTATTCACTTTAATTTAAGGTTTCACGTGCCAGTAATACATTTTAACGTTTTGTAGAGGGTGTCTCTCTGTCTATATTATATAATGAAAATATTGTCGTATGTAAAGTAAACAAGGTTTTCAAAATGTTTAAAAAGCTCCATTTAAAATTAAATTAAAATGCTGATCTTATGCCGCAGGCCCGCTCAGCCCACTGCCGGTCTGGGGTTCCATCCGCTGGCTCCTGCCAGCCAGAGTCCTGGCTGCCGGCCCCGCTCAGCCTGCTGCTGGTCTGGAGTCCCAGCCCTGCCCACATAGAGTAGGTACCTACCTTCTCCTTGGTTTTAGCCCATTCTCTTCCTCTCTCTCTCTGCACTGAGCTGAGGGTGGGAGTGCACTGAGCACAGGGCTGGGGGTGAAGGAGCAGGCTGGGGGTTGGGGTGTAGGATCTGGCCAGGAGCTAGAATGAGGGAGGAGGCTCAGTGTTGGGGCAGGAGGTTTGGGTGTGGAGTGCTTACCTGGGCAGCTCCCATTTGGTGTGAGGGGTGCAGGTGGGAATGGTGGGTGGTGGTACAGGACCTTCCGTTTGGTGTCAGGGTGGGGATGGGGATGTGGGAGGTGCAGGAGTCAGGGTACAGGGTGTGGGGGGGCTGAGTATGTGTGGGGGGTTCAGGAGTCAGGGCAGGAGGATGAGGTGTGTGGGGAGGGTGCAGAAGTCAGGGCAGAAGGCTGGGGGTGCGTGAGGGCTGTGCAGGAGTCAGGGTTTGGAGTATGGGGGATCTGGGTATGTGTGTGGGGTGCCGGAGTCAGGGCTGGAATCATGGGGGGGTGCAGGGGTCAGGGCAGGGGCCTGGAGGGTGTGGGAGGTGAAGGACTCGGGGTAGAGGGCTGGGGGGATGTGAGAGGTTCAGGAGTCAGGGCAGGGGGTTGGGGGTGTGAGCTGGAGTTGTGGGGATTCTCCCAGCCCCTTGCCCTGAGCAGCTCATGGCAGGGAGCTGGAGGGGATATGCCCTAATTCCACCCTCCTTCCCCAAGGCCCCATCCCCGCCTCTTCTCCGGATCAGCAAGCACGCTGCGGCTGTGGTTCTGGCTCCGCTTCTCCCTCTCCCTTTCCCTCTCCAAGGCCATCTGTTCGTCTGCAGAGAGGGAGAGGAGGAGGGGCAGGAACCCAGCACTCTGGGGGAAGAGGCGGGAGAGGAGGGAGGTTGGCTGCCGTTGGAGGCTGCCCTGCAGCAGCAGTTGGCAGGACCAAGCTTCTGCCCCCTGCCTTTGCAGGAGAGATCGATGGGTGGGGGCAGAGAAGAGCAGGCTGGGCCAGGCAGGATTTTCAATGGCACGCTGCTGCCTGCCGAGGTCCTGGCCCTGCCCAGCCCGCTCGGTAGCAGGCTGAACAGGGCCAGCGGCCGGGACTCCGGCAGGCAGCAGCGTGCCACTAAAAATGGGCTCGCGTGCCATCTTTGGCATGTGTGCCATCGGTTGCCGACCTCTGCCATATACTGTGTCATGTCCTTTTATTCTTGCCCTACTCATTACACTCCTCTTAGAAGAGAGGTCTTCTTGACTTGAACTTGAACTTGCTGTAGTTCTTGATGTGGCAGGTGATGCTTTAATTAAGGTGGATTAAAAAATCTCAGTTGCACTGTAAATATCCCAAGGTAGGGGGTGTTTGGATCCAAAGTTTTGTGCAGGCACATTTCTACATTTGAAGTTCTTTCTTCATGATTGAACAGCTACACAGAACCCTGAACTTCTTTCAGTGATATCTCAAAGTACGGAGAGCTGATCTCTGTGTGCATAGAAGGCAGCCTAGGTTTCAGGCAGTGCCGGCTCCAGCTTTTTTGCCGCCCCAAGCGGTGAAGACGAAGGGAAAAAAAAAAAAGAAAAACCCAATTTAGTTGCCACTGAAGAGAAGGAGGAGGAGTGAAGGACCCAAGTGCTGAATTGCTGCCAAAAACCCGGATGTGCCACCCCAATAACGGACCGAGTGCTGCCCCTTTCTATTGGCCACCTCAGGCACCTGCTTCCTTCGCTGGTGCCTGGAGCCGGCCCTGGTTTCAGGTGTGCAGATGGGCACGTGGTTTTTAATGCAGAAGCTGTGTGTATGATGCAGCCACAAGAAACTTTTCAAACTGGTGCTTGTGTGACAGTGTGTCAAGTTCATTGCTGTGCATCTTTCTCCACTGAGAATTGTATGAAGGTCAACCACACGTTCTGAGTGTGGGTTTGATCTACAGTATAGTCTGTAAATAAGTCTTGGTTGTCTTATTTTTTAAATTTGCAGAGGTGATAACAGCAAGCTCTTAAGATGCAACTTCTTGAGCAGTTAGTTGTAGTGTATTCAATCAGTGCTTCCCAACCAATGGATACCAGTACTACTCAGCGGTATCTGTAGATTTCAGATTTTCATGACTGGGACTGTAGGTACCTTCTACAAATGTTAATGATAAGCCTCTGTGCTGATCCTCAGTGCACTGCTGCTGGCTAAATTTTCATTTAATTGTTTATGCTCTAACCCCAGGAGGCTGGTGCTGCAGTGTGG
The DNA here is from genome assembly GCF_025201925.1 of Gopherus flavomarginatus. Classification (NCBI taxonomy): domain Eukaryota; kingdom Metazoa; phylum Chordata; order Testudines; family Testudinidae; genus Gopherus; species Gopherus flavomarginatus. The sequence continues at coordinate 108,142,228 of NC_066617.1, read as the reverse complement.
AAAAGGGCAAGCTCACATAGTTGAATGAGAGGTAGCAGACTGGGTCTGTAAACTTGTACAGTTGCCTGAAAATATTTGGAACCACTATATTAGATTCTGCTTAGGGCCCATAGGTACATTTTCTTCTCTTTAGATTTATTTGCTGCACAATTAACGGGGGTAGATTGTCCAAAGTGTGTTATACGTTCTGTCCATACTGACTATTTCATTGTAATTTTGGTGGTGGTTGTGAATGTGCAACTGTTTTCCTAAAGGGCCTACTTGGATATTGTTTGCTTTGTTTGGAAGTATTTCCTTAACTGTTTGATTAAATATAAACTAATCAGCCCCCAGAAGAGTAACATTTCATGCTTTTACAGTGAACATTTGCCATTACATTCAGAACAAATGCTTCCAAAGTTTGAATTTAAGTAGATTTTCAAGTAATAGTCTCATCTCAAAAACAGCAAAAATGTTTGTTTTTATTTTTACTCATTCCTTCAGATAAAGAGCAAAAGCAATCACCCACTTCTATACTTATATCTGAATGTAAAAACTTGGAGATCCTCCCAGTTCTCAGGGTGACATCTTTGTGTATCATGACACGTCTGTCTGGAGTGGCTCACAACTGAAAGTGCCAAATTCAAGACAGACTGTCAAGAAGCAGGGCAGAGACCCCAACTGGTGGTGTGTTCTATAATTAGGTTTCACCAACTCAGTAACAAATGTGAACTCCTAAAGCACTATCACAGTCTTACCATGGAGTCACAGGTAGTCCCCTTGGGCACTCCAGTCTATCTTGCCACCCAGACAAGCTGGACTTATTGATAGTTGGTTGCTATACACCAAAGATCACAAAATATTCAGGTTGTTCCCATTCCCAAGAGACCAGTCATTTATCCCAGGTCAATGTGTACCTTAGATCTCACACCAAAGACAATGCTTTTAGCCAGTCCCATAGTAGACTATCTAAGGATTTATGAACTAAGAAAAGATATAAGAGAGTTATTGCAAGGTTAAAGCAGGCAAACATATGTACACAAATGAGTTACAATCTATGATGTTAAAAGGTGACAGACTTGTAGTAATCTGTCAGCTCTGCATGTCTTTTAGGGCTAACCTAGGTTTATTTTATTTAGTGTGTGTGTAGTCGTCTAGCCAAGCGATGACATCTTCAGTGGCGTGATGGAGTTCTTCTGGGCCACCGCTGAACCTAGTCAGCCGGCATTCATTGACCATATGCGTCATCGTCTGGGTGGCGCTGTAGCTGCAAAAAGGACTGTCGCAAAAGTCTCAGTGATACTGGTTGGCTGCACAGAGACCTTCCCTGGTCCGGAACCTGTTCAACAGGAACCATTGGTGATGGGGCAGCTCAAAACCAGGCAGGCAGATTGTGGCATTGGAGATGAGGGACTCGCTGGGGATTATAACATATTTCATTCCTCTTGCCAGAGTGTTTCTGTCCTAACATCCTGATGTGGTGGATGAGACCATAATGGGCAACATGACGACAAACGGGTGGTTGACCCTGAGGATCTCTGCTTCTGTTTTGTAGTTCTGGCCCTGTGAGAGTCCAGACAGCAAAACAGATGGAAAAACAGATGAAAAATTTTCTTGACAACTACTTTTATTTCCTTCTTCCAGAATTCAAGCTGATGGGACAAGCCCTTTTGCATGTAACCTCTTTATGAAGTCTTTGTATTGTGATGTCCCACAATGGCCCATTTAGTTTTGATAGGCTTTCTTGACGGGTGGGACACTATCCCTCCTGACTGGGTTCACTGTTTCAGAGCAAACATTTTTTATAGTTACAAAGCAAAAACTTAAATATTTACCTTGAAAGACGTGATAAAGATATTATAAGTGAGGTTAATGCTTGCAGCAACTTACAAACATTTCAGAAACTCTAAATGCTGTATGATAAGTCCAATACCCATCTTAACCATAACACTTGTTCCAGCAATAAATTTGTCTGTGCTCAACTGAGACCTAAAGCCTTGGCACCTGGTGTGCCAGCATCATAGCATCAATTGTTTGTTATGGGCCCAGTCCAACTCCTATTGAGAATCTTCATATTAATTTCAATGGGAGCTGAATTGGGCCCTGCATGTGGTGATGTCATTATGCTGCCATCAAACTGGTGATGGACTGAACTGCATCATCCTTAGTATAACCTCATGAAGGTAATACATTTGGGAAGATTCCGGCTCATTAGTTTGCTTGGGTTCAGATTAGAGAATAGCCCAGAAAAAAAACCAAGGATCCAGAATCTCTAAACTAGTTTGGACTTTGAGCCAAAATGTGTAGCTCAGACTCTCTTTTGCGGGGGTTGGGGGGCAATAAGCATCCAAAGATTTAGGTACCTATCAAAATCTTTTCTAAAACTACCCATACCTCTGTGGTCTGCACAGCTTGGCCGGCAACTCTGTGACAAAAGGATAGTAGTCTGTCTTTCAGAAGATTTCACTACTTTTGCTTCTTCATGGTTCATCCAGAACTGAGAAGTTTAATAGCGCAAGAACGTCAGAAAAAAATAAGTTAAATGAACAGTTTTGGAATCTGAAAAGTGGTTCTGTACAACTTTGGATAAAGATTCTAGTCACTTCCTGTTCACCTGAACCAGTTTACCCATCCTTACTTAGCAGCATTGCTGTACAGTATGGTGTAAATGAAATCCTGAAACTGGCACTGCTTCTTCTTGTCTCCACCTAAGAATGAGTAATTAGACAATCTTGGTGTGATGAATGATTGGCTCAGAGAACGGCTTCTGGCGTGGGTGAAAAATTGTGCCATTACCATATATTTGTCTGTGTTTATACATTTCTATGAAATTAATGTTACATATTAGCGTAGGATCGATTGAGCAGCAGACTTAGAGCATTAGCCTCTTATCTCTGGTGAATTACAATAGTTTTAATTCCTACATGGGTCATGAGTGAAAACTAGTTGAGTGGTCTTATTCTAGTTCCTGGTGGAAATTTTTTACAAAGCAACCATACACTGTGTGGCGCCATTTGACATGCTAGTCAATTTGGATCAAGGGACACTAGAGTGCATTGGCAGAGCTGTGCATGAAGATCAAGGACTTGGAATAGGGTTAAGTAGAGCTGCTCATCAGAACGGAGGACGGTTGCAGAGAACTTGCCAACGCTTGCAATACCCCGAAGTATCAGTCCTGCCCTTTGATGAGCTCCTAACTCACGACACTTGAAAGAAAGAAGTCAGAGACTTATTCCATACTCTCCTCAAACTTCCTGTGCTGTGTCCAGAACTCCTTCTACTCTCTTTAACCTGCCACTTTATATTCCATCATTGGTTCCCTCCTCTGCAGTGTTAAACGAGTGCCCCTTACTGCTGTTTCTGTTGGTCTTTGAGCAGTGCTGGTCACTGCTCATTTCCACTTTGATGCAACTGTTTCTGAAAGCTCATTGACAGCTATGCATAGCTACCGTTCGGTTTTTCAAACATGCACACACCGAAACAGATACAGATTGGAAACAGCTGATCCTGGACCAAAAAAAGGATGTTGATCGATGTTAATTATTTATTCCTGTCAATCTATGGCAGCCGAAATGACTGCAGCAAGCACTATCCGTTCTAAAATAAATATGCTTTCTACAGAATCAGGGTCTCTTTCTTTCCCTCTTCCCCTCCACTCCTCCATTTGAAAAAGGACTTGGGGCCATAAGCAGTCAAAACAAGAAGTGTCTCACACTGTTGTGGTCTGGTAGATGAATTGTAGATTTAAGATACAGGAGACTATTTTTCTTTCTTTCCCAGGCAATTGCAAAGGCCAGTTTCACCACTTCCTTTTTCCATTTTCAGTATGCGCATTTAGATGAAGCTAAAACTGCACTCTGGCACTTTTAGTGCAGCTTTCCTAAGATAATTCTGAATAATTTGACAGTGGCTCAGAAAAATCTCAGTTTAACCAGCAGATGCTCTTCCTTTACGTTACTCTGGACCTGTCCCCAGAATTGTGTTTCGTCAAAAATCCCCTTTATTGAAAGTAGAGCTGGTAGCGATGCCTATAGTTAAGATTGCTAACATTTTTCATTATTATAAGACCCGGTTTTAAGTTGCTGATGGCTTTGCCAAACTTTAAATGTTCAGGCTGAAATTTTCCATGCCAAGTGTCTGTCTCAGGCTGAATTTGCGTAGGAAGTTTCAGCTAAAACAGTTCAGCCATTTCCAAGAACAAGGCTTGGTAAAAATATGTTGTTTTGCCCATGTTAAACAAATTCTAGTGACTTTTCTTTGAACAGCTCTAGTGCCCCTATGCTTTGGAGCAGGGACTTGAACTTTGATGGTGTCACTCTGCTGTTAGGGATGTGCCTTTTGCTATCTCAATGAAAATTTGCCCAAATTATAAACCTTTGAAAAATCTTAGTTCACAAATGTGGAGGAGGGAAGAACATGTATAGAGAGATGGGATGATGGAGGCTGGAGCACTGGGGAACACAGTACTGGCAACTCCAGATGTTCAGAAATCATGAGTCAGACTCACCAAAAATCAGGAGATTGGCTTTAAAATCATAAGATTATGTAAAAAATTATAGATTTTGTGTTCCTTCTGTTTGCCTTCTGCTTTTTGAGCCTTTAGGGTGCACTGGGGTCACATTTGAAGCTTTAGGCTGAAATCATCACATATCCACTTGACTCCAGGAGCTGGGGCTTTAAAGAAAATAATAATTATCATGAGACTCATGAAAAAAATCATAAGAGTTGGCAGCACTGGGAATAGAACATGGAGGTAAGAGGGGCAGGAGCTTCGGATGGGAGCGAATAGGAGCCACAGAAGAGGAGATGACCTAGGCAGGAGCTGGGGACAGGGCAGAGGGCAGGAGCCAGGCAGTGGGGAGTAGGAGCTGGGGAGGTTAAGGTCAGAGGAGGGGAAAGAGGCAGCAGTTGAGGAGGGAGAGAAGGAGCAAAACGGGACAGAGAGAGGCTGGTGTAGGGGGCGAAGCGAAAGCATCTATGATCATTTGAGCACATTCCGCTCTGGAATGTGGAATTGAATGCATTATTTCTGATTCTCACCTTTCTTCTGCTATCTAGCAAATAACTGGTGACATGCGTCTCCATCTCCCTCTAGTCAGAGGTTCACCCAGAAGAAAACAGCCTTTTACTGCTACCATTTACTCGGTTAGTTCAAGTGATAGAGCAGTGTTTCACAGACCCACCAGTGGGTTGTGGGAAGGTTCTATGTGAGTTGCCATGTCCAGGACCAGATTAACCCATCCCTGGGCCTTAGCCTTGGCGAACATACACTCCTACCAGCTCTCCATGGCAGGGCCAGACCTGAGTGGTGCTGTGTGCCAGATTGCAACACATGGAGCTGGGCCCAGCCTCCTGAGACAGGAGCCACTACTGCATGGTGAATGTGAGCTTGCTCTCCAAAACCGCCCTCTCTCTCCCCCGGGCCTCCACTCTGCCTGGAGCTGGAATTAGGATGTAGTGCTGCCGCAGAGGGTACACATTTGTAAATGATGGATCATAAAAGAAGACCAAACGCAGGTGGTGCCTCACCTTAGTAAGAATTTTGGAAATCACGGTAATAGAGGACTGTACTCTGGATCTAAAGATCCTGCCTCTGCTGATGACCCATGTAGGAGATCAATGTGGTTTCATATGGTGACTATTTTTAAAAGTTCTTTAAAAAATCTAAGGAATTACATTTAAAAATGACGTGAAAGGAATGTTAAAGTTGCAAAATCAAAAAGAGGTCCTATGGGAAAAGGAGCGTGTGATCATGTATATGCACAAGGGGTCATTGCCTTAATACTGGGCATTTTCTGACTTTTGAGTTGTTGATTTTGCCACTTTAATATTTGTTTAACGTAGCGTTTGTGTGGTCCTGGTTCTTTTTTTATTTTATTTTATTTAGCTGTAATGGGAACATAGGGCATGGTGTATTGCTGGTACCAAAGATTCAAAAATCATGAATAAGACCTTGAAACATAGATTGGTTTTAAAATTGTAAGATTAACAGTAACAATAATAAATCAAAGCTGGCCTTTATGTTGTCTCAGTTACGAGCTGGATGAAGCCTTGTTATGGGTTAAAACCCCACTGAGATTGGTAGGTGCGAACTCACCCTTTAGTTAACCCTGCCAAAGACTAAACATGTGTTTGAACCAGCCCGGGAGCTTTTAGCTGAGTATTGCATTGTGGGAGGGGAGAAGAGTGATTGCACAGAGACAAGAATAGACAGAGTGAGAGAGCGAGAAGAGGTTTTTGGGTCAGGCTTGCAGGCTGAAAAGGGTGCTTTTGGTGGTGAGAGCAAAATAAGCTGTTTACAGGACTTTGTACATTCCTTGTAAGTAAACAAAATTGCACCAGTGAAATACCTGACTGCCACCAATTTCAGCTCACAGGACCTCCAACTTTGACTAGCTGCTCTGGGCGAAAGCACTCTTCCCCAATGTGCGTGTAATCATTTCAGGTTAAAAATTCAACCTTCCATGCGCACAAAATGTATGTGTTCGTGCACACACAAATGAAAGCCTTTCTGCTGGCTGCTAGGTGATGCAGCTGCTGATTTCCTTTCTTCACTAGTGAGGTGGGGCAGCCATCATTCTTTCCCTCTCCAGCCCCCTCCCCTATGAGTCTCTGGCCTTCTGCTGCCATCCATGTCCTCCTTACTGTCTGATGCCCCTCTCCCACTTTCTCTTCTGTGCACCTTTATAGTCTCCTGTTCCATATCTACCCCCATATTTTCCCTTCCTTTCCTCTCACAGGCTTCTACCCACTCAATTCTCTCTTTCCACCCAAGTCATCCCTCCTGGAGTGAACATTACCTTGTTCACTCACATGGTATGTGTAAACTATGATAAAAAAAAACCATGGCACCAATTCCCAGAGCTCAGGTCAGTTGACGCAGACTCGTGGGACTCAGGCTGTGGGTCTAAAAATTGCAGTGTAGATGTTTGGGCTGGGGTTGGAGGAGCCCGGGCTTTGGGACCTCCCCCCTCTCCACACCATGGGGTTTCAGAGCTCAGACTGCAGCCCAAACCTGTACATCTACACTACAATTTTATAGTCCCATAGCTTGAGCCTGTTGATGCAGGTCAGCCATAACCATATAGCAGGTCTTCTATTACAATGTAGATGTTCCTACAGTTTCCTTAGGCAGTGCTTAACCGGTGCTTGGGGAAGAGCAGAATGGCTCCTTTCCACTCAGGTTGGCTCCTGCAGGGCTTCAGCTGTGCCAGAGTCCACTTGGGCTGCACAACTCCATGTTCCAGGGTTCACAAGGTAAACAGAATAGCGCCATCACACCTCTACACAGGAGGCTGAGAGTTGTGTTTATAATTTTACCATCTTTTTCTTTTATTTAACAGCAGATGTAATGTAATATATGCTAGATGCTAATAAAATGCAGAAGTTACAGACACATTGAGTAAATGCAGTGTGTATATTTATTATGTGTAAGGCCCAACAATCTCTCAAAGATTTACAATAGTGATCTAGACAAAATCATTCCTTTTTTCTAATTCATGTAGGAAGTGATCCATGATCCTGGGAATGCCCTTTGTTGTGAGAATAGCAAGGACAACCTCTTCTCAAGTTACCCATTGTATTATTTATACATCAGACTATTCAGGGACTAATACTCAAAGAAAGACGGCAGGTGTTTCACTTTAATTGCTGGCGAACATTCCTTATCTGGGACCTCAGTAGATAAGAACCAAAATTCCAAATATCTCTGTCTTACTGTATTTTTGTTGGACTCAGAACTTGGTGTCAGTTCATCCATAACTTTTATGCCTTATATTTATTATTATGACAGCCGGCTACACTAGATGTAGTATTATTTTTGCAGGAATTAGCAATTAGGCTAGCATTAGACAATGTGGATTCAGGGCCTGACTTACCACCGTGTTACTCCTGTTTCACGTCATTTAAATCAATGCCATAAAGCTGAGGTAAAACTGTGTAAAATAGGCCCTTAGAGTGCTATATAACCTAAAGGAATCCTGTTCTGTAAGAACAGAATCAATGAGTTGTTGTGTGGTGTCCCATCTGTGATCCATCTAATTTCTGTTTATATCTTTTTGAGAATGCTTAAAATAATAAAATATACCAATATGTTTTGGCCCTTGTATTCCACAATACTTGCTATTAAAGGGTGAATACGTTCAAGAAACCACCAGTAGCTGATATGGTTAATTTATTTAAGCAAGGTATTTCCAGGTACTTCTGAGGAGCATCCTGAAGTAGTCTGGTAAAACTGATGTCAGCAGTAGCTTGGTTACTGGTTGTTTGTGCACTAAGGCTGTTGAGGTAAAAGAGGGGCCATAGGGAACAGGCGGTAATATAAGAGGTCCCATCACAATGCATTCTGTATGCAACTGGGCAACAGTACTGTGGAAATCATAATTTTAATTTGTTTTTTTAGTTTGTTTCAGACCAGCCATAATCACTTTTAACAATGAATTTCCTTGCTTAAAACAAACAAAAATCCTTTGACTGTTTGAGCATTCAGATCAGTGCCTGTAAGATTTAAATGAATGAACTATAGGCTGGTATGCCCATTTCCAACATTTCCGGTGAAGACAACTGCCTTTAGGACTAAGTTCACAACATGTGTGAAGTAATAAAGACAAGCCAGGCCTGAGTTAAGCACAAAAAAACCTAATGTCCAAATATTGTTTTTACTCATTATTTCTCATATACATAAAGGGTCACTGCCAACTTGAAAATTACATCCATTTGAACATTTTTTTTATCCGTTGTTATTACAAAGAACACTGGAACATACTAGAACGAAGGAACGTAGGAATATACTACCACCCACTTGACCAGGATTGTGACGGTGATTGTGAAACGCCCAGGTAGGTTAGAGCGTCTACAAAAAGAGAAAATCCAATAATAATGGGGGATTTCAACTACCCCTATATTGACTGTGAACATGTCAGGATGGGATGCAGAGATAAAATTTCTTGATGCTGTTAATGTCTGCTTCTTGGAGAACCTAGTCCTGGAACCCACAAGGGGAGGGTTTTTGATTTAGTCCTGAGTGATGCACAAGATCTGGTCCGAGAGGTGAATATAGCTGAACCACTTGGTAATAGTGATCATAATGTAATTAAATTTAACATCTGGGGAGGTTGGGGGAGAGAGAGAAATACCAGAGAAACCAACCACAGTAGCATTTAACTTCAAAAGGGGGAACTACACAAAAATGAGGAGGCTAGTTAAATGGAAATTAAAAGGAAGTCACAAGTGAAATGCCAGCAAGTTTCATGGAAATTTTTTAAAACCACTATAATGAAGGTTCAAACCATATGTATGCCCCAAATAATTAAAAAAAAAAACAGCAAGAAACCCCCCACCCTATCCCCCAAAAGCCACCTTGGTTAAACAACAGAGTAAAAGAGGTTATTAGAGAGAAAAAGAAAGCCTTTAAAAATTGGAAGTCAAATCCTAATGAGAAAGATAGAAAGCATAAATTTTGGACAGTCAAATGTAAAAGTATAATTAGGCAGGCCAAAAAACAGAATTTGAAGAGCAATTAGCAAAGGACACAAAAATTAATAGCAGAAAATGTTAAGTACATAAGAAGCAGGAAGCCTCTCAAACAATCAGTGGACAATCGAGGTGCTAAAAGAGCACTCAAGGAAGACAAGTCACTTGCATAGAACTTAAGTAAATTCTTTGCCTTAGTCTTCATTGCAAAGATTGTGAGGGAGATTCTCACACCTGAATCATTCTTTTTAGGTGTCACATCTGAGGAACTGTCAGAGACTGAAGTGCCAATAGAGGAGGTTTTGGAACAAATTGATAAATAGTAATAAGTCACCAGCACCAGATGGTATTCACCCAAAAGTTCTGAAAGAACTCAAATGTGAAATTCCAAAATTAATAACTGTGGTATGTAACCTATTGCTTAAATCAGCCTCTGTACCAGATGTCTAGAGGATAGCTAATATGTTGCTGATTTTTTAAAAAGGCTCCAGAGGTGATCTTAGCAGTTACGGGCTAGTGAAACTAACTTCAGTACCAGGCAAACTGGTTGAATCTATAGTAAAGAATAGAATTATCAGACATTTAGATGAACACGATATGTTGGGGAAGAGACAACACAGCTGTTGTAAAGGGAAATCACGCCTAATCAATTAATTAGAATTCTTTGAGGGGGTCAACAAACATGTGGTGATTCAGTAAATATAGTGTACTTGAACTTTCAGAAAGCCTTTCAGAAGGTCCTGCACCAAAGGCTTGTAAGCAAAGTAAGGAGTCATGGGATAAGAGGGAAGGTTCTATGGGACTGTTAAGCTTGGAGAAGAGACAACTGAGGAGGGATATGATAGAGGTCTATACAATCATGAATGTTGTGTAGAAAGTGAATAAAGAAGTGTTATTTACCCCTTCTCATAACAAATGAAGAAGAGGTCACCCAATGATATTAATAGGCAGCAGGTTTAAAACGAACAAAAGGAAGTACTTCACACAACACAAAGTCAACCTGTGGAACTCATTGCCAGGAGATGTTGTGAATGCCAAAAATGTAACTTGGTTAAAAAAAAGAATTAGATGAGTTCATGGAGGATATGTTCATCAATAGCTATTAGCCAAGATGGTCGCAGATACAACAACATGCTCTGGGTGTCCCTAAACCTCTGTCTGCTAGAAGGTGGGGCTGGACAACAAGGGATGGATCACTTGATAAATTGCCCTGTTGTGTTCACTCCTTCTGAAGCATCTCGACTGGCCACTGTTGGAAGACAGGATACTAGGCTAGATGGACCATGGGTCTGACCCAGTGTGGCCATTCTTATGTTCTTAAGCATATGCTTACATATTTTGATAAATCAGAGCCCATGTTTTCAGCTTGATTGAAAGCAAAAGGTAGCTGAAAACAAAAATATACAATCAAATTATTTTCACAGGATTTACGGCCCAATTTTGCTATCCATTGTGATTTGGATACTTTGTATGAGGTGCAAATAAATGGGGAAATAAAAACTACTACTATCAGGCAAATGATATAGGTTTTCATATATATTTTGTGGAATAGCAGTCTGAGAACTTGAAATCTTCAGTTAGTCTGATACTGTGAATTTAACATTGCTATTGGGTCATGTTGCCATAAGCGCTGGTTGGGAATTTTCTCTTGAAATGATTTTCCGACAGAAAATACAGCTTCCTCAAAATCAATTTGTCCCTGGGAAGATCTAGATTTTGTTTAACAAAATAAAAATAAATCAATTTTTCTGTTATGAGAAGCAAAATGAAATACTTTGTTTCAGGTCATTTTGTCTTGAATGAGAGTATTTAGCTTTGTTGAACTGACTCAAAACATTTAATTGCAAATCAATTCAATAAAACATTAAAATAGGCTTCTTTATGAGGACTTTGCCTTTTGAGAGTTGTAGTTTGAGCCACCATTCTCTCCTATTGACTAAGCTCTTTAGAGGACTATATCTCCCACAGTGCAATAAGGATTTCCTTCTGACCAAGCGCAGCATGGTGCATCATGGGAATTGTACTCCAGGTAGGGAACCTGACCCATTGGGGAGAATGGGGATATCAGGATCCCAAACTACACCTGCCATAAAGCAATAGACCACAATGGGAAAATATATTTGAATGTTCAAATAACTTCCCTATATTCATAAGTCCATTACAATTGGCAATGATCTTGGCAATCTCAGCAGAAAAGTAAGGATTGACTGGGCATGGAGACTTTCTCCTCTACTAGGACAGTAGAGAGGGGGAAAGCATGAACTTTCCACTGCTGTACTATACCTCTTCTTTGGATAAACAGAGGACTTCATCTCCAGAGTTTAATGTTCACCTCCTTCCAAGGGCACTAAAGTCTCAGTCCTGTAAGGTTCTGAGTGCTCTGGCTCCCACTGAATTAGTTGTGAGCTACTAGGTGCTGAACGCTTTTGAAAAGCAGATAACCTTTTTAAGTGTTCAGATATGAACTTAGGAAGCTAAGGCACTCATATTTTAAAATCTTGGTTCTCATTTCTATTTCACCATTTATGCAGCTTGTTTACTTTTGCATTTCAGCAAAGTTTAGACATTTTAAGCTAGATTGGCCTGTTTATAATTTTATTTTTATAGCACTTATTTCCATAGCACAGTAACTGAGCAAAAGAGATTAAATCTAAAATTCAATTGGAAATTTAAAAAAATTAAAAATCTAGAAATTATCTATGATGTTATAAAAAAATTCCTTGATATAAAAACCTATATTTTCGCCTAAACAACTTGTCAGTCTCCCTTTAAACTAGTTAAATCCAGGGATCTGAATAACAGGAAATAATCACAGTCTCTCTGATGTGTAGCAAACATTTGTTAAACTTTTCTTGAACAAGCAGATTATATCCCTTCTGCTCTACATTGCTTGCCATGTTATGAAATGTGAAAAACAGTTTTGTTTTATGCGTCAAATTTATATTATGCACAGATTACCATTTCCTCATGTACTTACAAACAATTTAAAGCACATGAATAAATCTAAATTGTCAAAAAAGATCCAGAACTATTTTCCTCTCCTCCTCTCCTCAGTACACAAAGGGAATCTTCCTCTCCTAAATAATTCCATAGGAAAAGCATGCATAAATAGATATGCTTTTAACAACATTATGACCTTAGCCAACAGTAGGCAGTACAACTGTGTCAGCTGAAAACCAGTTTTAAATGTTGGCAGAAATAGAGTGTGATGGGATCCAGCTTCTGTAGCACAAACTGACAGTGCTAAAGTGTTGTTTTTTAAACCAAATTATCAGCAAATAATTATCTCTGTTGCCTGATTGTTTTATTCCCTTTGTGTGTAAAAGAGAAAGTGGATTCTAAACAGTGTGTTTATAAAAGGTATGGGCTTGATCCTGATTTCACTTACACCAGTCTAACTGTGTGGAGACATTGCTGATGTACACCATTCCAAGTCAGAGCCACAGGAGGCCCTATATGTTTATTTTAGTGTTTAAGAATGGTTATATTTATATCATAGTTGTGTCTTGATTTGGTTTCTGTTGACAAACCCATGACTTAAGAAAATGTTTGTGATGACAAGAACAGATGTTTCCAGGCAGCTTGCCATAGCAAAAGAAAAAAGAAAAAAAAGCACCACGCACAAAAAGCAACTAAATAAATAATCTAGTGTTTACTTGTAAGCTGGTGTTGGCTGTTCCATTTTGCCAGTGAATAATGATGACTAGTAGCTATTAGTGAGTAGTTTAAAATCCTGACTTGACAAGAAGGGAATAAGCTGATAACTGCCTCTTTGTGTAGTACAATCTATACCATAGACTGGAATACAATTGCTGTAATCACCATAACAAATCTTACTTGGTAACATTTTTCCAAGTCACTCATGGTGTATCTACACAGCAATTAAACACCTGTGGCTGGCCCATGTCAGCTGACTTGGACTTCGGTTGCAGGGTTGTAAAATTGTGGTGTAGACATTCGGGCTTGGCCTGGAGCCCAGGCTCTGGGACCCTCCCCCTCACTGGGTCCCAGAGCCTTGGCTCCAGCCCGAGCCCAAACATCTGCACCACAGTGTTATAGCCTCGTAGACTGAGTCCTGTGAGCCCAAGTCAGCTGACATGGCTGTGAGTGTTTAATTGCAGTGTAGACATACCCTCTATGGCTGGGATGAAAACCTGAAAGCTAATAGAACAGATGGCCATTAATTGAACAACTGGCTTGTATTTGTGAATGTTGGTGGTTTTAATGTAAGCTGGAAACCTTTAGTAACAACATGTGAAACAGTCAAGTAACAAAAGCTTGTTGGAGTTGACAGCTGGGTGGAAACTATTTGAACTACAGCCATAAGAAAACCTCTAATTCAGAGATCATCTTTTGTCAGAGAAATTCTCCAACTTCATTTAAACCAACATGCTTAGGAAAAAGTATTCCTGGTTGCTTCCGCTCAGGTTCATCAGCAATTCTAAAGATTTTTTTGTGTGTGTGTTTGAAGAAATCAGCAACCCATGTTGTGTTTTAATAAGCAATAGGGATTGGCATAATCATTCCTATATCAAGCAAGGGGAAGGAAATACCTTGCTTGAATGGCCTGGCAGAACTTGGGCAGCTGGAGAGTTGTTGTTGCTTTTGGAAAGCAAATAGGCGAGAGAGGGGTTTATTTTGGGAGCGAACATGAAAGAAATAACTGGAAATGAGGAAGCTTGTAATTATGTTGTTCTATGGACAAGATGCTTCTCCCTACCACAGCAGAATATAGGCACAGAGTTGAAAGATTAGAAAGGCTGATGGGGGTTAGGACTTTGCACTAATACCGTGGCTGTGATTCTTAAATAAGGAGCTTGGCTCCCAAGTCTTGTTTCAAATCTCAAAAATCCTGATTTGCCATGAAAGGAATGATACAGAGAGTTTGCAGAGATGTACTGACAGCATCCTGTTGCCTAAGTGAGAGCCTCTTAGTGACTTTGGTGTGAAGGCAGAAGTACTGTACTGTAGAGTGTATCTAAAAGACCACATATTTTGAAAACAGTTTGTAACATTGAGGTGGTACTCTGCTCAGTCAGAAGCCACGACATAAACTCTCTGTGAACATAAGGCACTCAGGTTGGGGAGAATTGTGAATGTCACTTCACTTATCACAAGATGCTGGGGAAGTAAGGGGATAATATGCTTTATTAACAGTTAAGGGTACAGGTTTCTAAATAATACATTTAAATATCACTTGTAATACTGCATTGATATCCCATTTAGTTGAGAGTCAGAGAGGAAGAACAATACACGTATGGTGATCTGTCAGCTTTCTTCTAAACGTGGAAGTGGTGCACTAATTTGTGGATGTTGTACCACTGCCCTCTACTGGGTGAAATATTGTCAAATTGGTTTATGCACATATTGGTTCCCCCTGTTGACTGAGCTAATGGAGCTGCCCTTTGGTTCTAACTGGGACAGGCATGGCTTAACCTGTAACTTCTAACAGGTCTTTTAGCATAGCTCATGCTTCAGAGAGGAGTGTAGAGAACTACCCTCTGTCAGCATATGTGCCTTCAGCCTATCCTCCTTTAATCCCTCCTTGAGATGCACTTCTTCAAATAATGCTACAAAACCTAGTCATACACTTGCCATCACAGTTAGGGGAACACAACCCTCTTTTAAAAAATAAGACCACCAAATGAATACTGTGGCACTACAAGATGTGTGCCAGACTCTGTGGCCTCCCATTCTCTTCGCTGTGCTTGTATGTTGTCTGTCTAGATTGTAATCTCATTGGATTCATATTTTTTTTACATGTCTATAACCCCCCTAGAATATTATGGCCCCTTCACAACTAATATCATGCCTTTTTGAACTGTGTACAGAGCTCCCCCTTCCGGTATGGAGGGAAAGGTAAGCTACCTCCACAGTAGCAGCATCTCCCTCCCTTCGCGCACACATTTCCTCAGCTCCACATAGGGTTCACCACAGGCCTGGGGATGTGCATGTGGGGAAAGGATTGGCAGTAGGAGGGTCAAAGAGGGAGTGGGGGTATGGTTTGGGGGACATGTAGCATCTCCTGTAACCCAGCAGAGATCCCTCTGAGGTTCACACCAGAGATCGTTTGTGTGTATGTGGCCCCGAGTCCTTTCCAGTTCCACAAGAACCCTGCAGATGTGAGAGGGTGTGGGCCAGACTTTCTTTTTTCTGCTGGATGTAAAAATCCAATCCTCTTCTTGCTCCCTCTAACACCCCTCCTCCCCCCAACTCTTCCCTGAATGAGGAACATAGAGGATGCTCTGTGAGGACACCCTCCTAGAATTTTCCTCCCCCTGTTCTGTGTTGATGTTACTGGCCCGGTAGGGGTACAGTCTGACCCACTAATAATTAATTGAAAGCAGGAGCAAAAGACTTGATGTACATTGACACAAAGATGAAGGAGCAGGCGGTTTTGTCTTTAAGGACAACATGAGTTGCAGACTATTAGGTAGGGAGTTTCTGCACAAATTCCAAAAGATATTGCATGCCCATATGCCAAAGCACATTGTTTAAGCCCTGGGACTAAGGCAGAGACCTCTTTATTTGGAAGCAAAGATCACTCACGTTCTCTCTGGCCATGCCCAATGTCACTACGTGATTGAAGATAGTGGCATTTTGTGTATATGCTGCCACAGCAGATTACCATAGCTTCCCCTTTGTTCCGTCCTACACAAAACCCATTTCTGAATTTCAGTTACAGTCTTCCTTCCACTCTAGAGTATTACTGTATCACAGTCAGAAGTGGCTGACTACTCAGAAAGAGAAAGTAGAGAACAGTTGTTGAATCTTTAGGTTGTAACAGATGCCATATTAGTCTGATTGCATTTGACTTGAAAGCAGAAACCAGAGAATGTTACAGCAGCTTTGTCTAATAATTTGTAGTGATTTTCATATGATCAAAAATTCTCAGTTGCAGCTTCTATCTACTATTTCCATTTTGAGAGAGAAGACCCTTCATCCTTCACCAAGACGCTTCAGGCTCATTGTCATCCCAAACTCATTTTCATTCCTGCTATGTGAAGCTGTAACACAGGTTATGCAATTAGCAAGAAAAGTGTTTGCAGGAATGATAAGGAAAACTTGACAAATGAAGTACTCTCTAGGGTATCAGTTCTGCTGCTGCTTCTCTAAACAGAGCATGCTATAGTACCCAATTTAAAGACAATGTCAAATAATTTGAGCCCAAAATTTGACCTTCCTTATTCAAAGCACCTCAGTGTATGTGTGATTATATACGCACACACAAAACTATATTAAAGGAACATTATTAAGGTTGCAAAGTCAAATGCTCAAAAGTTGGAAATGTCAGAATTAAGCTTGTCTGCGCAACCTAAATTCAGCCCCCTTGTGCATTGTGATACAGTCTTTAATTACATGATCATATGCTATTTTTCTCACAAGACCCCTACCTCATTCAGTGCACAGAATGGATGGAGCTCACTCAGTAAGCAGAAATTAAATATTTTATCTTATCCTCATCGTTCAATGTGTTGGCCCAGGCCTTCTTTACTGCACACCATGCAAACCATACTCTGAAGACAGATTTATTACTTTCCTCATGGGTTTTCTATGGTGCTCGTCACTATTGTATCTGAGTGCTTTACAAATATTAATTCATTTTTCTTCACAAAACCCTGTGAGGTGGGGGGGGGGGGATGGTATTATGCCATTTTACAGATGGGTAGCTGAGGCACAGAGAGATTAAGCTAAAAAATGTCCATTAATTTTAGATACTCAATTTGAGACAACTAGGACCTGACTTTTTCAGAGTAGTTAGCATTATATAGTGCTCTGTATGTTCAGAGCACAGTTCCCATTGACTTCAGTTGCCTTTGTGAGTGCTCAGCACTTCTGCAAATTAGGCACAGGGGTCTCAAGTCAGGCACCCAGGAAGTGAGAAATTCACAATTAGTGACAAGGCATGAAAAGTTTTATTTAAGGGACTCACCTAACATTACAAAGTAACTCTGTGGCACTGGTGGGGGATAGAATCCAGTTCTCCACAGGAGCGGTCAACTGCCTTAACCATGAGATCAGCCTTTCTCTTCCTGCAGTCCCCTGCCTCATTCACTACACATCATTCAACGTCTGCAGCAAACACACCAGGCATTCTACGGCCAAGTTTACTTCACTACACAGTCTTGTTTCATCCCCAGAGTGGGTCCGTGCTGTGTAATGAATGAGGCAGGGGTCTTGTGGAAATCATAGCATGTGTTCATGTTATTAAGACTGTATCATAATGCATATACACAAGGGGGCTGAATTAAGGTTGCAAGCCAAGCTGAATGTTGGCAATTCCTAACTTCTGAGTGCTTGACTTTGCAACCTTAATAATGTTCTTTCAATGTAGGGGGGATGTGGGTGGATGGTTGTGAGTATGAGATTTCCTAGGTTGTTTTTTTTTAAAATCAAACTGAAAAAACCCCAGACATTTCATCATGTGGCATCATGTCGACACCCACGTGGGTCATCAACAGGATTTGAATTTTTAGATCCACTGCGCAGACCTCTGCCACTTGAGCTAATGGAGTAACTGAGAGCAATCATAGGTTGTCCTCAGTGTTGACCAGCAGTAGGGGTGAGATATAAGATACATGCATTGCCAGTGGGTTTCACAGATATTTGCTGACAGCAGAGGAAGGCTGAGACACTGGAATCTTGGGTTCCATTACAGGCTCTGTAGGGGAGTGTTCTTTAGTGGGCCCAGGTCCTTCTACCCATTTCCCCCACGCTTGACTCCTTCTGTCCCAGTCCTGTCTCTTCACTTCCCCAGACTCTTTGTCTCAGTTGCATTCTCCTTGCCTACTCAGTTGCACTGGGCATTTGATAGTGGCTGGAGGCCCTATGGTTGTAGAGACCTTGGAGCCAGCATAATGCTTTCAGAGGCACTTTGTGTAGAGAGTTTACTTGCCAACAGTCCTTACTACAGTTTAAGAAAAGATTCAGCCAGGGTCCCTCTCCTGTACAACTTTCCGATTTCTTGGACTGGGCCAAATCCCTACCTCACCTAGTCCTTAGACCTGCCTCCTTATAGGGTACTAAGCACAGCTGGCAGCATTCATTCAGCCCTTTCACTGTGTCCCACTACCTGTGCATAAGGGAATGCAAGGAGCTCCCAGAGTTTTCTGCTGTTGAGTAGGAATGAGACAAGCCTGGTGCACAAATGAGGAAGTAAATGAAAGAGGAGGGCCATGTTGGTTTATGCAGATCAGAAGCACGAGGTGGGGCAGGGGGTGAGAAATCAACGATTTGATAAATCCTTGAGGAAAGAAATTTTATTTTCAAGGCTCGTGGAACTTCAAGGACCTTTATGAACTTTGAAGAAGGTTCTGCTTTAAATTGGCCTGATATGGAGAATAAAAACTATAAAAGTAAAGAATTACTTTAAAGATGATTTGAAGGAAACTGTCAAATCTCCCTCAGCATTTACTATGTACTGAATGCCCCTTATTGCTCCATGAAAATAATGGTTCGTGTGTCCGTTCTAGTTTGTCTTATGACCTTCGTTCCTACGTTGATTGCAGCCTCTCCTTTTGATGCAGTGTCCCGCTATGCACTCTTTTTCTGGCAATCAACCCACTGTAGCTCAGAGCTGTCTGTGCAGTGTCAAATTAGTGCCATTAGTTTACTATGCAGTATAGTGTTTCCAAATATTTTTACAGTAGAACTTTAGACATTTTGCAAGATAAAAATCCATTGTATAGTTTTGTAAAATACATTAAGTGTATCAAGCCTCCTTCCAAACACCCCCTCCATTACCTAAATAACACTTTGGCTGGCGCTACTTTCTTTAGACGGATTCCATAATGGGTGTTGGTATTACAAGCTTAGTGGATGCTGGATGTCTTCATGGTGCAAAAGCCCATAATCGGAGTGGGGCTGGACACTGTGGAACCTAACAAAGGGAAAAGGACCATTTAAAACTAATATTACATTTGACCAGTAATGGTCACAATCTTCAGCATCCGACAAAGTGGGTATTCACCTACGAAAGCTCATGCTCCAATGCGTTTGTTAGTCTATAAGGTGCCACAGAACTCTTTGTTGCTTTTACAGATCCAGACTAAGACGGCTACCCCTCTGATATTTTATCTTCAGTTTCTTACTCAGACAGAACTATCAGTGAGAGACACCCAACAAGTAGAGTTTTGTGTTGAATACAGACTGGGATTGGGCCTTGTCCTGTATTTCAATGTAATATGTTAGGACTGCATTCTAATACTCCTCCCTTGTTTTGATATGGACTTCAGTGGGATGATTTGTAGAGTAAGATACTATTCAATATGTATCAGAATCTGTCCCTTGTAATTTTTTGGGATGCTAAAATAGTTCTCTAGTGCCATATGTTTTAACCCACATTTGCATTTATTTTGATTCAGACACCAGGCTTGGTTACCAAGCCAGTAATTGACAGCATTCTTTGTCTGCGGGATCAGAGGTGGAAAGAAGTCCGGAGCATACTGACCCCGGCCTTCAGCTCTGCAAAAATGAAAGAGGTAAGATGCAGTAAGTGCCATTGCTTTAATCCAAAGAAGCTGTTGTTTTGTCTTCTGCAAGCACTTTCCTTGTATACTGCACTTCGAGGATATTTAAAGGACTGTCAACATGTCATTGTCAAACTGTTCAAGCCCCATTGTTATGTGAGGGGAGGGATAGCTCAGTGGTTTGCGCATTGGCCTGCTAAACCCCAGGGTTGTGAGTTCAATCCTTGAGGGGGTCACTCAGGGATCTGGGGCACAATCAGTACTTGGTTCTGCTAATGAAGGCAGGGGGCTGGACTCAATTACCTTTCAAGGCCCCTTCCAGTTCTAGTAGATAGGATATTTCCATTAATTTTATTTATTTGTGTTTATCAACACAATGTGGGCCAGAACCTCAGCTAGTGTAAATTGACATAGCTCTATTGACTTCAGTACTGCTGTGCTGTTCTGTATCAGCTGAGCATCTGGCCTTATAACTTTCTCCAATAAGAAATCAGTATGCTCATAAAAGTGTAGCAGATGTAATAAATAAATAAACTTTTAAAAATAAGCTGCTTTGATGGACTAAAGTACAGAAAAGGTTAATGCTCACTACCAATCAGAACACAGCTTTTCAGTATTTGCAGAATTAGCAGCTCTCACTTTAATGCACGAACCTCTGTCAGTCTCTTTTCATCCCTCTCTCCCCTTTATTCTTTAATTCTGGGATATAATAGAAATAGGTCACTGGAATAGAATGTAGTTGCAAAATAAATACCACTGATTGAAAATAAATATTTTTCTGCTAATTCTCTGTAAATTTCTCAGCATTTATTTACAGTAGGAAACCATTATCTTATGACAGAGTTGTATTCCATTGACACTATACCTCTTAATTAAATCCAGAGTAATGATTGACTGGTTAAACTCTACTTTAAAACAAATCTTCCTTTTTTGCATTTATGCTGAAAAGGAAACACATTCCTCACTCTGGTGCCCAGTTCTTGGTTGTAAAATTTTCAACTGGGCAGAAGCTTGTGTTATTTTGACATGTTGCTGTCGAAATCCACAGTAACATCTAAATGCATCTGGCTTCTTTAGCTCTATAGACAGCAGTTGCTTAGCAACACCAGCTGTCACCTCCTTATTATGGTAAATTCTAATTGGCCATAAGCCTGGCAAGGACCGCTGATTAATCAGAACTGACAATATCATTGGTTATGCATCTAGACACTGACTCTGCGACTGGCTTGATAGCAAATTTCATAGACGGGATTTTTAAATATTCAAATGATTATTCATTAATGGTGTGGCTGAAAAGGAGAGTTTTTTGCATTTCCTTAGCTAAAATTAATCTCTCTTACTGAATGTCTTCAGCACAGAGCAGTACAGGGCTTCAGCTTTTTGCTGTTTAAATTAACAAAAGATAAAACCAATTGCCACCTGGTTTGTAGAGAGCAACCCCTGCTGGCACCAGTCAGGTCTCTGTTAGGAGGAAAAAAGATTCTTTGGACATTGTGCTTTGTGGTGATGATGCATATAAGTGTTTGCAGAGTTAATTTTTTAATGTGGGGGGAGAAGAATCCACACTTATATCTCATTCTGCTTGGTAGCAAAGGAACAACACCAAAGGAGATTAAAGATAGAGGATTAAGCCCTGTGCTGACTTAATGTCTAGCAGCAAGCTCATGTGTGCATACTGTAACATTTATGTTTCAGCCTTCTTCCACCTTTTGCTCCCTGTTCCAAACTTTGTATGCTGAGACTGTTAACATGCTGTTATTAGAAAAAGGAGACTTTTCCTACTATGGTTGTACAAGGTGACGAGGGGAGTGTTCAGGTCTAAACAATCAGGGAAGAGCTTCCTTCCAACAGTGCTACCTCTGTTCCTCCGTGTTGTGTGTGTCTGGAATGCCCCACTGCCCTTTGTTGAGAAACGCGATCTCCAGTTTAGGGGATCCCCACAAGTAACCTAAATCTGTTCGCTCATTTGCTTCAACAGCATCGTTCTATACCTATTCTAGTTCTGCCTGCCACTGTGCTTGGTTTTTTCCAGCAAAAAATGATACATCTGGGTACAGTGCTTTCCTGGTAAGGGTGTTCTTGGTTATTTTAGATGATTCTGTGTGAAATCAAAAAACCTCTTTTAAATGTATATGCTCCTCACTCTTGTATATCATTTTAAATCAAAAGTGGTATTTTGTCCTGGGATTTCAGTTTAACATGATTTAACTCCTTGCTCTCACATGCATCTCTCCGCTGCTTAATTTAGAAGTCATACTAGAATTTCTCAAAGGAAATCAATACTCATTCAGTGGTATCCATCTCCCCTTCTCTTAAGGCTCCCACCTTTAGTACTTCCTATAAAGCCTCTGAAGTACTGCAATGACAGAAATACTAGTTTTTAGTATTGGCCATATTACAGCAAGGCCTGGTGCTCAGAACTTTTCTATATAATTAATCCTATTAGTGTTTCCATTATAAAACCCGTTTTTCAAGGAATTACAAATTGGCTGCTTTTGGTGTAAAATTTGGCACCTAAGGATCTGGGTGAATTGCGTGTATTTTTTTTTCCTCCTGCATCATTTTTCATTTCTGCCATGCTCAATCCAGACATCATAGGTTGGAGTTCGTTAGCCTCTAACACTTCAGAGTGGCATCACATTTTAATAGCGTTTGCACCATATTGTTGTCATTTTACGATGCTTCACCTGCAGGGACTGTCATCTGCAGTCCTGTCCCAAGAGTGGAAATGGCAGGAAATGGCCAGCTGCTTGACGAATAGTTCTTCTTTCCATGAACCTGCCCACCTCTGCTCTCAGATCACTGGGGCCTTAGCACAGGCCTACCTGGCAGTAAGAAAATGCACCCCTTTCAGTTTTTTCTGGAGCACTTGCATCACCATGTCCCCTGGTGTTCTATTATGCCCCAATTCCCTGTGGCACTAACAGGCTCTTCCACAGCATTTACAGAGGCTGCAAAAATCCTCAGCGAGTGCTGGGAGTTGCACATGATCAATGTAGGTTACAGCTCTGTTTTGAGCAAACCATTATCTACCTGAATGCTGTAAGAGAACGGGGAGATTGAGGCCTGCAATAGGTCAATATTCTCATGAACCTGTGTGCTGAAGACAACCAACATAGCTGCCAGATAAATTACACACACACCTGGAGAACTGGGTCTAGGAACCCTCGTCCTTCAATTTTAAAAACAGTGGCCTCTACTACTTGAGCTACATCTTCAGAGCTGGTAGTAACAGTAGGCTCCTTATTCACTCTGTGGGCTAGTCACTAGGGGGCAACATCGCATGCAGAAAGCTAGTACTTTACATTAGGGGCAGTTTTTCTGTGTCTGGATGGGAGACCTGGGTTGACAGACCTACAGGGCCCTCACCTCACCTTGTTTTTCCACAAAGCCAGGGCAGTGATGTAATTGAGAAATTCACTAAGGACTGAGAAATTCACTAAGGATTTTCACCTGGTATTCTGAAAAAAGTCAAGCAGAGGCAGACACCAAATATGGAAAATTTCTACAAAGCTGAGCATTGTTAATTGTTAGGTGACCATGCCGGTGCTGCCTATATTAGGATAATTGTTTTTCTAATGTGTTTCAAAATTTTCTATGTGGCTTCCACAATTCATTCACCCTGAATCTCCTAACTTGTTTGCATTAAAAGTTGAATGCTGTTCAAACATTGTTTTTATGGAGTTCCATATGCTCTTTTCTCCCCTTTCTTTTTCTAATGAACACAAAAAGGCTAGTAAAACTAGTAAAACAGCTCACTCTCGTTGGAGTAGGTTTTAATGCTTGTTAGTGTGAAGCACTGAGGTATCGTAATGACAAGTGCAGTATAAGAACATTGATTCTCAGGCCTCGATCTTGCAGTCAGATCTGTTGTGTGGACCTCTGCACTCTTGTGGAGCCCCATTGAAGTCACTAGCAAATCAGATTGCAGGATAGGCCTTAGATTATAAATGCTTTGGGGTGAGGCACATATCTTCCTTTATGATTGTCCAGTGGATAGCCAATGTGGCTCGCAATTGAGACCTCTGGGCGCTACTAAAATAGAAGTAATAAATAATCAGACTAGGAGAGACAGCACAAGACTGGGAGTCAGGAGATCTGGGTTCTCTTCCTGGCTCTGCCATGACTTCCTGCATGACCTTGAGAGAGGCACTTGAGCGCTCTGTGCCTCAATCTCCTCTTCTGTAAAATGGGGATGATAATACCTGTT
The DNA here is from genome assembly GCF_025201925.1 of Gopherus flavomarginatus. Taxonomy (NCBI): domain Eukaryota; kingdom Metazoa; phylum Chordata; order Testudines; family Testudinidae; genus Gopherus; species Gopherus flavomarginatus. The sequence continues at coordinate 108,118,099 of NC_066617.1, read as the reverse complement.
TCATGAGGTGGTTGTAAGACTTCATTAGTGATGTCAGTCACATGCTTTGAAGTCCTTGGATAAAAGATGTGTTAGAACTATCATAGCTACACCAAGATTCTTTTAAAGTTCTCTCCAGGTATGAAATAATAAAGCAAGAAAAGATGTTAGGCTGTTTGTTCATGCTGTAGTGATCTTGGTGCCCTGTTTAACATTTCTTGAGAAAAGTAAAGAATGCACTTCTGATGATCCTGCAGTTCTGGACCCCTTGTCAGACTTGATAAATAATTATTCTCTCTTTTACTGCCCACACCAGCAGAATTCTGTTGATTTTTATTTATTCTGATTGTGCTGCAGTGCTCTTGCCATATCCTATCAGCATACCTACAATCCTCTCGGCCATTGTTACCCGTTCAAACAAAAAGTTCAAGTGTGCAATGCAGGTAGCGCTGTTCTGAACAATCTGTGAAATGGAGCTTGTGTTAATGCTGTTTTTCTACCTAAAGAGGGTTGCAAAGCAGAACTTGTGACGATATTGTACAAACAGTGATTTAAAACCTCCTCTCATGCCCATTTTGGATATTTGGATCTAGCAAATCCAAATAAAAAGAAGGGTCTGACAGTGGCAGCTGTGGGTCAGAATTCTGGGTGTAGCTCTGTAACTCCCCTGAGCTCTCCATGAGTCAAAGATGTTTTGAAAGTGCCTCTCATTACTGTGCCATGGTTGCTGGGCTTTTCAGCAAAATGCTACTGTTTCAGAGACCCCTCCTGAAATATGCCAATATGTGTTATGCAGTTTGGGGAGCTGGAGCAGTTGCCCCACATGCGGGTCCTTCATTAGGAAAAGCTATTTCACTGAGTTAACAACAGTGAATGACACAGAGAATTGTGATAAAGGTAAATTAAAAGAATGGAGGGAAATTTTGGGTGACTGCATATATGAGTCAAAGAAGAGTATTTGTGGGGTGGGACTCTCAGTGTCCCTTATGCCCCAGTGTTAGACCCTTCACTGGGGTCTGATCAGATAACTGCAAATGAAGAGATGCAGTTTCTTTTTGTCTTCCCTAGTGCTTGAGTATGGGGGTCATGAACACTGGCATGAGCTCCCACCCCACAAATAATCTTTCTTGACTCTTATATGCTGTCACCCACAATTTCTCTTCCTTCTTTTTTCCCTTGCCTCTCACAAACTCCTGTTTCTTCAGTCATCCGGACTGGCGGGGGCTCTTCATAGCCTGCCTACTTGCCACCAGGATTGGGAGATGGAGTCCCCGGAGTGGGTTTTCCATTACTGGTACAATTTCTGCCTTATCTACCTGCTGCTAATGTTTCAACACCAGTTCTTCATGAGCTTGTAGTTGTCTTCTCCCCATCCTCACACAGGGCTTCTCACTGTGGGTCTGATCCAATGCCCTTCAAAGTTAATGGAAAGTGCCCAGTTTACTTCAGTGGATTTTGGATTAGGTCCTTAGTCCCTAGGTGGTGCCAAATGTTCTCATGTTCCGTGAGACCACCAGTACCAGGGCAGGGACCCTGCCTAGCAAGTTAGACAAACTGTATGTCAGACCAACAAAAAAGTGTCAACAGGGCATAATCACTGGGTTTAGTCCTGGGCTTCCCCATCCATTGAATATATAAAGGGGGGGGCAGAGAGAGAGAGAGATTGAGGCATGGGGTCACGCATTGAGGCCCCAGTCCAGCAGAGTACTTAAACACCTGCTTATGTGCTGTGCTAGATCGGCACATGAATAATGAGGATAAAAAGAAATATTAACAACTGTCTGATTGACTGTGCATGGTTCATCCTGTACATTGAATGAGGCAGCAAGTCTGTAGAACAAATGGCATGTGATAATTTAATTAAACACTGTGTCATAATTCATATGCACAATGAGGTAGAATTAAGATTGCACAGGCCTTAATTCTGGCATTTCCTACTTTTGAATGCTTGGTTTTGCAATCTTAGTAACATTCTTTCAATATAGTATTTTTGATATAGTAGTTGTGTGTATATGTATTGGGCACATTGTGCCATCTAGCTACAGACCTTATAGGTGAGTTGCTAGCACCATTTATTATTAAGGATGCCTCAAACTTCCCATTTAAAGGCCTTGATTTCAGTTGCTTATAACCTTCCCAAATTTTAACCATTCCGGATGAAATTTCATTTGCTGGGTGTTCGCTTCAGCTTGAATTTATTTATTCATTTATTCTGAAAACTTCAGCGCAGATGTCTGCATTCTTGAAGATTGAGGTGAGGGGAAAATAGGTGTTTTCCCCCCATGTTAAAAAGTCTGGCAACATTTTTTGAGACTCTATGGTGCTTCCATGCTTTGAACCAGGGCTTGAAATTTAAAAAGGGGAGGCCTTTGTTTCAGAGATGTGCTTTTTCTGTACCTGGGAAAATCCACTCAGATTTGGCTGAGTTACAAGCCACAGTTCACGCGTGCTCAGTAGAGACTTGCTAGAGTTTTGCACCTAAAATCTCCTGTGAAAAAACAGCATATGATCATATAATTAAAGACGATATCATAATGTATAAGCAGAAGGGGGCTAAATTAAGGTTACCCAGGCTCTAGATATGCTCCAGTCCAAACAGGAATTAATTCAGGGAAGTCCTATGACCTGTTGTGCAGGAAGTTGGACTAGATAATCGCAACAGTCATTTCTGGTTTTATAATCCATGAATTACTGTTCTCCAGCCCATATCATGCTGTCACAGTGCCGTATGATAGTGCTGCCTGCTCTTGTGCAATACAGTATGAAAATCTGAATGATTATTATTGATGAACATACACAATCTTATTGATATTTTAGTTATTATTTTTAATATATAAAGATGAGGTTTTCATGCTATAGCAGCAGACAATTGGTTAACCAGTTTTGCTGAAGGCTGAGATAGTTATGGAAAATTGTTAACATGACATGATATAGTTAGGAAATAATAATTGCTTAGGGTGGAAAGAATGTTCAGTGAGTCCTGTAGAGTATAGACCATCGCCATGCATCAAGATGGGAGTTTGTACTCCTTAACCCTGTTTAACACTGTGTTTGCCTATCGTCTTGAGGAAGGAACCTCTAACCTCCATCCACCAACCTGGATGCCAATGATTGCAAAGGGGAAACATACCATGCAAGCCCTTTCCTCTGCCCCTAGAGGACACCAGCAGATGATCTCCAGACACTCCCATTAAAATGGGCACCATCTGACTGGGTGATTGGTTTTGTTCCACCCACCAGATTCTCATCCTGCGCCTGAATCTGTGCTGTAGGATGAGCAGTTTGGAAGAATAGAACAGTGAGGTGAGCAGCACCAGCAGAGGAAGTTGGGAAAGAGAGAGGGGAGAGATGGTTGGTAAAGGGGGGTTGGGGAAAATAAAACACTGTTTAAAAAAATAATCTGATATGGAAACAATCTTACCTTGAACATTTTGCTCTTTTGAGTGTAAGTTCTGTGTAGCAGTGAATGTGTCTTTCTATGGCATATTGTGGGGGCTAATATTAAGGCCGATAAAATTAAATACTTAGAAATGTAGTTACTCAGAGAAGTGTGACTATGATGCTATTGAGCAAAGTAAACACCCCAGTGTACTGTGTATACATAGTGCCAGAAACTAACTGTTCTGTGCCAAGCCATATATTGGCAAGATTACGCAAGGAAGCCCCTGGCAACAAGAAAAACCCAACCTCAAGCACTCTTCTTTGGCAGATAGAAATAAATCTGGACACTGAGAAACTCTTGCCATTAGATAACTGGCAGATCAAATATTTACAAGGAACATATTGTTTCAGTTTTACTCCATATGTTACTACCAGCCAATCAGAATGTACAGCAGCTGGAGTGTATTTACTTAACAGAAAATCATAGGTTGTGGAACTCTTGCATTCTGATTGGCAAATGACAATGTATAGTTAGGTAGTGCTCTCCAGGGCATAGCTGCTGAGTTTGTTTATTACTGTACTATATTTTTTAAAGTTTTTTGTCATTTCTTTTCACCCACAACCACTATTTTATTTTTCTTGATGATTAAACAGAGGGCTTAAATTGCTCATGAATCAATACATGTGTCAGCCTGTGGTCTTTTTATATATTTATCATTGTTATTTATGCCCACCCCCAACAAGAAAAATAGATAAATATATATCCTGCATAATCGTCTTATGCAAATAATTATCTTGTCAATGTATCCCTACCCTTTAACAATGCCTGCACACATTCACAACAAATCAAATCCTTGTTAACTTCCATTTCCCTGGGTAGATTTGCCAACAAAAAAAATCATATGGGTAGAAATAAAGTGCAACAATATTCAGAGATTTCAAGGATTGGCAGAGTATAGAGATTCCGAGCAACAGAGTGAGCTGCCTTGTCCACCACAAGAGTAACCCTTTCCACCCCTCACCCCCACCCTCACCCCATCAGCTGTTGGTAAGCTATAACAACTGACTGGGTGGCTGCATGTCTGGTGATGAAGAATGAGGGAGAAAATAAGGGAATAAAAAGAAAATGTATAATGATCACCATGTGTTTAATAATCATACCTGTTTAAAATACTGATTTTTTTGTTTTGTTCTCCTTAAATGATTCTGTTACCTGGAAGGGTTTAACCCAGTGGTTACAAAACAACGTTTCACACCATTTCAACCTGTTTAACCGATTTCTGGTAATTTCATTGAACCATCTGAGAAGAACCTCTTTGCAGGGGACCTTCCTGGGGAAGCCAAAGGGGAAAGGCGATTGTACTATAACTTCCCTACCCTCTCAGCACTTTTGCAGAATACCAATCTGGCTTCATCAGAATTCACATTCTGAGTTTCCTAGTATGAGGCCCAAATCAATCCAGTTTTGAGCTTAAATAGTAATGTCCTTTTCCTTTAAGTATAGGCATGGAAGCTCAAGTGACTAACAATATTCCTAACTCAGAATGTTGCCTTCAGTAAACATATTGATTGCTCATCCACTGATCTCTTGGCTGTTTGTAATACGGACCATGTGTTCAGATGGCACCGTGCCTGTGTACAAAGTGTTATGCCAGTTTCATGAAGGCAGAGGTGCCAAGCAACCATGGACTTGGATGAGCAGCCCACATTGCTCTGTTGATGTAGCAAGAGGATGCAATAAGTCATTTTTTGGTAAGAGTGCCACAGGAGTAGCACAAGCCCGTTTGCTTTTATCATGCTGGTTCACATCCATGCAGAATACCTGGATAGGAAGGCAAGGAGGGTGTGGAACTTGCGGGTGTATGTGGTTGCCAATCTAGGCAGTTTGTATTCCAATGGGTGCATATAATAGTCACTGGGGATACAATGAGGTAGCAAATCATGGATTATAGAGAAGTACAATTCACAAACCCTGTGAAGAAAAGGACATAGCAGACAATGCTGCCATGGGATACGCTCAGATCACAGGCTGTGCACTAACTCAAGTAGTCAAGCCACCCATGGAACATAATTGTGATTGGTGTCTAATTGTCAGGGATCAGGGAACCCCAACAAGCACAGCTTGGCTGCTGCAAGCCACTTGATTGACTGCACTGCCCGATTAGTCAGGAAGGGCAGCTGGATGACTTTTAGCCAAGCAGCAGTGGCAGCTCTCTGGCTGCTCAGTGCATCCACTCCTGAAGCCACAATCCTCCCTGGGGCTGCTGCTAGTCACTTTTTCCCTCTTTCCTGCTCCAGCACTGCTCCTAGTCCTGTTCCTGTCTTGTTTCCCAGCCGTTCTCCTACTCACTCCTTGCTACCTCCGTTTGCTCCTGGTTCTGACTTCCTTACCCTGACCCTGGTTCTTGACTCCAGCTCTGACTCCTGTGGTGGCTACTGATTCCTGACTGCAGCCTTCACCCTTGGATTGGAGCCACTTCCCAGTGCCTGCTTTGACCACTAGGCCTGACTCCCGCTCTGACCAATAGGCATGACTGCCCACAGCCAGGTCTCTTACACTAATGCCCTTTTTATGTGTGGCAGTACAAAGATCAATACCAAATGGGGTTTTGATCATTGCTCTGCTTTTGCCATGACTTGTAGAAGTCAACAAAGATCCTGTGTTAACCACAGCCAGGCCATGGTTAGATCCACTCTTGACCATCATGTGTCATTATCATAACCTTAGTCCCAGATTTGGACCTTAGCGTCCAAAATATGGGGGTTAGCATGAAAACCTCCAAGCTTAGTTACCAGCTTGGACCTGGTACCTGCTGCCACCACCCAAAAAATTAGAGTGTTTTGGGGCACTCTGGTCCCTCTGAAAAACCTTCCCTGGGGACCCCAAGACCCAAATCCCTTGAGTCTCACAACAAAGGGAAATAATCCTTTTTCCCTTCCCCCCCTCCAGGTGCTCCTGGAGAGATACACAGACACAAGCTCTGTGAAACTACACAGAGAGACTCCCCCTCTCTGTTCCCAATCCTGGAAACAAAAAGTACTTTCCTATTCCCCCAGAGGGAATGCAAAATCAGGCTAGCAAATCCAACACACAGATCTCCCCACTTCTTCCTCCCACCAATTCCCTGGTGAGTACAGACTCAATTTCCCTGAAGTAAAGAAAAAACTCCAACAGGTCTTAAAGAAAGCTTTATATAAAAAGAAAGAAAAATACATACGAATGTTCTCTCTGTATTAAGATGATACAACACAGGGTCAATTGCTTAAAAGAATATTGAATAAACAGCCTTATTCAAAAAGAATACAAATCAAAGCACTCCAGCACTTATATTCATGCAAATACCAAAGAAAAGAAACCATATAACTTACTATCTGATCTCTTTGTCCTTACACTTAGAAACAGAAGATTAGAAAGTAGAACTACTTCTCCAAAGCTCAGAGAAAGCAGGCAGGCAGACAAAAGACCTCAGACACACAGTTCCCTCCACCCAAAGTTGAAAAAATCCGGTTTCCTGATTGGTCCTCTGGTCAGGTGCTTCAGGTGAAAGAGACATTAACCCTTAGCTATCTGTTTATGACAGTCATCACCTGCGAAGGACTGTTAGCAGAGTATTTTGATGGGCATTAACCATGTGTATATCCATGTAGTGACAACTGCTGTTCCCAAGAACCTTTTCCCCATGTAGCGATAACACTGTTCTCTGCACACTGTAGTAGACTATAACACAAGGCATTTATACGATGCTTTGCTAACAGTCTTCAGATCCGCAAAACTCACTGCCTTCAACAGGATTCTACACAGAAGTAAGGGTCTATACATGCTGATCCCTTTTTTTAGGATTGCAGTTATAAATAAGGTCCAGTCCTGGAGACTGTACCACCTCATTTTGAATGTACCATACACACTGGTCATTGTAAGTCACCATCTGTATTGGGTTGGGGCATAATGGGGAAAAGAGGTGGTGTATCTTTGTTTGATAGCAGTCTAAAGTGTAACTAGAGCTAGACAGGAACCCAACTTCTGTGAACATTCAGTCAGGATTTCCTGGCTTGCATTCAGGCTGTGCAGCAGCCAGTTGGTGGAGCTGGCATATTCTTTGTGGTCAGAACTGAGAGCTTGTACATACTGCCACTTATGTCGGTATAACTTAGGTTGCTCCACGGTGTGAATAAGCCACCCCCAGAGTGACGTCAGTTACACCGATCTTAGCACCAGTGTGGACAGCCATGTTGGCGGAAGAGCTTCCCCCGATGACATAGCTACTGCCTCTCGTGGAGGTGGTTTTATTATGCTCACGGGAGAGCTCTCTCCTGTCAACATAGAGCATCTTTACTAGACGTGCTGCACTGGCACAGCTGTAGTGCTTCTAGTGTGTAGACTAGCCCTGAGAAACAAGGGGTGTCTGTCCTCGCTCCAAGATTCCTTCTTCCTCTGAAAAAATTACTCATCCACTGATCCAGAAGATCTTGTGAACACTGTACCATCTACTGTTTGTAACTAAGATAGGGGAAATTATTGGGGTTTTTTATTATGCCATGTGTGTTCCTTTTCAGATGACTCCACTAATAAACCAAGCATGTGATGTCCTACTGAGTAACTTGAAGGTGTATGCAGATTCTGGCAAGGCTTTTGATATCCAAAGGTACATTCCCCACACTACAAATGAGAACCACCTTTTCAAAATACTTGAATAGTCACGCTTCCCTTAAATACACACTTACTTTACAAAAGGAGTTCTCAGTTTTTTTCGGACGGTGGATCGCAGCTTAAAGCTGGGTGTGTCTGATGAGACACCTCTCCTTTGCAGTCATTATCACTCTAATGGTGTGTCTGTGCTGCAAATAAAACACCACGGTGCTGAGTCTCAGAATCCGGGTCAATCAGGCTCGGGCTCGCAGGTCTCAGCCTGTGGGGCTAATAATAGCAGCATAGATGTTCCTGCTTGGGCTGGAGCCCTGGTTCTGAAATCTGGTGAGGGCTGATGGTCTTGGAGCCCAGTCTCCAACCCAAGCAGGAATGAATACGCTGCTATTTTTAGCCCTACAACGGAACCTCAGAAGCTCAAGTCAATTGACCTGGTCTCCGAAATGCAGAGCCATGGGTTTTTCTTTGCAGTGTAAACATACCCTAACATCCCTGTGGCAGCAATTGCTTATTTGGAAAAGTAATTTTAGGACAGTATGTAAGGCAGTGGTCCCCAACCTTTTTCGTCTGGTGGCAGCCAGATGATGAGCCACAGAGGACCGTGACGGCAGATGAGCATCCACCGAAATTCCACCGACAAGCGACAACGTCAATAGGCGTCGCCACCGAAATGCCAACAACAAGCAGCATCATCCAAAATCGGCAGCATTTTGGTGGCGACTCCTCTGGATGATGCAGCTTGTCGGCGGCATTTTGACGGATGCTTGTCCACCGAACAGTATGCGGGCACGCTTAGACACCCCGGCGGGCACCATGGTGCCCACGGGCACTGTGTTGGGGACACCGATCTAAGGTATTTGTAGCTATCTTTTAATGAAGTGTAACAGCTGAAAACAAAAAGGAGAGAGAGAGAGATCAGTCTGTGTCCTATCAGCTCCCTGTAGTCCACTAGAGCATAAGAATGGCCATACTGTGTGAGATCAAAGGTCCATTCAGCCCAGTATCCTGTCTACTGACAGTGGCCAATACCAGGTGCCCCAGAGGGAGTGAACCTAACAGGTAATGATCAAATGATCTCTCTCCTGCCATCCATCTCCACAGTCTGACAAACAGAGGCTAGGGACACTATTCCTTACCCATCCTGGCTAATAGCCATTAATGGACCTAACCTCCATGAATTTATCTAGTTCTCTTTTAAACCCTGTTATAGTCCTATCCTTCACAACCACCTCAGGCAAGGAGTTCCACAGGTTGACTATGCACTGTGTGAAGAACTTCCTTTTACCTGTTTTAAACCTGCTGCCCATTAATTTCATTTGGTGCCCCCTAGTTCTTATATTATGGGAACAAGTAAATAACTTGTCCTCATTTATTTATGAATAGAAACATTCACTTAGAAACATATGAACACAGGAACTGCCATACTGGATCAGACCCATCTAGTCCAGTATCCTGTCGCTGACAGTGCCAGCACCAAAAGTTGGCAAGGAACCCCAAGATAGGCAGTTGTAGGATAATTTGCCTCAACTTTAGTTCTCATCCTCATCTCTAAATAGTCAGAGATTGGCATAAACCCTGAAGTATGAGGTTAAATATCCCTTTCAAAATTTTTGTTGGCATTGACTATTATAACTCTGGATTATTCTTGTTATCCATATTAATGTCCAATTCCTTTTTGAATCTTGCAAAATTCTTGGCCTCACTAACTTCCTGTAGCAATGAGTTCCACAGTCTAATTAAGTGAAAAAGTATTTCCTTTTATCAGTTTTGAATTTGCCAACTTTTAATTAAATTGAATGTCCCATTGTTCTTATGTTTTGAGACAGGGAGAACGGAAGCTCCCGATCTGCTTTTTCTAGACTATTTAATCTACAAGTATATAGTTATTTTATAAACTTGTATCATATCCTCTCTTATTCATCTTCTCTCTAAGGTAAACAATCCCAGTCTCTGCAATCTCTCATCATGTGATAGTTTTCCCATGCCCGTAATCATTCTTGTTGCTCTCCTCTGAACCCGCTTTAATTCTGTGCTGTCATTTTTTAGATGAATGTCAGAATCCTTGGAGGTATACTATCTGTTGCTTTTTAAATTGACATTTTGTTCCAATACCTCTTTTCTGACACCTTAATTTCTGATAGTAGCTCATCTTTATTAGGAGGAAAGAGCAGGTCCAGGGTAGGTATCTCCCCAATATCCTCTGCAGTGAAGACTGATGCAAAGAAATAATTTAGTTTCTCAGCAATCTCCCTGTGTTCCTTTGTGGTTCCCTTCAGTCCCTGGTGATGTGCAAACCATCAGTGGTCCATCAACCGCAGTTTGAGAAATGCTGCTGTACAATATATGGATAGAAATTATTGGTAGGGTTATAAAGAACATTCTCACAGACAGGGATCTGCATTTGAGTTAAAGAGGCAGCTTTTTCGTGGTCAAAGCGCTAGAGAATCTGATACCTAGAATCAAACTAGTCTTTCATAAGATGACATGGGGGCTGTGAATAATTTGATAGTTGTTTGTGAACCCCTGACATACTGCATTTGATTTATAGCCATTTATAAAGAAACTTTTTTTTCTTTTTATATTTTAGGAGTACAGTTCCTAACCAAAGGGTTTTATAAACAATAGTAAAATTTCTCACATGAACTTTAGAAGAGACTGGAAGCTGCTATTATTAATAGCATTTAACCTTTGTTGTTAGAAGAATAAGGAAAAAATTTGCTGTAGGTGAAACTCAAATCTAATGAAAATTGATCCAAATCTAAAAAACAAAGGGGAAAAAGATATAATGTGATATTTATGAAGCAGATATTGAGAGAACAAGTTAGAACTTATTTAGACAAGTTAGATGTCTCAGGTTGGCAGGGCTTGATGAAGTAAATCCTAGAATACTTAAGGAACTGTCTGAAGAGATCTCTGTGCCATTAATGATTATCTTTGAGAACTCCTGGAGGACAGGAGAGATCCCAGAGGACTGGAAAGGGGGAAATGTAGTTCCTATTGATACAAAGGGGAATATGGCCAAGCCACGGAATTATAGACCAGCCTGCTTGACTTCAGTACCCGGAAAGATAATGGTGCAAATATTCAAACAATAAATGTTGTAAGCCCCTAGAATATAATAAAGTGATAAGTAATAGTTAGCATGGATTTGTCACGTCAAATTAATGTAATATCCTTCTTTGACAGGGGATAACAAGCCTTGTGGGTGGGGAGGAATCAGTAGATATGATATATCTTTACTTTAGTAAGGCTTTTAATGCTGTCTTACATGACCACCTCATAAACAAACTAGGGAAATGTAGTCTAGACAAACTTGCTATAAACTGGGTGCAGAAATGGTTAAAAAACCATACTCTGAGAGTAGTTACGGTTCACAGTCAAGCTGGAAGGTCATATTGAGTGACGTCCTGCAGGGAACTGCCCTGGGTCAGATCCTAGTCAATATCTTCATAAATAATTTGGATAATGGCACAGAGAGTAGACTTATAAAGTCTGTGGACAATACCAAATTTGAAGGGGTTGCAAGTGCTTTGGAGGACAGGATTATAATTCAAAATAATCTTGACAAACTGGAGAAATGGTCTGAAATAAATAGGATGAAATTCAATAAGGACAAATTTAAAGTACAATACTTAGAAAGGAGTAATCAACTGCGCAAATATAACATGGGAAATGACTGCCTAGGAAGGAGTCCTGCAGAAAAGGTTCTGGGGGTCATAGTGCACCACAAACTAAATATGAGTCAACAATATAATACTGTTGGAAAAGAAAAAGCGAACATTGTGGGCTGTATTAGCAGGCGGGTTGTAAGCAAGAATTCTTCCGCTCTGCCCAGCACTGATAAGGCCTCAGCAGGAGCTCTATATCTAGTTCTGTGTACCACACTCTGGGAAAGATGTGGATAAACTGGAGAAAGTCCAGAGGAGAGCAACAAAAATGATTAAGGGGCTAGAAACTATGACCTGCAAAGAAAGATTAAAAAAATTGATTTTGTTTAGTGTGGAGAAGAGAAGACTGAGGGGGGAACATGATAGCAGTGTTCAAGTCCCTAAAAGTTGTTATAAAGAAAAGGATGATAAATTGTTCTCCTTATCTACTGAGGATAGGACAAACTGCAATTTAAGCCCATTGTTTCATGGAAGATTTAGGTTAGACATTAGGAAAACTTCCTAACTTTAAGGGTAGTTAAACACTGGATCAAATTGCTGTGGAGTCTCTGTCATAGGAGGTTTTTAAGAACAGGTTAGACAAACACCTTCAAGAGATGCGGTAGATAGTACTTAGTTCTGCCTCAGTGTAGAGGACTTGACTAGATGACCTACTGAGGTCCATTCCAGTCTTACATTTCTGTGATTCTATGGAGATGCAAACAAGCAGCTAATGAGGTCCTGTTCTTAAATTCAATGCAGGAGTTACGGCTGCTTCACTTTGGATGTCGTCTCTAGTGTGGCTTTCGGTACCCACGTGGATTCTCAGAAGAATCCTGATGATACCTTTGTTAAGAACTGCAAAAAATTCTTTGAATTTTCAATGCTTAGGCCCATCCTAATTCTAATAAGTAAGTATAGCCCATCTTTGTCTGTCTATTTATTTATTTATTTATTTATTTTTTTAAAAAATGATTCCTGAGTCACAAAACCTTGTGAAGTGGGAGCAGGAAGATGCACTGAAGGCTTTGATTGAGAAGTATTCACAGTGCAGCCACACACCAAATACACCCAGTAGATTTCTACAGTGTGGCCCGCATCTATCCTCATCTTCATTGTGAACATATTTCCTGATGAGCTGCGTGTCCCAAAAGGGAGCGCTTCACCTTGATCTGAGTGGAAGTCTTCTGGCACCTGTAGTCTCTGTAGGCTACACTTCCATAGTGAAACTGAGTCACTGCAATGTAATCCATGTTGTGTGAATTAAGTGTGGTCCGTGGACTACTGACAGATTCTTAATAAGGCCCATGCTTGAGCCAGGGCTGGCTCCAGCTTTTTGGCCGCCCCAAGCGAAGAAGAAAAAAAAGAAAAACCCAAATGAGCTGCCATTGAAGTGCCACTGAAGAGGAAGAGAGGGAGTGAAGGACCCACTGCTGAATTGCAGCCTCAGACCCGGATGTGCCGCCCCAATAATGAACAGACATGCTGCCCCTTTCTATTGGCCGCCCCAGTCACCTGCTTCCTTCGTTGGTGCCTGGAGCTGACCCTGGCTTGAGGAGTTTGAATGCCCTCTGTTTACTTGGTAGGAGTAAAAAGCCCACCCCCAACAAAATCATACAGAAAGGGGATGAGGTGAGGGGATAAGTGTGTCCAAATATAAGTCCTTAAAATTATAATTTAAAGAGCAGCTGTCTGTCTGGAGTCTGTAAAGGATGAAGATGATAAATGCTGGTACAGGAGGCCATTAAAAGAATGTATTTATTTTGAGGTGAAAAAATAGGGAATGCATTATGGGACTGGTAATGGAATATAAAGCCTTAGGTCATAAATTCTAGTCCAGCTGAGGCTGATTGCGACTAAGGCCTTGTCTATATTTAGATACACCTCTACCCCCATATAACGCTGTCCTCGGGAGCCAAAAAATCTTACTGCGTTATAGGTGAAACCGCGTTATATCGACCTTGCCTTGATCCGCCAGAGTGTGCAGCCCCCTCCCCCCCCGAGCACTGCTTTACTGTGTTACATCCAAATTCGTGTTATATCAGGTCACATTATATCGGGGTAGAGGTGTAATTAGGAAACATAATTGCAGAAGCTGTAGTGTTGACAGGGTTCATTCATTTTTACCATCCTGTTATTTAGACCTGCTCAGAGCAGGGTTAGAAAACATGATGGTACAAAGTTCCTGAGCTCATCTGAACATTGTCTGCACTGCAGATTGCACCAGTACTGTCACCGATGTAGCTGTCCCCATTGGGAATTATGTATCTGTAAAATCCTTGTGTGAAATCCTGGCCCCATTGAACTTGATGGAAGTTTTGACATTGACTTCAGTGGGCCAAGTATCAAGAAGGCCTTAGTAAGCCGAGTCCTCCATTAAAGAAAGTAAGTTTCTGCATCGTGTGGGGGGCGTGCATGGAGAAGGCTGGTCTTCAGCATTATCCTTGCCACTAGTGGATCACACAGTTTGATTCACAACAGCTTGTTGGCTTGCATGCTGGTTTCACAGGAGTGTTATGACAATTAGTTAGTTAGCCCATGGTGCACTGTTGTGATAGCCAAACAGGGAGCTGTTTGATAGCCTAGTGGGTAATGGTTCACCTGCCAGCTTAGTTATACTGAAGTGCAATACTTCAGGTTTCTAGTCACTGATTGAGCGCACCCTTGGGCCCTGGTTATGTTTTAGTGACATCCTGCTTCTAGGTTCCCTCTGCCTTGGTCTCTTCTGTAAAAGAGTGTGTAGTAGAAAGAGTAAAGTAGGCAACCAGTTTCCTATACATGGACAGGGAACAGGAAATGGGAGATAGATTACCATCTGTCTAGAGCAGTGTTTCCCAAACTTGGGACGCCGCTTGTTTAGGGAAAGCCCGGGTGGGCCGGGCCAGTTTGTTTACCTGCCGCATCTGCAGGTCCGGCCGATCGTGACTCCCACTGGCCACGGTTCACTGCTCCGGGCCAATGGGAGCTGCTGGAAGCGGCGGCCAGCACATCCCTTGGCCCACGCCACTTTCAGCAGCTCCCATTGTCCTGGAGCAACGAACCGTGGCCAGTGGGAGCCACGATCGGCTGGACCTGCGGATGCGGCAGGTAAACAAACCGGCCCAGCCCTCCAGGGGCTTTCCCTAAACAAGTGGCATCCCAAGTTTGGGAAACACTGCTCTAGAGTTTCATGGGTCCACTCCATACCCTACCAGGCTAGCTTGTAGAATTAAAAATCTCAGATTTAATTATCTGAGGGATGGGAGGGGGAAAATCTCCTTTTTTCACCATGATGCTCCAGCATTATGAGGTCTCATTGAATTTTTATACTGTGGGACAAAATTGCAAATCGTAGCAATCTTTAGAGGGCATGTGACTAACAAGAGATTCCTAGCCAAAATAGGCTGGAGGATATGCCATATCAGTCTGTAATGGAGGGATGAAATCAGAGAAATAAGTGGTATAAAATTAAAACAGACTGCTAAATGGGGACCCAAATAAAGTTGAGATGGAGGAGATAAGTGTTCCACACCTAACTTCAATGTTCTCTCTTTAATAATCTCTTACAGTTGCATTTCCATTCCTAATGATCCCACTCTCCCAGATTTTGCCAAACAAGGGTCGTGATGAGATGAATGGATTTTTTATCAAAGCCATTAAGAATATGATTGCCTTGAGAGACCAGCAAGATGCAAATGAGGTAAGGCATCTCTGTAATAAATGTAAGGATGGGCAAGTGCATTTGAATAAAATCAGAACTCACGCACCCTTTGGTCTAAAATGCAAACCCAGCCTGATTTTAATGTTCAAAATAATATTGGTGACATTGTTTGTCTAACTTTTACATGCTTCAGCCCCTCTTTGTGTGTGTGTGTATGGCGGAGGGGGCAGGGGAAAAGAGAACTACTAAAATACTACAAGAAAAGCATCTGTCTTAGTATTTCTGCCCTGTTTAAAACAACGAAGTACAAAATTACTCACAAGGAGCCTGATCTCAGGAGATTTCCAGCCTAGCTTCTAGACCAAGAGGTATTTATTAATTCAACCAAATCAGCTATCACCCATCACTTTGCAGAATGGTTCTTTTTCATCTAGACATGGAACTATTCTAATTATCTAATACTGTGGCATTGTAGAGTATGTGTAGACACTGGGCATTGTAAAAAAGGAACAGCTCAGTTCTCAATGTGAAAAACATTTGGAACATAGACAAGCCCTTCAGGCTTTCTTCCTTTTGGACTGTTTGTTAAGATGGGCTCTCCATTTTAGGGACCACAAAAAGTTGACCCCTTAATTCTAGATTTATAGACAGAAATGAGGAATGCAAACAAGATTTCTATTTTGGAGGAACAAAACTTCTTTTTCCCATATAACTTAATTTGGCTGTAAAGTTTGACAGAGCATGTACGCCAGCCAGCTGTTAATTCTGAAATATAGGAGGTGCCCTATCCAGTATCCAGGTTTGACATCAATTGAATGAGAGGAAAACAAATCACACTTGGGGTTATGGCATATGCAAGAACAACAGGTCCTCCCAACCATCGCTCTCAAACAGCCTAACCCCACATCTGCAATGCCACCTTTGAGAAAATAATGGATTTCAGCCTACTCAGCGGTATATCAGAGATGCATTTAAAACACAGATCAGTGTTCAGAGATATTGATATTTTCTATTTTGTTTTGTGCTCTGCTCCTTTCAACTCTACCGCTCCTGCTCTGTCTTGTAATCTTATGTTTGCTATGCTTTTGTCTTATTTTCCTTTTCCTCATTTTGTCCTCTGGCCATTCCTCCTCTTTCTCCATCTTCTCCCCCTAGCTATCAGCCTCCTGTCCATCTCTGCCTCTGCATGCCTCTCCCCTCCACCCCCTGCATCTTTTGTTTTCACTCTTCCCTACCCCCAGGTATGCCCTACCACAATCAATGTCCATGTCTAGTTCATGCAGATGAGGCGCATAGCGGCTGGCTCAGGCTATTATATAGGTGCTTTTGCTTACAGGCGGTGTGGCTGATTTGCCTATAGAGTCACCACTTCCAGCACAGACCACAGCCTGAGTGACTGGCTCCGTATTGATCTAGCTGCAGATATGATGCGCGCTGGCTCAAAGATTCATGCAGAGTGGGGAGCTTGCAGGGATAGCAGGGCAGGGTATATTTGCAAATTCTGGAAGGTCTAGTAGCAAGGTGGAAGGTGGTGGTTATTTGTTTGTATTGCGGTAGTGGCTCGGAGTCCCATTAGAGAAGCAGGGATGGAGGCTGGGGAGCAGGGCAGGGCTGGAGCAGAGTGGGGAGCTTATACGGATTGCAGAACAGGGTATATTTGCAAATTCTGTAAGATCTAGTAGGAGGTGGTTATTTATTTATTTGTACACACAACCTGTTGCTGGCTGTAATTCTACCTCCACCCAAGCTCTTCCCTACTTTGAAAAATTGTCCCATGGTAACTTTTACAAATGTTGGTAATGATGTTCTTATTGTTCAAGAACTTGGCCAAGACTTTGAAAAGTGACTGTAGAGTTTGGTGCCTCAATGCCTTTTAAGTGTCTCAGGGTATTCATCCAAAAACAGAGGCATCCAAAATCATTAGGCACTTCTGAAAATGTTGACTCTTGTGACTAGATTGCCACTCAATTTTGCCAGATACAGGCAACATTCATAACGTTCCAGGAACCAAAAAGCCTTAAACTAATTTAATTTATATAGAAAATGGAGAGGAATGCTGCTGGCCTTCATGTCAATATGGAAATATGACCTGCAAAGACTACAGCTGGAACACTGAAAGTTAAGACTTGTCATGAAATCCTGACCCCATTGAAGTCAATGAGAGTTTTGCCATTGACTTCAGTGAGGCCAGATTTTTATCTGTAGACTCTGGTTTGCATCTCTGTATTAAGGATGATAGCAATGAGCCATGTTATAGAACTCATGGTGGTGCATTTGTGCAGTGGGTGACCTTTAGATCGCCCCATTCTTAGATGTTGCATTGTTTGCATCTTTATCCTCTTCATCTCCATTTTAAAATGTTGTTTATTTAATTTTTGCTGAAAAACATCGTTTGGAACAAACTGTAAAACAACTGAGTGCCCCCAAAAAGTGATTCGGCTGGAGCACGTTTTTCTCCCACCTGCAACTAACATGCATGAAGGAATGGGAAAGGAAAGGAAGGCTTAAAAAATAACGTGATGAACAAAGTCAGCCTGTTATCACCATTGCTATATCAGTAAATGAAACAATGCTTGAAGATAATCGCACTGGGTAGATAGTAATTTTACAGCTGGGTTTAGATCTAATAATATGCTTGCCGTTTATATGAGATCTGGGAAGTCACTTTTTCTTATCCCATCAGGTAGTGCTGCAGATGTCATTTTAATTACATACTATTTTTCTATGGTCAGTAAAATAATTTCAGTCCTGGATGGTTGTACTCATTGGCTTCTGTATAGAAACATTTTAATGTCACGTATTGGGAATTTTAATTACAATACATTAAAATCATGCAAGGATGCAAATTATGATAAGAAACTTGCTTCCTTATATTTACATCAGAAGAAATTCATCCTTCTGCAGAAGAACCAGCACCAGACCTATGGACCCTTATGACCTGTTCTGAGAACTTAAGGGGGATTCTAGCGGTACAACTGCCTTGCACTGGCCCTTTGCACAGTGGTGAATTTCATCCTTATAACAAAATATGTATATTTCTAGAGGCTTGGTAGGTGGGCTGTCTCAATACATGATGGTTTTTCATTTAGTGTTTTGATATTGCTTATCCATATCCACATAACAATTTGCTTTCTAAGAAATGTATCCCAGTCCTTACTTCTGCAGTGTAATTGTAAAACTCTAGCTGTGCCAAGACTACTTCTATCCCTGTTTTCCCTGCCAGCTTAGAACTTCAGCACCCTGTCTTGCTGAGCCAGGCACTCTTGTCTACTTCAACAAAGACTCAGAATCTGAATTACCTGCCCCAAAGCTGCAGGTTTACCTGAAAACAGCTCACAGAGTGTGCTTGTCTTTAGCACCCAGATGCCCAACTCCCAATGGGGTCTAAACCCAAATAAATCTGTTTTACCCTGTATAAAGCTTATGCAGGGTGAACTCATAAATTGTTCGCCCTCTATAACACTGATAGAGAGTTATGCACAGCTGTCTGCTCGCCCAGGTATTAATACATACTCTGAGTTAACTAATAAGTAAAAAGTGATTTTATTAAATACAGAAAGTAGGATTTAAGTGGTTCCAAGTAGTAACAGACAGAACAAAGTAAGTCACCAAGCAAAATAAAATAAAATGCACAAATCTATGTCTAGTCAAACTGAATACAGATAAGATCCTCACCAGTTCCAGAATGCTCCCTTTTACAGGCTAGACTGGGTCCAGCAATCACTCACACCCCCTGTAGTTACTGTTCTTTGTTTCAGTTTCCTTTAAGTATCCTGTGGTGGTGGAGAGGCTCCTTCTTTAGCCAGCTGAAGACCAAATGGAGGGGTCTCCCAGGGTTTTAAATAGACTTTCTCTTGTGGGTGGAGACCACCTCCTCACCCTGTGTAGAATCCAGTCACAAAATGGAGATTTGGAATCACATGGGCAAGTCACATGCCCATGCATGACTCAGGACCTGCAGGCAGCAGTCATTACCCACATGCTACCTTGAATGTCCTCAGGTAGACTTATTATGTGGATTGGAGTCTTCCAAGCTCTTTTGTCTGTTAAGTGCTTCTGGATTGAGCACTTAATTTGCACATTCCTTTCCCAGGAAGTCGCCAAAAGGGCTACTTGAAATCAAGCAATTATATAGCCAATGTTCATAATTCTGAACACACAAATGGTGCCTGCATACAACTAGGATGAACATAACCAGTAGATCATAACCTTTACATGTAGCAAAACCCTATTCCAATTATATTATACATACATTTATGACCACCCCCACTCCATAAAGCCTTATGGGGTACACTGTCACAGAGGGAACTGTTATTTTAAGAGGATATCAAGCGGAGAGGACTAAAGTATGCCTTTGACTATCCTCAAAATTGAGACCCCCTTTTAAGATACACTCTAGGTCTTAGTCAAGTCAAAGGCAAAGCTCCCATTGACTTCAGTGAGGCCAGGATTTCATTTAGTCCCTAGTAATAACAACAATACTTAGCTCATATGTAACAATTTTAGGTTTCAGAAGGATTTATGAATATTAACTAGTTAATCTTCACAACAGAGAAATTTAAAAGTTTAACAGCTTTTGAAACAAGGCTGCCTTAAACTGAAAATGAGTTTCATAGAAGCTGCAGCCAAAAGTAAACCTGCCTGAAGAATTGAATTTCTAAAATGCACAACTTTTTCCGTTTCTCCTAGTGTCTCTACTTTTCTAGCAGCATAGTGTAATGTAAAATTAATAAGTCATAGTTGTCAAATCCATGCCTGGTAGATAATGATCAAATGTCATTACCGTCTGATGGGTCTTGTCGGTCTCAATCCAGTTCCTAATGAACAGGTGACAAAATCATCACTGGAATTTATGTTTATTATCACCCTTGTTGGGTGGTTGAGTCTCAATCTGGCTGAGGGTCAAGGACTTACTAGGTATGCTGAATGCATTATCCATAACTGCAGGCCAGAGTGGAGATGTATCGAAGTATAGTGGAAGCTTGTACAACCTCTTCTTATGCTTTACATGTTCTGGGTATAAAAGGAGGACTGCAGTCTCCAAGGTGAGGTACCACAGAGAAGCCATTTTCAGCTGCCAGTAATGGTGTGTCCTCTACTATATTTTAGAGCAGCCCTATGGCTGCGCACTGTGCTAGCTCTATCCCACAAGGGGCTATTCATCATCCAGGAATTGCCAGGGTATAATTCCCCACCCCACCCTTTCCCCAAATGCGACACACACCTTACACCAGGTGCTGGGTAGAGGACAGCCCAGCTGTTGGCTATGCTGTGTTTATGCCACCCAAGGATTCCTTTAAGCAGGAGGAATTCCCAAGTGTGGAGATCCATCAGTTTTCCACCCCCAACCACAGAACAACACTAAGAGACCAGGTGAAACCTGTGGCATTGAAAGCTGAATTTTGAGGATAATTGATACTAAATGTTTAAAAACTTGCAGAGGAGTATATTGTTCTTTATGTCAGTTTTTAGTGCCTTAAAGGTATAATAATGCACTGTAAGGCATCTTTTAATATATTTCTGTGGAAGTCATGACCTGATTACATCTTTAATCTCTGATTCCCAGAGAACTATACGCAGAGCTCCACTGAGTGGTTTACTAAGGGTAAGGTATGTGGGTGTAAGTGTGTGTTTGGGGGGTGGGGAGGTTGCACATGTGCACTGGGAAAGAGGGATCATCTGAAAATCTAATTACTGTGCCCACTGTTCCTTCTCACCCTCCTGCATCAATTCCCGTGAGCTTTTCTTTTTTTTGACCTAATGAACTATTTGCTTCCAGAGCTGCTTGAAATTAGTTGAGCAGAGGAAATCCTACTGAAGAAGTCTGATCCCATCCTTGTCAGGGGAAAACTATATGGTTACTAAGAAAGCTTAGTTAAAAATTTGCTAAATTCTGTGTACATTCCAGGAGCCATACCTGTGTTTGAACTGTGGAAAATGCAGTGCAGATGTTAAAAAGTAAATATTGTTCTTAGGAGATAGCAGATGGAAGGATTAGACACCTATGAGCTTGTTTATATTAAATGGGGGGATGGTGTACGTTAGGTAAACATGTTACAAGGAAATAGTAGATAATCCACATTTATTGATGAATTATTGCCTGACTCTTTCGTTTTTTTATATATGATCATAACAGTTCTATCTTCTTACATGGTCTCCATACCCTAATATCTGAGCATGCCATCATCATTCATGAATTATCCTTGCAACATGCCTATGGCATAGGGAAATGTAATTTTCCCTATTTTTCAGCTGGAGAGCTGGGACATAGAAAAGTTAAGTGACTTGCTTAAAGTTACACAGGAAGTGTGTGCTAGGTTTGGGAATTGAACCTGTATCTCCATCCACTGCCTGAACAACAAGACCATCTTTCCTCTTGAAGATGATAAAGACCTTTTAGATCATCAGATTTATCTGCATGCATGAGCAAAATATAATGCTACGTAGGATGGATCCGATGGCACAAAAGATCACATTCAATATTAATGGTAATTACGGGTGCTCAACATCTCTCAGAATCAAGCCAATAGTGCTTACTTTAGCATATGCAACATGATTTTCTAACTTTTAGTGAAGTCCTCATGGTTTTTGGAAGACTTCAATCAATTTCCATAATTGCTGGAGATTTCAGAGAAGACTGCTAAACCTGTCAAGCCTCTGAAATCCCAGAGATACGATATAGTCAAAATCCCATTTTATCCCATTAGGTCACCACTTTGAATCCACCCTTAGGTCAGTAGCGACCAGAATTGTAACCAGCTGAGGGCTGATTGTTGGCCTATGTTATGTTAGCCTTCCTGCAGCCCCCATTGGCCTGGAGCCGCGAACTGTGGCCAGTGGGAGCCGCGATCGGCTGAACCTGCGGATGCGGCAGGTAAACAAACTGGCCCGGCCCATCAGGGGCTTTCCCGGAACAAGCAGCAGCCCTAGTTTGAGAACCACTGATCTAGTCCATCACACTAGGCTGAGACAGGACCAAGTAAACCCAGAGCATCCCGGACAGGTATTTGTCTAACCAGTAACAGGGATTCCACAACCTCCCTTGGAAGTCTATTCCAGAGCTTAACTACCCTTATAATTAGAAAGCTTTTCCTAATATCTAACCTAAATCTCTTTTGCTGTCGATTAAGCTCCCATGTCCTACATATGGCACGCCTGTTAATACACACCACAGTAATAGCCCTTTTCACAACTACATCACATTGATGACTCATATTCAATTTGTGGTCCATTATAACCCCCTAGATCCTTTTCAGCAGTAGTACTGCCTAACCATTTATTCCCCATTTTGTAATTGTGCATTTGATTTTTCCTTCCTAAGTGTCATACTTTGCACTTGTCTTTATTGAATTTCATCTTGTTGATTTCAGATTGGTTCTCCAATTTGTCAAGGTCATTTTGAATTCTAATCCTGTCCTCCAAAGTGTTTGCAACCCTTCCCAGCTTAGTGTCATTTGTAAATGTTATAAGTTTGCTCTTCTCTCCATTATTCAAGTTATTAATGCAAGTATGGAATAGTACTGGACCTAGGATGGACCCCTCTTCGACCTCACTAGATATGTCCTCCCAGTTTGACAGCGAACCATTGATAAGTACTCTTTTAGTGTGATCTTTCAACCAGTTGTGCACCCACCTCATAGCAATTTCATCTAGACCACATTTCCCTAGTTTGCTTATGAGAATGTCATGTGTGATTGTGACAAAAGCCTTATTAAAATCAAGATATATCATGGATACTGCTTCCCCCCAACCACAAAGCCAGTAACTCTGTCAAAGAAGAAAATTAGATTGGCTTGATGTGATTTGTTCTTGACAAATTCATGTTGGCTATTACTTATTACCTTGTTATCTTCTAGGTGCTTATTTGTTCCAATATCTTTCTAGACACTAAAGTTAGGGTGACTGGACTATAATTCCCTATGTCCTCTTTGTTCCTGTTTTTAAAGATAGGTACTATGTTTGCTCTTCTCCAGTCGTATGGGTTCTCCTCCATTCTCCATGAGTTCTTGAAGATAATTAAAAGGGTTCTGAGGTTGCTTCAGTGAGTTCCTTAAGTACTCCAAGATGAATTTCATCAGGCCCTACCAATTTGAATACATCTAATTTATCTAAATATTCTTTAATGTGATTTTCCCCTATTTTGGCTTCTGTTCCTTCCCCCGTGTTGTTAATATTAATCGTGTTAAGTACCTGGTCACGAGTCTTTTAGAGAAGATTGACGCAAACTAGCTATTGAACACCTCAGCCGCCTTGATATCATCCATTATTAGCTCTCATTTCCCACTAAATAATAGACCTACATTTTCCTACATCTTTCACTTGCTCCTAATATATTTATAGAACCTCTTCTTATTGCCTTTATGTCCCTTGCTAGGTGTAACTCATTCTGTGCCTTAGCCTCCCTGATTTTGTCTCTACCTGCGTATGCTGTTTTTTTTACTCGGCCGAAGCAATTTGTCCATGAAGGCTTCTGACTGCCTTTGTATTAAAGGGGAAAGCAGATGCCTTCAGCGATGTGGAGAGCAGCTTCCTGGAGAATAGCTTATACTCCTACACTTGCAGGTTTTGCACGTTTTGCAATGTCAGTGCTGGTTCCACTCTCTCAATCAGTACAGAAGGATGTGGGTTATGTTAGATCCAGAGCCACTGGAAATCTTGTAAACAAAAACTTTTTTTTGTTCCATGGTCAGAAAATTGCCTTTTTTTCACCCATAGTTGTTGACATTGTCAAAAAATTTAGCTGCTTTTTTATAAATTTTATATCAACTTATAGAAATGGTTATCAAAATTTTATGTTTACCAAAAACCTAGGCAAAAAGATTTTTAGATAACTCTTTTGATAAGTGTTTTCAATAAAAAAAAATGCTCCGAAAATTTTGGGGAAGGGGAATTGCAAAATAAGTAGAATAGATTAAAAATCTGTCCATTTTGAACACTTTGAAGCAAAATCAGCTTTGAAATTTTTTGCAAAAATATGTCTTCATTTTTCGAGTAGCTCTACTTACATGCTCCTGGAGATGTTTAACACCATTAGCAGTTCAGTAGTTTCCCTGGTGCTTGCACCGAAGGAGTGCAAGCACCAGGTTTCTGCTGCTAGATGTGCAGGTATACCAGACTGGGAGAGGGCTCCCTGTGCATGAGAATGGGGTGCAGAAAAGTTTGGTCTGATTTTACCATGAGGGTAATTCCCATTAGGAATAATTTACCAAGTGATATGGTAGATTCTCCACAACTTCAAATCTCTCCATTGAGATGGGATCTCCTTGTAAAAAATCAAACAGAAGTCATTAGGCTTGGTGAAGGAATCACTGGATGGTATTCTACAGACTGTGTTTAGGGTGACCAGACGTCCTGATATTTAGGTGTTTGTCCCGGGTCCCAACTGATCTTTGGTCAGGACGCAATTTGTCCCGATATTTCGTTCCGCCGGCAGCACTCGTCTTTTATTTATTTATTTATTTATTTTGCTGCTGTGCCGGGAGCGCTTGGCTTTTTTTTTTCCTCCTCTCGCTGCTCCTATGTGTCCCAATATTTTCTCCGTCTCATCTGCTCACCCTAACTGTGTTATGCAGGAGGTCAGACTAGATCAGTGAGTCCAAATCCATCAGTGAATCACATGTGCCTGGAGGCACTTTTCCCTCCTGCCCATCCTCACGCTGTCGCTTCCCCTGGGCAGACAGCAATGTGGAGGACCAGGATCCAGGCAGCAGCAGAAGTGCAGAAGAAGTGGCCTGAGTCCATGAGCAGACAGTCAGCAGCCTGGAAGTGATAATGACCTGGTCATAGGAACAGGGGGGCCAGCTGAGGCTGTAGGAGGCAGGGCCGGCTCCAGGCACCAATCGACCAAGCACGTGCTTGGGGCAGCATCTTGGGGCGGTGTGGCGCTCATTTTTTTGGTTTGACTGGGTGACGCTGGAGGGGTTTTTGTTTGTTTGTTGTTTCGGCGGCGCAGCGCTTGGAGGGGGCGGGGGCATGGGTGGCATGGCAAGGCGCTGGGGCGCTTGGGTGGTGTGGCGCTCGGGGGGGTTCGGCGGCACGGCACTCGCGGGGTGGTTACGGCGGAGCGGCGCTCTTTCTTTTTGCTTGGGGTGGCAAAAAAGTTAGAGCCGGCCCTGGCAGGAGGGGTCAGGATTGGAGGAGCAAGAGTAAGAGGGCTGGGGGATGCTGAGCAAGGAGCATGGGGAGCAGAGATCTGGATAGCTGAGGAGAGGAGAGTGGGGAGCAGGGGGCTGGATGGCTCAGAAGGGGAAGAGAGGTGGAGATGAGGTAATGGGAAAGAAAAAATGCAGTTGCTTTAGGTAAAACAACTGGGACCCATTGGACTGGATGATCATAATGGTCCCTTCTGGTCTTAAAATCTGGGAGTGAAATCCTGGCTCCACTGAACTCAGTGGCAAAATTATCAACTTCTATGTGGACTCTGACTATGAAACCTGGTGACACCAGATTCTGTGAAATTTCTATGTGTAGCTACTTTCTTCATAGTACTCCTTCTTCAACAATCTTTTTAGCAATAATAATGCAGCTATGTTTAAAAGCATTAAAAAGCAAAACCTTCCATTAAATAATAAAGGCACAAGGAGGGTTGCTGAGCGTCCCATTTTTTATTTTAACTGAAATATACACCTTTTAATAATGTAATTGCAATTAAAAATGTATCAATTACAACCCACTCTTTGCTGGTCTCCAAGGAGAGAGAGTCAGAATTCACATCAGAATGTAAAATTTCAGAAGCGCAAAGGGCTAGGTTGGTGTTTTGTGATTGCCCAAATATTCAGAGATTTTAATTACAATGGAACCTTGATAAATTGCTTTGTGCCACAATCCATTATTAACAGCTTAATGAATACCACAATGACCTATTAAAACTGTTCTATAGCAAAAGCTGTTGTCAGTGTTTCGGTTACAGTCTCCCTTTGGTGACTGGGAGTTGGAGGTTGGTTTATAACTCAGCTGTTAAAAAAAACAACAAAAAACTCTAGGGTGAAACTGTGCATCCGAGAGTGCTGATCCTTGAGTCGGGCCAAGCTGTGCTTGGTGCAGGTCCTGAACAGGGAGGGAAACAACAGTGGTTTTAGTATTGCCTTTGTGCTCCTCTGATCTTAGGGTCACTTAGGGAGTCAATTCTGCCCCTAGCACAATTTAGGGCTTGGCTACGCTGGAGAGTTGCAGCGCTGGTGGTGGGTTTACAGCTCTGCAACTTAGTAACTGTCCACACCTGCAAGGCACATCCAGCGCTACAACTCCCTGGCTGCAGCGCTGGCTGTACACCTGGTCTGCTTGGGGTGTAACGATTGCAGCACTGGTGATGCAGCGCTGCTCATCAAGTGTGGCCATCAAAAACGCTGTTATTGGCCTCCAGGGTATTAGGAAGTATCCCAGAATGCCTGCTCACAACAAACCGGAAGAATGGCTGAACTCCGAGCTCCCTCGAGCTGCTTATCTAAAAAACAAACACAGCTCCTGTTTGCTGGAGTGAGCGAGCGGAGGCAGGCAGTGGAATTGCTTTGGAAGGTTCACAGCTGTTTACTTGAAGAGAGAAGTCACATGGCAGAGGGGGAGGGGGAGTCCATGCTGAGCAGCTGCTTATGTGGTCTGAAGGCTATTTAGGAGTGCATAATTTGCATTTAGTGAATAAGAGAGGGGTGGGAGAAGGGCTCGAAACTTTTAAATTGATTGCAGGTTGATGATGTGTATGTTCCAGTCCTTAGAACTTGCAAGGCATGGAGCTGACAGATCCAAAAATCCACTCTGTCTCTTTCCCCCACGTTCCCCCTCATGCCCCTCTTTTGAAAAGCATGTTGCAGCCACTTGAATGCTGGGATAGCTGCCCACAATGCACCACTCCCAACAGCGCTGCAAATGCTGCAAATATGGCCACACTGCAGCGCTGGTAGCTGTCAGTGTGGCCACACTGCAGCGCTTTCCCTACACAGCTGTACGAAGACAGCTGTAACTCCCAGCGCTGTACAACTGTAAGTGTAGCCATACCCTTAATAGAAATCTTAGGGCTACTTTACAATATGACAGGTGGTTTTGATGGTCCCCAAAGGGGCCAGGTGAGGGCTCACCAGAGCACAGTAGCACTCTGTTCCTTTTCTCTTGGCCACATCCTCAGTACATTCTGTATGCTGGAGGAATCCTCTGTGAGCTAGTCATGCCAGCTTCATGGCTGTTTTGTGCCACCAGGGTGCTGCAGAACTGGCCAGGATCTGACCTAAGCATGATTTTAGTATGGATTAAACGAAGTGTTGGTTGGTTCAGAATGCTATTTTTAAATGAATTTTTAAAAGCTTTGATTTGCAGTGTTAAACTTTGAAATTTGTTGAAATATTAGGGAAAATTTATCTGATTATGAGCACAGTCTCTACTATGGATCCAAATTTATTAACGGTAGGGGTCTGAAAGATTTAACTGTAGTAAAACTGAGGCCATTTTTCTTTTCAAAACAAACAATATCTAAAAGTTTTATATTGCAGTAGGAACTTTCAGAACTTTAGATGTTATAGAAGGGTATATGAGGTTGACAGATCTGCTTAATTGTATAGGGTCCTATCAGAGTTTAAGCAGCTGGAATTTAAGCAGTTATGGTCCAGTTTCTTAGAGAAACATTTAATACATTTGCCGCATATACTGTTTTCTTCCATTTTCACCATGGTTGTTGCAATCTCCAGGGGGATTACAAACGGATGTTGGGGTCACGGCCACCCCGCCCTTTAAATACTGCTGAATGGGGATGGGGTCCTGGCTTGATCTCGGCTAGATGAGAGAGCGGATCCCAGTACAAAAACTCTGAGAACCACTGCTCTAGTTAGGAGGAATTACATATATTAGACGTATATTATTTGCATTTACACAGTTGACATGTTTCAACTTCGTTGTTTATTATTCTGTTGTTACATTTTGTTCTGGAAAATAAAAGTTGTTGAATAGCAAAAGAATACCCAGGTCTGCTCACCACATGAATGATAGTATTAGTCATTAGAATGCTTAATTTGCACATTGTGTAAATGTGTATATGGAATGCATAGAGTCTCCTGGGCTGTCAAGTCAATAATTACCATATGATATGATTTTTCAGAAAAATAATTTTTATGTTAAACAATGCTCGCTATAACTCATGAGTATTGATCGGTCAGGGTCTCTGCAAGAAGTAGGACATGTTCAGGTATTGTTGAGGAGACAGGCAGTTTGTATTCTGAATACTTTCAACTCAAGTGTTGGTGTATCCTGCTGTTGTGTTGAAGACTTGAATTTTGAGAGCATTCCAGACAATAGAGATGTCAGACTACCATTCTTCATGTATTCTTGTGTTTTTTGGAAAGGGCATAGCAAGATACACAAAGTCCTCTTATTTTTCTTTCTCTGTGTGTATGTGTGTGTGTGTGTGTCCATCTGTCTGTCTCACTCACACACACACACAATTTTTGTGTGTGTTTATCAGTGTGTGCAAAATGCCTGTGTTTGCAATATAGTGTATGTGTCAATACTAGTAAGTCAGATTGAAACTCTCTAATGGAAAAGGGAAAATCCTTATTGCTACTAAGGAGCCATCTATTGAATCAAACCCGTAACTGAACTGAACATGCATGAAACTGCAGATGATAACACAATTTGTCATTGGTTTCCCTGTGCATGTTCAATGTATCTTCCCCTCCCAGTACCAGTTTTACCCATCATCGCAACCCTGGCACAAGCAACCTCGTCTATGCACATATGCCTTCCCCCGAGGCTACTAATGTGTTTTAGTTAGAGGTTAGTTTAATGTGACCTAAAAATGTGGAATAAGTCCTAACTTAGAGCTAAGGTGACTAGATAGCCCAGTAGCATGACAGAGTCTAGCTGAAGAGTCATGGTTGCTCAAAGAAGAAATAGTAATAGCAGTTGTTATTATTTATTATTTGTTATTATTTTTTAACCTATATCAATAATTATAATAATAAATGGTATAACTATGCTATTTATTATTAATAAATATAAATAATCACAATAGTGTAATTTAATTGTTATTGACAATTATTAATTTTGAGCACCCCAAAATGAGCTAGGCACCTCACATACCCAAGTTATGCCATGTTCCCTGCCCCAAAGTGTGCATGGCCTCAATGTGACACAAGAGAGTGTTAGACCAAGAAAAAAGGGTGAGGAAGGACAAGGGTGCCAGTAATGCAATCACATGGTAACCCAGTAAGGCATGTATGCAGGTGGCTCCACTAGGCGATAGAGATGGATTGGCAAACAGGTTTTGGGAGGGTGTGCTAAGCGTGTGAAGGAGAGTAGAAGGAAACTGAGGCATTTTTAAGCCATTTTAAGAAAGGATGAAGGATAAAAGCAATGTTGGGGTGGACCTCACAATCCTCAAGGCAGTAAGTACTAACTGTACATTTGTGTACATTGGTGTTGAACGTCAGGCCAACACTGTAAATAGAACTGATAATTAGGGATTCAGTCTAAGCTAATACCATAATAATCTCTAAAGGAGAAAAAATGGGGCATTGGGCTCTTGCAACAGCAACCCAAATCATCAATCTTGTGTTCGGTAACTGGCGTGTCAGTTGGTGATTATGCTTCCATGGCTTTGGATACCAACGTCTTTACCCCTCTCTCTCACACACAACAATGTGAGAAAAGGAGGGGAAGAATGTCTGATAATGATTTGGGAATCAAAATAAACTTCAGAATGGTGTGTGTGCGCGCGCGCGTGTGTGTGTGTGTGTGTGTGTGTGTGTGTGTGTGTGTGTGTGTGTGTGTGAGAGAGAGAGAGAGAAATCTTATATCTACTAATACTGTATATGTTTGGTACTGTATGTTGATTTGGGTAGGGGCTTCTGAAAGCTGATTGAAGTCAACGGAAGCCAGATAAGGCCCTTTATGCACAGACATGGTATGGACAACAACAGCTCAAACTTGCCCCAAAATTATTCTTACTATTATTTATTATTTGTAATATGGTAGTGCCCAGGGGCTTTCGTCAGGAATCAGAGCACTGTACAAACACAGAACAGAGAGGTGGTCCCTGCCCTGACACATCACTCACAGCCAATGTGCCTCATTCCTGACTTGGAGAGAATAATGGCTGATGTGGGAGAGTAGCATAGTCTTTCCCCATTACATTGTTGGCCTCTCTTCTGACACTGCCAACAATGGTTCTAATTGTGTTTATTGGGAAAGGAATTGTCATGTTTACATAATTTCATTATGCTTTGGGCTGGGACCACCAGCACTGATAAACCACCAGCCAGCTGTCAGAAAGTAGATGACTTTTGGTTACCAGACTGAATTTCATCTGATGACCTGGAGATGGGAGGTTCCATATTCTATTACCAGTCCTCCTAGCCATCCAGTACATCCTTCCTCTTCTGTTCAGTATTCAAAAAGAAATTCCTTTTTGAGGATTTGCTACTGTTCATAAACTGCTCAAACTGCTGTCACTCTCTTGGTTTTATGATAACAAAAAAACCTCAAGAGTGAATTACAGCTTTGTATATGCATTAGAGCCGTCTCTATTGGCGCATATGTAGTTAATGATGCAAAAAAGAGGTGCATGCCATGTGTTATCTATTCCACAGTATCCATGCACTTATCAACATATATTCAAAGTGACACTGTTACAAAAGATCAGACACCCTCTCTTCTTTAAAAATTATTTCTGCCCATTTCCTTTAGCTGGCAGCTAATGTGTCCAAAAAAAGTAAAAATATCCTTCTTGTAAATCAATACTTTGCGGAACTGCAGAAGAGATTAGAACAGTGGCTTTAACCGAACTGTAAACTACTTCAGTTTTGCCAGCAAAGTGCATTGGGGGGTGCGATTTGTAGACCACTGGCTCTAAAAGGTATCTTGTTAGCGTTAATGTAGCCGACACAGTGTAGACAAGCCCCAAGTAAACTGTTTACACCAAGTAAGGACTGTTTAGAGTGTGCCAGCAGAGATAACAGGGTGCAGTTAGAGTCCAGCATGTTAGTGCTTTACAAATTACACCCCTCTGGTGTGCTTTGCCGTGGTGTGTAGATGAGCCCTGGGTGTAGCTCATTCATTCACAAGGAGTTCTGTTGTGATATTTTGTTACTCCCCATTATACTGTTTTTATATAGATTCCCCTGCTTGTCCCTTTCTGGAATTATAAAGTGCTCCTTTGGGATGTCCTCCTGATGCCATGGATCATAAACTGTAGCATGAGCTATTCTTGGAATTGCCCAAACAGCAAGTATGAGCATTTTATTACTCCCAGAAAAATTAACCTTGCTTAAGTGCATTATGGTTGTAAATATGTATCAATAACTTAAGTGGTGATGGTGTTGCGGAGAAATAAAGAATATTGCAGTTTTTTTAAAAAAAAGTCTCAAAGCCAAGAAATTTGAACCTAAGGTTACATTTTAGAAAACTGTGGAGTTGCTTCATCGAGAAATAAAAGTGTCTGGTATTGAGCAGAATTCCATAGCTAGAATTGTCGTGTTTCTTTCTTCTATGCGTTGCCTCAGACAAGCCTGTAACTAGGAGCTTTGTGGTTCAGACACAACAACTCATCCTGGAGGAACTATACGGACCTATGTTAAACTTGTCTCAGCTTGAAATAGCTGTGGAGATCGTCTTCATTCATTAGCAATTGAATCTAAGATTCAAATTTACTTTCATCTCCGTACTGTGTGGAAGATCTTGGGAATGACACGATTTTCTCTGTAGACTCTGAATAACTCTCATACAGGCTGGCACTTGCCTGTATACTGTACTGACATTTCTATATTTTATTTTGTTTCACTGCTGTGCTCGATAAATGAACAGCTAAATAATCTCTGGATTGTTAGCCCAGTGATGAATTTTCTAGGATTGGGCGTGGTGAGTGAGTCTTGGGAGTAGGACATTCATAGTTAGTTTGACCACTCTCTAAGTACAATGAGCATAATCAGTGTGACATTCCTGGAGCCAGGGAAATTGACTAAACTCTTTTTATTTTGAGCTGTATGAAATTATCTGAACCAAGTGCAAAATACCACAGAACTTCCCTGCTCTGGGATTTCATGACAAACACTATGCCCAGACCAGGTTTGTCAAAATGTTTTTGGATCTTTCAAATAAACCTGGGCTGGTATTTTCCTTTTGCATAAAAAACCTCATAAAAGTAGGAGCTTTATTCCTTTATAAGATGTGCCTATTATCAATCTCTCAACTTGTTGAAAATAAAAACACCACAATCAGCCAGCCAGCCAGTATTAGTGAATGCAAACAAACTAGTTTCCCTGCCAAGCTAATAATAATCAAACCACCCTCAAACAATGACTTTAAGCATGACCTGTGTTAAAAGATAAACTTTGCAATTGCCTTGAAGTTCAACAAACTCTGGTTCTTTTGGACTGAGAGGGGGACTAAATTCCAGAGTTGGGAGCCTCCACTGAGAGTGCCCTGCCCTCAACCCCCAGATGTGCAAATCTAGGACCTGTCAACTCAAGCATCCCAATTAATTCCAATCTCTGGTTTAAACATATAGAAAGAAGAGAATCTCTGACTTATCGGGGTGACTGGATTTTTTTCCAGAGGGCTGGAGTTTGCATGTTTTTTATGTGAAACTTAGTGGTTTTAATCAGAAGTTGGATTTGACCATCTTATTTCAATTTGACAGATATTCTTCCTTGAAGGCTTCATTTTATGCTCCACAGTAAAACTTCCAATTACAAAAAATTAAGAGTTTTATTCTCCGGCGCTTTACTTATGCCAGTGAAGCTATTCCAGACAAAGATCTGACCCCAAGATGCTGGCCCTCAAGGTTGCAAATTTAGCTTTCAAAATGTGAACTGGAGGCAGACTAATACAGTTATGTGTGTGTCATGGTATAATTCCAAAATCTAAACCTTGGAGTCCAAAAATATGGGGTACCAGCATGAATTCCTCTAAGCTTAATTACCTGTTTAGATCTGATAAGCTGCCACCAATCAGGAATTCCAGTACCTGATACACTCTGGTCCCCCCAAAACCTTCCCTGGGGACCCCAAGACCCAGACCCCCTGGATCTTAACACAAGGAAAGTAAACTCTTTCCCTCACCCGTGCCTCTCCTAGGATTTCCCTCCCTGGGTTACCCTGGAAGATTACCATGATTCAAACTCCTTGAATCTTAAAACAGGAAGGAATGTCCCTTCCCCCACCTCCTCTTTCTCCCTCACCCAGAGGCAATACAGATTCAAGCTCCGTGAATCTAAAACAAAGGGATTCCCCCTTCACCCCTCCTTGTTAAGTACAGACTCAATTCCTTTGCCGTAACAAGGGGAAAAAATCAAACAGGTCTTAAAAACAAAACTTTTAATAAAAAAAGAAAGAAAAAGGTAAAAGTTATTTCTGTAATTTAGATGGTAAAAGTTACAGGGTCTGTTTGCTTATAGAAACTGGAGAAAAAGCCTCCTCCAGCAGATACTTCCAGCCAAATACACATTAGAACTCTACCAGCCAGATACATGTTTGCAAATAAAGAAAACCAATTAAAAAGACTAAACCGCCTTTCTACTTGCACTTACTACTTGAATAGAAAATTAGAGCCTGTAGTATGTCCGGTCCCTCTCAGATCCCAGAGAGAACAAAGCAAAACCCCAAAAACACAAACAAAGGCTTCCCTCCACCGAGATTTGAAAGTATCTTGTTTCCTGATTGGTCCTCTGGTCAGGTGTCCGGTTCACTGTTTGTTAACCCTTTACAGGTAAAAGAGACATTAACCCTTAACTATCTGTTTATGACAGTGTGTCTGAGTCTGCAGAGAGCCTGAAACAATCCCTCAAAAAGATGTGAACTGCCTCATTTTATATCAGTGAGTTAACTCTGAATCCTGAAGAGATGTTACTGTCAACCTTTTTTGTTATGCCAATCAAAACATGCAGGAAAGAGGAGGTATAATCAAACTGTGAAGGTCTGGTGCAGTCTATTGTTAGTGGCATTTCATTTTGGCATCATGAGTGTGTGGAGCTTGGGTTGACAAGAGCTTTGGTGAGAGGAGCTTGGGAGAGTTTCACCAATTCCATTTTCCAGTCTGGCTGCCAGTTTCATGTGTAATTTGCTTTGGTATTGTTTAGTTCATTCAAACCTGAAAGCCAAATTGAATTACAGGTGTGAGAAAAATTTGTAGAAATCCTTGCTGTTGAAAGCATCCTTCTGAATGAAGATTCCACAGGAAATGGTTCCGGTAGTGCTGTCTGTGAGCCTTTCCTTTCACCTTCCAAAACTGTAACCCAAGAAGTCCAGTTGGATCCCAAAAGCCGGGATTCAGTAGTTAAAAGGTCGCTCTATAGGCTAACTTAAAAGTTTTATATAAAAATGCAGTTTCCCAGTTCAAGGCTGAGTGAGCTTGAGACCCTGCCCAAGACCCTTGATTCTTATGAGGAGAAGAATTATGATGCATCGCATGCACAACGGACAGATTTCTATGTTTTTTTGACAGCTGTGAAGCTTTAAAGTGAGGATTGAAGAAAGAATGATAAATACTGCTGGATGTGCCTTCCCCAGTACAGCATTCATCTATTCTTCTGCTACACGTCTGCAGCACAAAGCTGGTTAGTTCCAGGCAAAGTGATTTTTCTGCCTGGCCAGGTGATGTTTAAGGAGGCTAATGAGAGGGATGATATGGCCCAAATCAGTGGTGTCAGGAAGCATATAATAAAGTATCTTTCTCTGAGAGACTGAAAGCAGGACTTGTCCTAGTATATATTTCAAAGGGGATAACTATGTCATACACAAAGTTGAACATTTACCCTCCTGCAAACCACATCCAGATTATAGTCTTTTAAGCAGTAACTAAACCTGAAGGTTTCATTGGTTTAATGATAGATGCTTCCTTGTGTGGAAAAAAGTAAAAAATGGAAGTCCATCTCATTGACACGACTTTGTTTTGCTGCTGGCATTGCAGCTCCCTCTTCCTCGGGAATAACTTAGCTAAGCAAGATTTAATATAATATAGAAGCTTCTGTTGGCTTCTGCTGCTTGCCAGGAAAATCAAAAGAAACTTCCCATTGGGAAGAGTAAGTCAGCAGCTAACTTTGATGCCCAGAGAATGTTCTTCATGTGGTGGTACTACTGATATCAGATCTGTTGTCAAACTGAAAAATATGTTTTCTTCCCTGTGAATGTACCTGGGAGATTCCCTCTTCTCACCTTCAGCAACTGACAAATAATCCAGCTTTTTTTGTTTCTATGCCAATGTTTGTCCCAGTCACTATGCTGTGCTTTTTGGGGAAGGATGATTTTACAACCGTTGTGATCCCAGAAAAAAAAAAGCATGTCTCACTGTGATAGGTAATAACCAACCTGTCAAATGGAAATCTCTTTTCTCTTGCTGAGCTCATGATTGTTAATGTTGCATTCTGTATTGATGTGTGAAGCAGAGCTGGATGAACTATGTACTGTGGAGGATTTGTTAAAATGTACCACTTTGTTCTTTTTGTGAATTATCGATGAACAAGATGTGATTTTTCATAGTTTTATTAATTCTTCACCTTTGTTCATATAGTGTATGCAAATAAACATAAGCTTTTTATGGATTGTTCACTAACTGAGGCTTTTAATAGTCTCTGTTGGTTACAGGGCCAATCACATGGTATAAATAAGTTAGAAGTTATTTGCTTCTCTTCTCTGATAGGAAAACCTACAGTTCATAAACAGGAGGAGGTGTCCCTTTTCCATATTATATACAAAATGGTCAAAATTGTGATGGCAGTGTTTTAATACAATACGTTAGTGAATATTTAACTTGTGCTAGAATTCATTTTGTTTTCCACAAATGTTCTTGTGAACTAAACTTTGCTTACCCTGTTCTATTATTTATTATGATTATTATTACTTCAACTATTCTGGCAGAGCCTAGGGGCCTGAAATGAGATCAGGGCCTCATATTGCTAAATGGTGGGCAAGCATATTGTAAGGGACAATTTCTGCCCCAAAGAACTTCCAATCTAAATTTGAAGTCCAGACTAGACAAGTGGGTACAATTCCCAGGCAAGAGGAGCCAGTGGGTTGCTTTGCAAGAATATTCACAAATATCTTTGACCATATTTGCCTATCTCTGGTTGAAACTAAGGGCTTGTCTACACTACAAAAAATGTACCACTTTAAATTTACTGGTAGAGTCACAGAAATACAACCCCTCTAGTGTTGACATAGTTATATTGGTATAAAGGTGATTTATACCATATAACTAACTATTCCTGTGCAGGAAAGGAAATAACTATACTGGTGTAAATCACCTTTATATAGGTATAACTGCATACACAGTAGGGCATTTACCAGTATCACACACCTTATTGAAATAGGTGTACAGAAAAAAATTTCAAGTGTAGACCAGGACTAAGAGCTGGACTCTTTTATTGCACAACACACTGACTACCAGAACAAATGTTGAATGAGCACGTGAATAAAGTCTTCCTAGGGCTGTTAAATGCAGTCTTTAGCCATACAGAGAAGAGTTAAAGTATGCAGAAGTATTGATTCTTTGGTTCACTGGGACAGCCAGGAAAGAAGGTATATCACACAGTAACAGTTAAAGTACAGTTACAGCTCTTTTATTTCTTCATGTATTAGACATGAGAGGCTTTTTGCTAGCAGTAGATTCATTTTCACTGCAGAGCACATTTCTAAATTTAGGCATAGGATGGTGTTGTAAGTGATGGAACACATTTCTGAGTGCAATATACGGTAATATGGCTTTACATGCTTCATCACCCTTGGAAATCCATGTATGCAGGGCACTGGGTGTAATGAAGATCAGCTCAGCCAGTACACACAGCTCTTGTGTATACTATAACTGGCACTGGCCTCTATAATCCAGACTCTTGCTTTCAGGGGCACCAAATTCACATGTGTAATTACAAGCTTTCATTTGATGGACTGAGATTCATAGGAGAACTTAGAGAAGTTCTGTGCTACCCCCTTGCCTTACCCATACACTCTGAATTTCAGTTTCTCTCTGCAGTTTGCTGGCAGCAGAGCTCTAGCACAGGACATAAAATATTTCTCCTCTTGTCTCTCACTGCTCCTCGTTCCCATGTCATGTAAAAATATTATCTGATTAAATCTGTTGACCTATATAATTAATTGCTCGTTCCTTAGCCTTATCTCACTTGCTTGTCCTTTCTCTGGCTTCTTCTTTATCTGTATCATCCGATGCAAGAAAATAATTCAAAATATTTTTGTTTATTCTTTAATGAATTAATAAATGCTAATTTAATGCTTTTGAAGAAACACTTGATCCCTGCTTTTTCTTTTCAAGTTGCAGCATGTCGGATCCTGGCACTGCAGTCACCCCTGGGTCCTTTCAATGGCTATGATACATTATGTTGGTATTTGAGGAATTGAAAATGAATCTCCTGGCCTCATGGCTTAGATTCAGCATAACAGTATTATATCCTGCTCTCAAAAGCCAATCCAAACCTTTTGAGCTACATTTAAAAGTCCTACCAAATTTACTGTCCAAACTGGCTTGGAGTCAACTTGCTCTTGTGCATAGTTTTGTTCTTGTGGCATTTTTCTGGCACAAACTGACATATGCAAGTAGCTTTAGTAAAAGAAGGATGGTTCAACAAGCATTTTGCATAAACAGGACATACATACATGTTTTGTACTGATATAACTAAGTCATATAAAGATGCTTAAAGTGGTGCAGCTTATTACCAAAGTTAATTATATTAAGATAAGCACTTTTATATCAATAAACGGAGTCCACCCTAGAGGATTGTACAACCAGTACAGTTAAATTGATACAAAAACTGGGGGTAGGTCTGCCCAGAGACCTAGATCGTGGCTTGGTATGCTCTTGAGTGGCTGCATAAGCCAACTCCCCTATACAGACCTAGCGTGGCTCTCTGGACCTTAGGTTTGGGCCTATGTGAATAAGTGGAGCAACATGCATGCTTACTCCCTTCTCAGAGTAGGTAGGTGGAGAATGGGCAGAGACTATGCCTCCATCCCCCCCTTCCCTTTCTACCCCACACATGCACACTCACTGGCAGTACAGCTGTGCTGGTGTGGGTCGGCTGGGACATGCCATTATAAGTACTACCAGAAGGTGCTAAATACCCACCCTCTGGAAATAAGGTCCCTGTAATGTGTCTGAAGTTGGGCACACACAATCATTTTTTGAACACATATGCATAGTTATTACTTTGATTCATTCTTAGGGTATGTTTTTATCTTGCATTTCACAGAGGCGCAGAGACTTCCTCCAGCTGATACTCGATGCCCGCAGCTCTACTAACTACATCGGTGTGGAGCACTTTGACATAGTCAACCAAGCTGATGTTTCCATTCAGGACAATAAGCCTCCTGTTGACAAGGCCCTGCCTAAAAAGGTTCAGAAGACATTGTCTGAGGATGAGATAGTAGGCCAAGCCTTCATCTTCCTGATTGGTGGGTACGAGACCACCACCAATGCCCTCTCCTTCGCCACCTACTTATTAGCCACCAACCCAGAGTGCCAGGAGAAACTGCTTCAGGAGATAGATGAATTCTCTGGAAAACATGTGAGTAGATTCATTGACTTCATACAGTTCCTTGCTCTTTGCATAACATAAGTAGTGTGAGCAGAGTGCCCTCTTTGAAATACGGACCTGGACACATGAGGCAGATATTAAAAATGTAAAGTACATGCACAAAGCTACATTAATGCAACATGAATATTGCACCATTAAATTAAAAAAGTCAGAGAGTGCAAAAATTAAGATCCCAAGAGTAATATTGAAATGATCCATGGTCTTTCTTTTTATTAATCCACTGTGAATGTATCTTCCCACTGTAGCCTCTAGTGCAGGCGGTAATCTTCTCGGCCCCAGTCCTGTATGCATTTCCTGGGGTTTAGTTATATTCGGTTACTTATTTAACAAGAAAAATAAAAACATAAAATGCTAACAGTCACCACTTGGCATGGAAACACCTGGCATGGATTCTAGACTATTGCGACTGAATCCAACCACTGGGTCCTACATGCTTCTAAACCCACTGGGACTAGGTAGTGTCTACTCACTGTTTCTAACTCTGAATCTCTATGGTATACTACCAGGCTGAGACCTCAGGCAAGCAAGGAGCACAGGCTTAGCGTAGGAATTTCTTAACCACGGTCATTTTGCTCTAGAAAACATTAGTGAATTATAGATCTTCGAAAACAAGAAACAGGCACCCCCTCCACCCAATGTCATGTTACCCCATTTGTGAATCAAAGTTTGTCAGCATTCATGCTGGGCATAGGTCTCCTGCTTTCTCTCTCTCCTGCACATCCGGCTTACGTGGAGCAGCGGTGCACCCCTCTACTTCACAGCAGCAGCTCTTCGTAAATATAGTCGCTTTCCTTTTGCCATGTACCCATGCTGAGAAACTGCAGACCTACCGGCTGTGCTGGTGCCCGTATGTAGAAAATCCATTGTTCCATGAGTTTGGACCAGTAGTTGAGAGACAATCAAAGTGGATGGCTCCCGATCGCTCTGTGACTGCTTCTCAGTGATGATCTTTCAGCAAAGTGTCAAGCCCTTTTCCTGGACAGGGCAGCTACCTGGAATGCATTTCAATAACTTTGCCTTGGGTGAGATTAGACATGTGTTCAGCACATAACAAGATGGATGTAGATCCTGACACAAAATGAAATTACAATATAAAATGTTCACAATTTGACACAGACATATCTCATTCTATCACACTAAATAATACTATGTGGATGAGTGAAAGTTGCTACTGGGCCAGAATCAGTTGTTCCTGATTTTTTTTTTTAATTTTTTTTTTGGTGGTTTTAACTGTGAAACTTTAATATAGTTGTCTGCATGCCATTACCTGGGTTTTCTTTTTCTTTTTTTTTTTTAAAGAAGATGAGAGAGAAACTGCCTGTGTGCTCAATAATTTTAGCAGTGATATGGGCCCAGGAAGGTTTTGAAGGGAGTAATGTCTCACCTTTGCTGATTTTGTTGTTTATCCAGAGACATTTGTCTGACAAAGTAGTTTACAGGGCAGCAGCAGCAGCAGCTGTTTACGGCATAAATTTTTGCAGCCAAAAAAGATAGCTAGAAAGAAGCAGATTCTCAGCTGATGTAAATTAGTGTGTTTCCATTGGAACCGCTCCAATTTACACCAGCTGGATCCAAACTCTTTTTTCATAATGAACACTTAAAACTTGAAGAATATTGTACAATGCCTCCCAGCCCCCATATGTGGCCAGACTCTAAAATTATACAGTTCAAGTTTTTTTCCCTTCCCACATGTACAATTTTGTTTTGTCAGTGTTATGACAGATTTTTATTTTCTGAATTTTCATAAGCAAAAATTTTGTCCTCCATAATGATCTTCAGAACTTTTATTTAAAATATTAATAAGTTGAATTTATCCCACATTGGTAAGAGAATCTATGTGTAGACTTAAAAATTATGAATACCTGTTTATTTTAAAACCAAACATTTTAAATCGATACCTTCTTCACTTCCAGTACCTGCAAAGCCAAGTCCAAAGTCCACATTTCCTTGACTACAGTCAGCATTGTGTACACCTAAAACACAGTGCGCCAGACATTTTGAACTTTTGAATTGTCCGCTCTAGTTGTTAATAAGAGAGAGTGCAGCATCTAGTGTCTGTATTAGTTTTTGTCATTGTTTTTCATGGGCTTTTTAATGAGTCAGGGGGCTTTGGTGGGACAAAAATAACACTAGATGCAGCCTTTTTCATTTCAACTGATGAATTTACATGCTCAAATCTTTGGTCATGCAATTTTGGGTTGCTTACTTCTTATGCACCCCAAAACTCACCTTTGCACATTTGTGCATGCAAGTCGAGTAATTTGATGTCCGAGCAACTTATTTACATGCAATTCCAAGTTCTAGAATATGCAAAAATGTACATGATTAAGATTTCCCAATTTTACCCAGCTCTTGGTTGTGGAAAAGTAAAGGCCAGTCTCAGAATACTTTGAAAATTTACCTCCATCTTTCCTGTATGGAAAACATTCTTTGAGTGGCAATTCTGCCTTTAAGCCGGGGTAGGCAACCTATGGTACGTGTGCCGAAGGCGGCACGTGAGCTGATTTTCAGTGGCACTCACACTACCTGGGTCCTGGCCGCCAGTCCAGAAGGCACTGCAATTTAATTTAATTTTAAATGAAGTTTCTTAAACATTTAAAAAACCTTATTTACTTTACATACAACAATAGTTTAGTTATATATTATAGACTTCTAGAAAGAGACCTTCTAAAAACGTTGAAATGTATTACTGGCACTCAAAACCTTAAATTAGAGTGAATAAATGAAGACTCGGCACAGCACTTCTGAAAGATTGCTGACCCCTGCTCTAAGCAGTACATTCCCAAGTTTTTGAAAGATTCCTTTTGCTATAAGGCTGTATATATAAGTGACAGCAGCGAAATACAGGCATTCATGAGCCTGATCCACTAGGCTTTCTCCTCAGCAAAATCATGCATTTCATGCATATGAGCTGAGCTATTCCACTGAGAGGCCGCTGGTATCTTACATTCTAATGATAAGACTCAGTTTATAATCCTAGGTTGTTATTAGTACTGTTGCACTCCAAGTGGAGCATTTTACTTGTTTCACTGAGGTACAATGGGCAAATTCTGCCCTCACAACAATGTAACTTCATTGATGACACTGGGGAGTTGCAAAGTTGTGACTGAGGACACACTTTGGCCTACAGTGGATATGATTTATTGGTTTATATTGCAGTCACAGCCCCTCAGGATTACAATCTATTGTGCTAGATATTATATTGACACATAAGAAAATATAGGCTGTGTGTGTTAAGAACTAACAGTCTAAGAAAATAAGTGACATCCAAAAGGATCCAATGAAATATATACAAGTAAGAATGTGTGTGTTCGTGCGTGTGTGTGTGTGTACATGTGTGTGTAAACCAGGGGTTGGCAACCTCTGGCATGCGGTTCGCCAGGGTAAGCACCCTGGCAGGCCGGGCCAGTTTGTTTACCTGCCGCACTGGCAGGTTCAGACAACCGTGGCTCCCACTGGCTGTGGTTCGCTGTCCCAGGCCAATGGGGGCTGCGGGAAGTGATGCAGGCCAAGGGAAGTGCTGGCCGTGGCTTCCCGCCACCCCCATTGGCCTG
This sequence comes from Gopherus flavomarginatus, assembly GCF_025201925.1. Lineage (NCBI taxonomy): Eukaryota > Metazoa > Chordata > Testudines > Testudinidae > Gopherus > Gopherus flavomarginatus. Next base: position 108,075,735 of record NC_066617.1, on the reverse strand, counting down.
AGACGGTGAACCATGGCCAGTGGGAGCCGCAGTCAGCCGAACCTGCCAATACAACAGGTAAACAAAGTGGCCTGGCCCGCCAGGATGCTTACCCTGGCGAGCCGCGTGCCAGAGGTTGCCGAACCCTGGTGTATGCATACTCTCTCTCTCTCTCCCCTCACACCTACATATCTACATACACAAATACATTATATTTTTACAAATAATTGTAAGTAGATGTAGGCATTGTGACATAGTGTGTGATTCACTTCTATCTTTCTGTGTTTTCTGAGCTTCTGTTATTGTTAGGTTCAAAGAAGTAATGCTTGACTTTTGTTCCTATTGCAAATTTATTTTCATTGTAGTGTTATCTTTTGTGATATTTGGAGAAAGCTCTGTCACTAGGGCTTTAGTGGCAGAGTAGAATATAAAGAAGGAGGTGGGAATGGTGGGCACATAGATTAACTGGGTGGTTTAACAGCTTAATAAATGGTTGGTTCAATATGCAGTCATACATGTAATGGGATGGATGGCCTTATCTTTATTTCATAGTGGACATCAGTCTGGATACCAAGGCAATACATGCACAGTTGTCAGTAGCCTCTTGCAGAGCATTTCCCCTGTTACCTCACCGGTGTTCAGTTTCAGCTACCGATGACCTATATATGGATGCATGACAATGGAGAAGAGGAAGAGAACTGTAGTCATCCAGCTGTCCTCTTCAATAACAAGAAGTTCCTGCTTCCAGTCTGCATGGCCTCTGTCATAAGGTTTCCTATTACTACCAACATTAACCACAATTAATCTTTTTTATGTGTTAGAGGATCCCTGATCCAGGAATTCACTTCAGGGTCAGGAAGAGGGTATAGCAGTTCAATCCCATTAGCACTGTAATTAACCACATTTAGCCTAAAAAATAAAATCCTCACAAATGATTTGAAAAGTTACGGGGGAAGAAGCTGTTTTAGAACTGGGAATATATTGATGTGTCATGTTCGCCCGGGGGTGGGGAGAGAATATGTGACCCAAAGGCTCGCTGATCTCAAAGTCGCTAAGAAACCTGAAGAGGTTATAGCAGTTGAATGCTGCACAACATTTCAGCTTAGGTCTTACCTTTAATCAAGGTGCTTTTCAATTTAAAGATCATGGTAGAAGAACATTTGTGGGACAGAAAAGGCAAGATGAGTGCAGCTGGATAGGTTGCATCTGACCAGTAAATAAATAGAAGATGGTACTTGTTCATAGATGCACACATGTTAAACGGTTACTCTGTATCCTGTCCAGCCAAATTTATACTTAGGTAATTGCAGTACACCTGCTAAATTCCCCCAGCAATTTCAGTTGCATTGTACAGTTATATTTTATTGCCCTAAACTGTGGTGTAGAGTTGCAGTATGATCTTAAAACAGCTGCTGCATTACATCCCAGAGATGGCTGCGTTTCAGTGGTGAACAATGATTTATGCATAGATAGGAATAGTTAATACAGTCATTTTCTAGTGTTTATAGAGCATCGTGGGATCCAGCTGAGTGGGCCTGTCATATATAGCCCTGTCAATCCTGGCCCTTCTGACCAGGAAGTAAGAGGCACCCTCATCCCTTACCCCACACTCAGGGGCTTTATGCCAGCCTGACCTATCCTAATGAGAATGAGGCTGGCACAAAGAGGGGAACAGAGCAGTTCCATGGTGGCTCCTGGGTTCCGACCTGAAGAGTCCCATGAGTTCCCTATTCCCTATGCAGGCCCTTTGTCTATCCCCCTTGCACGGTGAATGCAGAAGCTACCACTAACCTGGGCTGCGGTAAGCTTGGCGGAGCAGCTTTCCGTGGAAGACAGCCTTAGGATGGGGCTGCTCCGTCAGTTTCCCTCAGAAAACAGTGCATGTACTGGGTCAGGGGTCACAATTCCTCCTCCACCTTCACTCCTCTCTGTTGCCTACTCTGTTCTTTCTCTTCTGCTACACTCAGGTCCCTCCTGGGTTTGTACATGTGCTCTGTAACCATTCCTCTCAGCCATTCAGAATCCTTTGCCGGTTCCATCTTGAATATCCTACAGCCTAGGAAGACATGACGGAAAGAGTTGAGAGAGAGGGATACAGTTGCAGTTTTGCTACTGCCTTTCATTTCACTTCATTTTTGTCCCTCTCCAGTTAAACCCATCTGTACAAAAGACAAAAAGTCGTCGTATTTTCTTACATGAGCAATGTCAGTTCACCCTTTAGTCTTTAAATCCAACCCAGATCATCAGGTGATTAATCTAACTGGGGGTGGGGGGGGGATAGGAGCTGGAATCTGGACAGTTCATCCTTCAGAAGGTGGAGAGAGCCAAAAGAGGTGATAAGAATGTATTTTTGTGCCTATACCTTAATCTTAGGGAGAAAGCATAATCTAGTGGATTGGGGCTGGAACTAGGAGCAAGGAACCATCTGAGTTCTGATCCTGATTGAAAAAATGATTCACTGTGTGGCCTCAGTCAAAACACTTCACCTTTCTGATTCTCAGTTTAACATGTAAAATATGGACAAGAATTATGTACCGACCTGCCTTACAGAGATGTTGTGGGGATCAGTTGACTAATGTTGATATCCATTTTTGCTGATATAAAGCACTGTGTATGGCAAGTGTAAGTAAGGACCTGATGCTGATCCTGGAACCATGCTGAAATAATTTGAAAAAAATCTAATACTGTATTAATGATTAAGTCCTCAGTGGGCTGATACTAGCTAGGAAGGCTATGATGAAGGTCCGCCCAAAAAACAGCTCATTCATTCTTGTTGCTGGTTGCCCATGAACATTGTTAGGGCCAGACAAACATCAAGGAGAGCATGAGGTTGGGAGGGATAAGGAAGCAAATGTAAATGTATTTTAAAAATGAAGAGTAAATATTAATGGAAACTATTAAATATGGAAACGGAACCCTTGGGGGTCTTCCAGTCTAGTTTTTAAATAATATGCAGTATATTACTATTATTTATTTACATACCTAGAAACTCCAACCAAAACTAGGGCCTCATTGCACTAAGCATGTATTTACACATAATAAGAGACAATCCCTGCCCCCAAAATGCTTATAGTTTGAATGTAATAGGTAAGACAGACGAAGGGAGGAAGAAAGGAAATATGCTCATTTTAAGGATGAGAAATAGAGAGATTGTTGGTATGTCTAAACTGCAGTTACACACCTGAGGCTGGCCCATGCCAGCAGTCTAGGGCTGCAAGGCTGTTTTATTGCTGTGTAGGAGTTTGGGCTCTGGCTGCAGCTCAAGCTCTGGGACCTTCCCACATCACAGGGCCCTAGAACCCGGGCTCCAGCTTGGGCCCAAATGTCTACATCGCCATTAAATAGCCCCTTAGCCCAAGGTCTGCTGTCAACCCGAGTCAGCTGGCACGAGGCAGCCACAGGTTTTTCATTGCAGTGTAGACCTACCCTCAGTGACTTGCCCAAAGTCACACAAGAAGAGCCAGGAACTGAATCTACATCTCCTGATTCACTGTCCAATGTCTTAACTGCAAGATATCATTCCTTTCTGTTGTAACCCACAAATCTTAAAGAAACTCGAGGTCTTGGGATTTTAGCGTGCTGCTTAAAGGCAGTTTAGAGAAATGTTTTTAAAGAAAAAAACTCTGTCCCATAAACATTTGCTCTTCTGTTGCTCTGGCATGTCAAACAAAGAAATGTTGGCCTGTCCTATGTTTAAATTGCATTTATTGCTTTTCATTGGCGTTGAATTGTGCCTACCCTACATTGTCACACATCATCATTTCATTTATAAAATGGTACTGCTTAATTGTTGTTATAAATCTGCTTTGAATGGTGAGTTGTAAATTAGTCAGGAGCTGGACTGGATTGATACATAGCCCCTCCTTTGCAGGTCGTGAACTTGCTCCAGTAATTCATGAAATAATTTGGACACAAGCTAGGCTTTCTTTTATTGCCTAACTTGCAAACTTTGGGACCAGATCCTTACCTCACGTAAATCAGCATAGCTCCATTGACATAAGTGGAGCTAAGCTGATAGACACCAGCTGATTGTGCCCTTTGTCTTGAACTCCCTTCCTGCTGTTGTAGCAATCTAACTAAATACTGCTTGATATGATATTTTTGTCTTGTTACAAAGGAGTCTTTACCAACTTAAAATTCTTCCCTTCCATAAAGTTCCCAGGGAGCCAGAGGTGAAAGTAAACTGGTACGAGCCAGTGCGCTGTACCAGGGTGGCTCAGCTTCCCCAGGTGGCAATTTGAAGGGCCTGGGGCTCCCAGCAGCAACTGGAGCCCTGGGCCCTTTAAATTGCTGTCAGAGCCCTGGGGTAGTGGCAGTGGGGCTCTGGGGGTTATTTAAAGGGTCAGGGCTCCGCTGTCTCTACTGCCCTGGGCCCTTTAAATAGCCCCCGGAGCCCCACCACCACTACCCCAGGGCTCTGGGGGCTATTTAAAGGGCCGGGGCATTAGAAGCGGGGGAGTCCTGGGCCCTTTAAATAGCCCCCAGAACCCTGGAGTAGCGGCAGGGCTCCGGGGGCTATTTAAAGGGCCCGGGGCTCCTGCTGCCTCTATGACCCCGGCCCTTTAAACTGCTGCCGGAGCCCCTGGCTGCTGCTGCTACCCCAGGGCTCCAGCAGGCTCCAGCGGCTATTTAAAGGGCTGGGGCCCTAGCAGCAGCCGAGCCCTGGGCCCTTTAAACTGCTGCCGGAGCCCCCAGCTGTCGCTTCTACCTCTGCGAGGGAGGGGAGGGGAGGGAGAAAGGGAGGGCACTTACTTACTGGTACAGGGCAGGCCGGGGCTGGCTCTGACCCCCTGCAACACCTGCCCCTTCTGCCCAAGGCCCTGCCCCTTCTGGGAGCCAGAGCCGGCCCCAACCCAGCCTTGTACCGGTAAGTCCCTATTTCTACACCTGTGCTTCAATATACCGTGACCTGATATAACACGAATTCTGATATAATGTGGTAAAGCAGTGCTCCAGGGGGGCAGGGCTGCGCACTCTGGTGGATCAAAGCAAGTTCAATATAACACAGTTTCACCTATAACGCGGTAAGATTTTTTGGCTCCTGAGGACAACGTTATATCGAGGTAGAGGTGTACTTTCATCCCTGCAGGAAGCAGTGACAGGAAAAAGTATTTATTATGGTGTCATTTTGCCTAATCAAATACTTTATATTTTAAGCTGTTTTTGCAGTGAATCTCTTTAGTAGACAGGCTGCTTTCTCCAAGTATTAGTGAAAACAAGAGGTGAAAGTCACAGAAATGCCACTGTCAGGGAATTACCCACAACAATTTGCATGTATCTGGTGCCTTTCATGCTGTATCTCAAGGCACTTTACTTTCAGAAGCTTGCAACTACAGAGACTAAGCTTTGCTGAGCAAATATGCTGACGGTGGAGACATGTTTGTCAAGAGAGCCTGTATTGTAAATAGGCTTTGGAAGAAGAATTCCACAGCTGAGGGACACTATTTTATACACAACATAAGCACGACCAGCAAGAATCATTTTGCTGTCAACTTTGTCAAAGAAAAGGCCCACTTTGATTTCATTATTTGTGCAAGGAGAGGATGTTTCAGAGCAGCACCTTATTCACTTGAGCATCAGGTGCCAGTAAGCAGCTTTGTTACTTAAAAATAAAAACCCAGTACCAAATCCTTAGACCACAATAAACAAGAGCCTATTTCTGCATTCCTGGTAAGGTCACTGGATATTTAAATATTAATCTCTGTCTTTAGATACTTTTATATTTGCTTTATGATGATTGCCAGAGCAGGGGAATAAAATACATCTTTCCTTGCTGTTTCTCCACTCTGTCAGTGTGATATATCCAGGTTAATGGATAGCTGTGTCACCTCTGCCCTCTAAACCTGGGGTTCCCTTTACACTGTGTTGCTGCTGTAGCCTCCAGTTTGGACTGCTTACAGATGGCCTCCAGCATGCAAGCACTCCCACCTACGTCTGTGTGCGTCCTGCAGCCAGCCAGTCATATCTTGGCTCTCAGCAGCTTGGTTGTATTGCAGGGTGATCACAATATCCCCCCAGTCCAAGATCTTTCCCAAAAATGTATTTCCTGTACGGGCCAGCCCTCTCCTGGACAATGCAAGCTTATATAAAGTTTGTTTTATTAACAGAAATAATATGCACAATCTTGTTATCGCAATGGAGTTTTCCAGACACTTCAATTTAAACACACTGGATTAGATAAAAACAAGTTTATTAACTACAGTGAGAGAGATTTTAAGTGTATACAAGTTATGAGACATAAAAATCAGAAATGGTTACCAAGAAAATAAAGTTAAAATGATACTGGTGCCTAATTTAACAAACTATATTAAATTCCAGCAATTTCTCTCACTGTATGCTATTAGCAATCTTACTGATCAACCTTCTTAGGCCAGGACCCCTTCTCCAGTTCAATGGCAGCTACCTTTGTCCCTTCTGGTGCAATGAATTGATGGACAGAGAGGGAGGGAGGGAAGAGGGGTGCCTTGGGGTGTTTGTCCATCTTTTTATAGTGCCAGCCCCCCTCTTGGAAAAAATTTCCAGCAAGAGATTCTGGAGACAAAAAATCTATGGAGAAGGATGTACCCTGGTGCTTTTTCCTCACCTGTCTGAGATTTCTTTGTCAATCCCTCCTGCTTGATGCCTCTGTTTACTGCTTAAATGCAAATTAAGTAGAGTACACATTCCTTTGTTTGAGACAGACCTGTTTGCCAACTTCTGCTGTGGTTTGGAACATGTGTTAATAACATATAAGGAAATCTTCTAACTTCACATACAATGTTGCCACACACATTTTATCAGGACTATATTGACCAGTAAATTATGAGTTTTCAGATGAAATCTCACAAGGCATACTGTGTACAAAGGTTATTGCAAGAGTGGGTAGAGTGTGGACTTCTAGAAAGGAAGGATTTTTGGGAAATCCTGGTTCAGTTACCAGTGTGACCTTGAGCAAGTCACTTAGTCTTTCTGTGCCTTAGTTCCCCATCTGTAAAATGAGGATGATGATGATACTTTCCTATGTCACAAGGCCATTGTGAGGATAAATACATTTTACAAAACCTTGTGAGGTGCTCAGATACTACAGTAATGAGTGCCAGATAAGTACCCGAGATAGATATGATGTATTCTGTTAAGAGTTACATATCTGAAATGATTTTTGACTGGCAGGTGTCAGTAGTTACCACCTACCTCCACACCTGCTCTCCAGATAAGTAGTCCTGGACCATAAATCCTTGCTGTTTCTGGGACTCTCCAATCTATTCAGTATTTCAGACTAGACTTGCAAAGACATATACTGGTTGATTGCTAAATCAGGAGGAGTTTTAGAAGTGTTTTTTAAGAGTATATTTTTAGTTTATATAAATACAGTCAGTACCTTAAATCCCCAGCAGGTGCCATGCATTCTTCTGTCTCTTGCCTGTTCGAGGAACCTTACAGCAAAGACAGCCTGCAGATGAGAAATTCACTTGACCACTGGGGCAGCACCATGAGTAGGCAGAATGGTCTGAAGTGAAACTGTGACATGACCGGTGCCCTCATTTTTCAAGATTATATTATTGGCCACAGGCCTTTGAGACTATATTTTTTCTAATTTGTATATTCTTTTCCAAGCTAGTTAACACAGACTCATCCATCTCTTTCCTATGAAATCTAATCTTATCTGTTGCTTGCAATTCCACATGTGGCTTGGTATACTAAAGGGGGCCTTGGATAATATATGCTGTTGAGAGATTAATTTTTGACCCCTTGATTTTCCTGGCATTTTGCATCACTACACGGTTGATTTTAAAGAATTGATTATTCCAGTGACATGGAATTTAGACAGATTGGGCTAAGTTGCAATCATGCAGCCTCTAGAATGATGGACACCCTAGGAATTCATAAATTTGAATAGCTAGATTATCTGAAAGGGGAAGGAATGGAAAGAATTCTCCCCCACTTTAGACTTTTCTTGGCGGAGGGGAAATTGACATATTTTTCTCTCAGGCTAAAAGAAAATTAGCTTCATCAAGTGAGAGTTGGACTCTCTAGCCCCATTTCTCCTATCCACCATTTTGGTAATATATGGTGATCAATATACTTCCATCATAGGTCTTGTAAGCTAAATGCACAACAATATCAGTGTTTTGTTTCTCTTTTGTATCTGCTGATAGACCAGATTATTTGCCGAGCAGAGCATCACAGCAGGTGGAGTTAGGGGAGAGCCAGACTGGAGTGAAACCCTTGTCCACACTGATGACCAGTCAAGATTGAGAACAGATAAACTAGGATTTGGAAAGGAGCAGGGCAGGTGGATGCTCAGAGTTTCACTTGACAGGTGGGCTGTAGGGAGATTAGGAGGCAAGCTGGAGCCACAATAAATTTCCTTGGCTGGCTGTGCCTCCTGCAATCTTTCATAGGCCTTGGAATGGTTCTAAGGTACAAGCCCTGGCAGGGAAGCCATATGTGATGAGATGTAGTTTTGTCCATATTGTATGATGCCTATAGAATGGGATTATCTTGTCTGGGTGCAGAGTGTCTCCCAACAGCAGTCTGCCCAGAAGCATATGTCCTGTGTGTAGTAACTAGGTCCAACCCTGCAGTGCAGGTCCTGTGGGTTGTGATGCAATGTAAGTAAATTGGGGTGAAAGGGGAGGACCCTTACCCAAAAGAACAGTGGCTCAGTCTTACTTATTACCTACAGAAACTAGAATATAGGAAGTCAAAGAAATCTGGAACATCTGGTCTTGCGGTATTCAAAAACAACAAGAGAGGAAGAGCTTTGTATGATACCTCTCTTTGTATGGAATCCAGACTGTATCCTGAAAGCTCAGCATTAACTGGAAATAGAATTCGGCAGGATAGCACATATCTCTTGGGGAGCTCTAACCAAACAATAGCAGCAAAAATGTAACTTTTCAATTTAGATGTTAATTTGCTTCCACTTGGAACAACAACATCCTTTCCTCTTCCCCAAATTAGCCACAAGATTTCTCAGGGGATCAATAGTGCTTCAGGTGTAGCATTGTAGTCTGCTTTATGCATTACCATCAATCCCTCTTATCCTGAGATGTCTTCAAGCCTCAGCAATAAAAATGAAGAGGAGATCTTGATACAAGTAGCTCCTTTCCTGACCAAGACGACCTTGGGTTTTTGAGACTCCAGAGAAACCGGTACCTCCAGGGCCAGTGCAACCATTTAGGCAACCTAGGAGGTTGCCTAGGGTGCTAAGATTTGGGGAGTGCCATTTTCTTCAGCAGTAACCGCGGCGGCTGGATCTTCGGCCGTCCCGGTCACCGCTGGCATTTATGCTGAGGGAGCTGGGGCAGGGGGGTGCGGGGAGGGCCGCCTGCAGCAAGTAAGGGGGAGGGGGCGGCATGCAGGTGAACTCCCCGTCCCAGCTCACCCCTGCCCTGCCTCCTCCCCGAGCATGCCATGGCTGCTTCACCTCTCCCGTCTCCCAGGCTTGCGGCGCCTAAGCTGATTGGCACCGCAAGCCTGGTAGGCGGGAGAAGTGAAGCAGTGACGGTGTGCTCGGGGAGGAGGCGGGGCAGGGGTGAGCTGCTTCATTTCTCCTGCCTCCCAGGTTTGCGGCGCCAATCAGCTTAGGCACCACAAACCTGGGAGGCAGGAGAAGTGAAGCAGCGACGGCGTGCTAGGGGTGCTCGTGCTCGTGTGCGGAGCAGGGGTGAGCTGGGGCGGGGGGGTGCCTCAGGGCAGAGGGTGGGGGGTAGGGAGCTGCCGCAAGGGTAGCACCTCAGGGCGGAGCGGGGGAGCTGCCGTGGTGCGGGGGGTGTGGGAGAGGACGCAAGGTGGAAGTTGCGCCTAGGGCACAAAACATCCTTACACCAGCCCTGGGTATCTCTTCTCTCAGTAAGGGCTCTCCTAGTGGAAGGGGAGAATTCACGTAACACATATGACCAGTAAATAATCTATATGTGTCTGTATGTGATGAGCTATAGGGAAGAGAAGGAGAATTCTGTAATCTAAAAGTCACAGAATCCTAAATTACCTATATTATACTTCCAGAGTCTAAAAGCTGGGCTGCTGAGAGCACATGCGAGTAATTTGTTAAGAAATAGTAAATCCCCAGAAGCATACCATGATGGAATTAAACTCCTGTTTAATGTGTTAGCAACTTAAAAAATGATCCTAGCTGGTTTCAGTGTTAGGTCAAAATGGATTTTTTCCTCCAGGTATGTACATAAATTAGATAGTATTAATAGAAAACAACTAGACCATTTATTTGTCAATACGTGTACAAAGTGAAGGCTGACTGACCGGCTGCCAGAAGGAATGGAAACTAGTTTGCATTTCATGATTATGTAAAGCAGTACCTTAATAGGGTGAACTTCCTGTGACCTTCCCATGTCACCCTCCCTGCCCCCACCCTACCTGATGGGGATTTTCAGTTTCTAACAATTTACTCATGCAATAATGCTACGCAGCAGGAAGCTTTGGTATTGTGTATTCCCGCCTAAGATGCCTTTTTAATGTTGGATTAGAGAAACAATTATGATTCAGTATTTAGGATTTTCTTTTCTTCTGTCTACAAGTGGAGTATTTGGGTAGGGTTCTTCCTGTGATATGGCTAAACATGTCTCCATTAAAATGGGACAAAAGGGAGTGGTGTTGGGAGGAAGTCAGGGAAATGAAAAAAAACAAACCTCAGTGTGCATGCTGTTTAATACTATTTTGTTTCATACTGATTAATAGCTTATTAGAACAAAGAATTGAAGAACATTGAATTTTCACTAGGGTTGCTAACAAAAAAAAATGGCATAAAAATTGCTGAAAAGTGACTAGTGATTTTGGATGCCTAGATTTATTGGGGGCTAAATTTGAGAGACCTAATAGAGGTCTGATTTTTGGAGGGCAGAAAATTAGGCCCTTTTATGGTGTCTCAGATTGGGCAACCAAAAATTGAGACTCTGAGATTAGTTATTTTTTGAAAATTTAGACTATTTTCCCAAAATGTGTCTGTGTGATTTGGATGATTGTTAATAGGATATGGAGCCTATCACCTCTATATCAGCAGCTGAGAGAGGGCCTAAGGACCTAAGTCAATAGAGATTGAGGGTAATTACTATTCAAGGTCTCTGATGCGATGCTGTGTGTCAAGCTATGTGTCTCTCTCCACATATGGACAAGTGTCTGAATCCATTTTAAAACTGGTATCAGGGTTGGCAATGTTGTTAGGGGGGCCACAGATTGAATGCACTTGGAATTAGGTTTTTATTTCGCTCCTACAAATTATCCCTCCTGGCTACCATGGAGGTATATGACAAGGACAGAGAAGGGAAGCTTATGCTGTCGCTGCCCATGTGGAATGCCTTCCGTGTACAGAATAATTAATTTTTCAGGGCTGTCGAACCAGCACTTTTCACCAGCACCAAATTCACATTTTGATATCCTAAAAAACAATGAGCTTGTGTTCTAGGTCAAACTTTCTGGGTTTACATGCAAATAAGAGAGAAATTGAATTTCAAGGGTACTTTTATTAATGAGTAGAAAAAAGGTACAAAGGTAATATTTTCCAATAATGTGTAACATTCCATTTGGTCAAAAAAGGAAGATGTTAAAATGATTTTGACACACAAATCACTTTGGGAACAGGAATTCAACGTGCTTTAACACCTTTCTTCATGTTAGACATGTTTGCAGTCCAAAAAAGACAAATTATATATCGTCAAAAAAGTTCAGAGCTGTAGGTCCATTATCTCTTGCCCCTCATTGCTCTTGATTTAAATAAACCACAGGGGGAGGGGTGTGGAAGGGATATCAAAAAGCCTGTATACCATAAAGATAAAAAGAAACCTCTCCATAGCTCCACTTCTTTTATGCATCAGTTTTGTATGCATTGAAGGTACAATATGATGAAGGTTTTATGCAGTCAGGAGCCAAGATTTAATAGCCTGATAAATAGAGAACCTTATAACTAATGTCAAGGTGTTAATCTAACCTTGTGTTTTAATCTTAGTTGCCCAGGGAATGGAAAAACAAAAGGTAAATATTTTGACATTATGGAGTGTTCAGGGAGAAAATTTTCTTCCAGCAGAGCAGCTTTTAAATAAATTATTAAGATTTTTTTTCCTTGATGGGGAAAGAATAACTATAAGATAGATTAAGTAAATTCACTTTCCTTTAAATGTCCTGCATCTTTCCCTCACACTAATTAGTAAAAGTCAAATGCTCTTGCTCTGCAGACAGCGACTATGAAGAAAGGGATAAAGTATGTGGAAAAGACTGCAGAGCTGAAATAATTAGGCAATTTATCATTTAGGATAATTGAACTTGTGCAAAGCAGCGTTGTTTAGTACAGGTTTCCATTTCTTCTAACTGGGTGTGAAAATACAGTTGCATTGATTGGGCAATACTTCTGTTCTTTTTCCAATATGCATTATACCATGGTGTCTCAGTTCAAAGAGCAACCATTTTTCCAGTGTTTTTTTTCCCCTTCATTGATCTTCAGAGTCAACATTGAGCTTCTCAGACCCCAAGCCAAGATTAAAGCACCCAATATAGAGTCAGTGATGGAGTAGGGGGTTGGGTTGCTGGATTTCATTTTTTTCCTCCACCAGGTGATTTTCACTTAACAAATTAAAGTTTTCACTTTGTTTCAAAGGAAAATTGCCAAATGGAAGCCCATCTTAGTCACACTGGTAGCTAGCTGAGACATTATGTCAGTTTCCCAGGCATGTAGGCATAGGGAACAGGAGGTCCAAAACTGTGCCTCTGAGGGTATGTCTACACTGCAGTTAAAAACCCCTGGCTGTCCAATGCCAGCTGACTTGGGCTCGTGGGGCTCAGGCTGTGGGACTGTTTCATTGCTGTGTAGACTTCTGGTCTTAGGCTGTAGCCTAGGCTTTAGGATCCTGCGAAGTGGGAGATTTCCAGAGCTCGGACTGCAGCCTGAGCCCATAAGTCTACCCTGCAGTGAAAGAGCTCCTGCAAGCCCCAGTCAGATGACTCAGGCCAGCTGTGGGTTATTAATTGCAGTGTACATGTAGGTGACCAGATGTCCTGTTTTTAAAGGGACAGTCCTGTATTTAAGCCCTCCTGCAGGTGTCCCATCTTTTTCTTAAAAACTGGCAAATTGTCCCATATTTTCTGTTCTCCCATATTTGGGTTCTGCTGCTGGCTGGGTCCCTGCTCGCCAACTGCCCACCCACCAGCAGTGAGGGGAGGTGTCAAGTGGCTGATGATGGGGGGTGTGTGCAAGGCTGGTGGCGGGGCAAAGATGCAGCACGTGGGGCTGGCTGTCTCCCCTGGCTGGTCCATCAGCGCACCCCTTCTGCTTGCCAGCTCTTGGCCAGCAGGGCCCCATCCCATTTCCTGCCAGCCCTGGCTGTGAGCTGCGGTGGCTGGTGAGTGCCGGCAGGCACTAGGCGGTGGCTGATTGTGTTGTCTCTGCTGCCCACTCATCGGCCCTTTATGTGCTCCCCCACTCGCTGCCTCTTCCTGTTTGCCCCTTTGCCCCCTCCCCCCAGCCCTGCTGGTCCTCCTTTGCCCGCATCCCACTCCCAGCGCTGTGCGGAGAACCAGTCCCTGGTTGGAGCGCTCAGCTTACCAACAGCCTGGCTGGCAGGCTCCTTCCTTCCCCCACTGCCTCTGGCTGGGCTGGTGCCCTGGGAAAACCCAAGACCCTCCAGCTAGGGACTCTGGCCAGGAGGAGCTGAGCCCTGCATATGCCAAAGCCCCCACAGCGCTGGCGTGGGGCAGCCTTTCTGCCCTTCAGCTAAGCTCTGGAGTGGTGGGGGGAAGCAGTTTCCAGCCTGTTCATACCCCGAATCTGAAGGATCCACAGCAACTCCCAGGGCAGGGACTTCACCCTCTTCACTCACCCTGGGTCCTGCCCCCAGGGAGCATGGGGCTGCTCCATCCCCTAGGCACCCTCCCTGGCTGAGCCACCTCTCTGGCTGGCTTTGCTGAAGCCCCTGCAATCAGGATCCCTGGTGCACAATGCATTCTTAGGGCTTAACCCCTTCCTGCCCACGCTGTAGCCAGAGCCGGCTGGGTTATGTCGGTGGCCAGCAGCAGCCTGGAGGTGCCAGTTTTGTATTACTCTAGAAATCTTAATATTGGCCATACTGCCTTTAATATATTGTTTTTTTTAATTGATAAGATTGTTGAACTGTCGGTAGATTTTTGTGTTCATTATTTTAAAATTCAATTTTGTAAATTATATATACCTTGCACAGGGTACCTGCAATTCAAGTACCTGATTCTCATTTTCACTAATGCCTCTTTACATTGCTCTGGTAGTGGGAATGGGCCTACAGTGGGTGCAAATTCATGTATGCCATGTTCAGCGGTGGCAGCGGCTGTCCCTAAATATAAGGATGATGTCTGCTGGGGGGAAAAGGTCATTGGTGAGACTTAAGATGGCTGAGGAGTCCAATTCATGCTCTACAGGTTTTTCCACATACATGACAGGTGGTTTCTTGGAGAGAGCACAACTGCTTGCTGGAATGCTGCACGCTTTCCTTCTTCATCTGCAGTTTCTCAGCCTCTTGAGCAAGGCAATTCTCTTCAAAATGGGCTGAGGCTTGATGTAGGGCCGGCGCTTCCATTTAGGCAACCTAGGCAATCACCTAGGGCGCCAGGATTATTGGTGGTCGGCATTTTGCTGGGGGGGGGGGGTGGCAGGCGGTTCCAGTTGACCTGCCGCAGGCGTGCCTGCGGAGGGTCTGCTGGTCCCGCGGCTCTGGTGGACGTGCTGCAGGCGTTCCTGCGGACGGTCCGCTGGTCCCGCAGCTCCGGTGGACCTCCCGCAGGCACGCCTGCGGCAGCTCCACCAGAGCCACAGGACCAGTGGACACTCCGCAGGAACGCCTGCGGCAAGTCCACCGGAGCCACGGGAGCAGCGCGTGGGGCAGCAAAATGGCCATGTGCCTAGGGTGCCAAAAACACTGGCGCCGGTCCTGGCTTGATGTATGATGCAATGCCATTGCAGTCTATTGCTAGTCAGTTCTTCCCAATTCGTGGAGTCAATGCCTCCCTTCTTAAGATATACTTTCAGGGTGTCCTTGTAGCATTTCCTCTGTCCCCTGCGGGTCCTCTTACCATGACTGAGTTGAGAAAAGAGGACTTGTTTCAGAAGACAAGTATCAGCCATTCTCACACAATGGCCAGCCCAGCGAAGTTCATGTTTCATAATCTTCGCCTCAACACTGGTGATGTTAGCTGCAAAGAGAACGCTGGCACTGGTGCGACAGTCTTCCCATCTAATTCAAAGAATCTTCCTAAGGCAGCGCTGTTGGTATCACTCCAGATGCTTAAAATGGCTTCAGTATGTCGCCCACGTCTCGCACCCATAAAGAAGAGTAGGGATGACTTGTAGACCAGGGTCTTAGTTTCCATCCATAGATCTCTATCAATAATGACATGATGAAGCAGCATTCCAAAGGATGTGCTGGCACAGTGGATCCTATGTTCGATCTCCACATCAAGATTGGCTGTCTGGGAAAGGTGGCTACCCCGGTAAAGGAAATGTTCAATGTTTTCCAGGAATTTAAAAACAGTTGTGCTCTCTCAATTTTGTATGAGGGGAAGTCCCAGGCTACAGGAGGCACCTGAGAAAAGATCTAAGGTGGGCTGCAAGTCAGCCTCAGTGTGTGCAAGGATAGCACAGTCGTCAGCAGACTGAAGGTCAATAATGACCGTCCAGAGGACTTAATGAAGAGTCTGCAGGTTGAAGAGCTGGCCATCCATGCAATGCTCAATCCTAATTCCAGAAGAAAGGCAGTCATGAAAAAGAATCAAGATCATGGCAAGATAGATGGAAAAAAGGGTTGGGGCAATAACACAGCCCTGCTTAACACCAGTATGGATGGTGAACAGGTCCCTTTCCAACCCATTACAGAGAACAGTGGCAGTCATCCCATCATGAAGTAGCCTGAGAACATGAATGAACTTCAATGGACAGCCAAACCTAGACAGCACTTTCCATAATGCTTCATGACTGATGGAATGAAAGGCCTTAATTAGGTTAGTAAATGCCATAAATAATGACTGGTGGTGTTCTCTACACTTCTCTTAGATCTGTTGTGCAACAAAAATCATGTTGGTGGTGCCCTGAAATGGTCTGAAACCAGATGGGATTCTGGAAGGACATCTTTGGCAAGAAAGAGGAGATGGCTCAAAAGGATGAGAGCAAGGATCTTCCAGGCAATGGAGAGGAGGGCAGTGACTTAGTAATTCCCACACATGACTTGTCCCCTTTCTTAAAAATGGTCACAATATTGGCATTCTTTAGGTCGGATGGAATTTACCATAGCATACCATACCATACCAAAATGCCATATCAGAGGTAATATCACCACCCTACTCTTGCTTGATATTCTTTACATTTACATACACTTCAAGGGTCTTTAGACAGCCATAATAGTGTAAAGAGACCTCAGTGTAAATAAGATTCAGGTCCAAAGGCTGTATATCTAGTGCTTTACAATACAACTATTTTAAGGAGAGCAATATTCATAGAAAAATCTGGCATGCAACTCCAGGCAAACAAATAATTCAGAAAACACGTACGGAAAAGAGATGCCTCATTAAAGACAAAGTGTTACACATTCCATTCTTTCTGCTTTATCTGTAGGACGAATGCACAGATATTTTTTGTAAGAACATGCACCGTTTCTGATGTAAGGAGAACAGCCTACACAGAACAAGACACTTTGTATAGGGGTTAAAATGGCATTTAAACCGTCCCTTATTCTTCCCTGATCCCACTTCCCCCTTTTATAGTCTTACACAGACAGAAGCTAGAGCCCTGACATGCATAAACAAATTGCTTGTTTAAAAACTCGAAGCCCACAGAATGCAAGTTTTTATTGGGCCACTTGTAGAGCAGTGATGAAGATGTGTGCTGCCAGGGAGGGGGTCTCGAGTGATTAGTTGCAAAGCCCACTGAGGTCAATGGGAGTCTTTCCATTGTTTTGGAACAGAGCCTAAGTGAGATCAATGCTGAGCATCAACAACCAAGGGACTGCCACAACTGAGACTGATGTAGTGGCATGAGGGAACAGCTCCTGGGGAACAGCTGCTGTGCCATAAACTAAGTGGCTAGAATAGGGAGGTACTGGTACGGAGAGCGCACTGCCCACTGTGGTGAACTTGCAGTATAGAAGTAAGTGATATGGGGATGTGATATGGCCAGATATGGTGGTATTAGGGCTTACAGCATGCTTATTTAAATAAACCTTTTATTGTTCCTTTGGCATTCATCACCAAGAGTCCTAGTACTGGGTTTATAATGGAGAATAAGTCAAGGCTGCAAAGAGATCGATATGGAATCAACATCCTGAATTCTTCCAATTTCTTCTTATGAGAGAACGATAGATGGGTCTGAACCATGAAGTTCAGGTGTGAAATTATCTCAAATTTGGCAGTGTTCAAATCTGGGTTCTGGTTTAGTTCCCTTCTCTAGGGAGAAGGAACAATTTCTTCACCATCTTGTATCAGCTGGTGCTGCCAAGTTTCATAGATTTGTAAAGCCGAAAGGGTCCATTGTGATCATCTAATCTGACCACCTACATAATAAAGGGCAGAGAATTCCATCCAATGATTTCTACTGCATCAAGCCAAACAACTTGTGGTTGAATTAGGGCATATCTTTAGAAACATATCCAGTCTTGATTTAAAACTCCCAAATGATAGAGAATTTTCCACATTCTTTGATAATCTTGTCCAAAGGTTAATTAGCTTCACTGTAAAAATAATAATAATAATTGCATTTTGTTTCCACTTTGAACTGTGCTGGCTTCAACTTCCAGGTAGTAGAGCTTGTAATTCCTGTGATTGCTAGATTAAAGAGCCCTTTAGCTTTAGGTATCTTCTCCCTATGGAGATAATTATAGACTGCAATCTAGTTATTCCATACCCTTGTTTTTGATAAAATAAATAGATTGGGCTCCTTAAGTCTCTCACTATCAGGCATCTTTTCTTGAACTTGAATCATTCGCATACCTCTTCTCTGAAGAGTCACCAATTTTCAACATCTTTTTTAGAGTGTGGATATTAGAACTGGACACACTCTTCCAGTATGATGATAAATGATAATGATAAATACAGAGGTAATACCATCACCCTACTCCTGCTAAAAGTTCCCCGTTAATACAGCCAAATGTTGTTAGCCATTTTTGCCACAGTATTCTTTTCTTGTCTTTGCCATCACAGCTCTGTAAGTGGAACAGCTGCAGTGAGGTAGGGAGTGCTGAAAATAACACATTTATTTGCCCCAGTGGCAGGAGCATGATATTTTCAGAATCTCTTCAATCTCACCAAGCCAAAATTTAATAGCTGAAACTAACCACCTAATTAGAATTGGGTTTTGTATATTGCCTTTTGTGCTTGTGATGTTTCAGATTGAAGAAGTAATGAGTTAAATTTGAGTAACATAATGACTGTGTAGGCTAGTGCAGCAGCTACTATGCACTCAGGGCCAGATTTTTTAAAGTGTTTAAGAGCCTAAAGATGTAGGTAGGTGCTTTTGAAAATCTTACCAGTTGCTTATCTGCATATAAAGCATCTGCATGGGCACCTAAATACCTTTAAAAATCCGGCCCTCAGTTATCAAACATCTTTGAATATTGGAACCTGCTGCAAATGTATGTTGGCCAAGACACTCGGGTAATTGATACTTTTCTAAAAGAGCCTTGGGGAACTTTAATTTCCATCTTGGTGGTTTGGGTGAAGGGTCTAATTTTAATGCATCATCCAAAGGATGGTACCTCTAAAAGTGCAGTACATCCCACCTACTTATCCAGTTCTATACTAGTGTCTGTAATGCATATAAGCCAAATCCTGGTGTGAAACTTTAACCTCCTCTAGGGGGATATCATAGTCGAGCCAATGTTGTTAGAAGGTCAAATGAAATTCGTAGGTTGCTCTTAAATGTGGAGAAATCTAACTAACTAAACAGTATCATAGTATCTCTAGCTCAGGAACCAATCCATGCAACAAACCTTGATGCCAACTCTGCCCACATATCTACACCAGCGACACCATCACAGGACCTAACCAGATCAGCCACACCATCACCGGTTCATTCACCTGCACGTCCACCAATGTAATATACGCCATCATATGCCAGCAATGCCCCTCTGCTATGTACATCGGCCAAACTGCACAGTCGCTACGGAATAGGATAAACGGACACAAATAAGATATTAGGAATGGAAATATACAAAAACCTGTAGGAGAACACTTCAACCTCCCTGGCCACACTATAGCAGACCTTAAGGTGGCCATCCTGCAGCAAAAAAACTTCAGGACCAGACTTCAAAGAGAAACTGCTGAGCTTCAGTTCATCTGCAAATTTGACACCGTCAGCTCAGGATTAAACAAAGACTGTGAATGGCTTGCCAATTACAAAACCAGTTTCTCCTCCCTTGGTTTTCACACCTCAACTGCTAGAACAGGGCCTCATCCTCCCTGATTGAACTAACCTCATTATCTCTAGCTTGCCTGCATATATATACCTGCCCCTGGAAATTTCCACTACATGCATCTGACGAAGTGGGTATTCACCTATGAAAGCTCATGCTCCAAAACGTCTGTTAGTCTATAAGGTGCCACAGGACTCTCTGCTGCTTTAACTAAACAGCTAGTCCATCAAGAGCTATGAGTAAGCTTGAAAGCTTGTCTCTCTCACTAATAAAAGTTGGTCCAGTAGAAGATACTACCCCCTTCCCTTGTCTCTCAGCCCGTCTGATGAAGACTCCAGATGTTAAATGAAGGTGACTGTTCGTTTAATACAGAATGTCAAATGCACTAGGGTGGGAATGGGCTTGCACTGTTCTCCATTGTGATTTAGGCTTTGTGTAGGCTGAAGCCAAAGAGAATCCAGTGGGGTTTGTTGAAGTAACAAATCCAGGATTAGGGTCACCAGAGAAGAGAAAACTGCACAGGATATAGTCGGTCCAATAATCAACAATTAAATGTGCTGCATAGGTGGAATTAGACTATAGCTAGTTAAAACTAGTTAATTATTTTAAAAAAGCTAATGAAATATAAAATATTCAAACTGTCTGTGCCTAGCATATGCTATTGCTGCAAAAAGAAACACACCTACATTTATAACATTGCCTGTTAAGCAATTTTAAAAAATGAAATATTTTTAAAATAAATAATGGAATCAGATTATTTGAAAAACATTGGAAAGTAAACAAAAAAGGCTCCGCAATCTTTCATTTCTTCCAGAGGAAGAGATGCCTCCTTCTCTCAAAATGAAAGTAATTTACAACATCTCTCTGCTCCCTCTGAAATGAATAGCTTACTAAGTGTTGTGATAATTGTGCTGAGAACCTGTTACAGTAACAGAGTGTAGCTACAAACTGACTGGGAAATTGGTGCCTTGAGTCTGAAATTACATGTTGCAGTTACCAGGTGTCATTTCAGATTAGCTGTACCTGTCTCATGGGAAGCTCATAAAGAGCCACATTGGTGACTCAGAGAGGCCTGCAGTTTTGCTTGCTTAGAAGCTTGCATGGAGAATTCAGTTCAGGAATGAAATAAAAATTAAGCACTGCTTAAACAGTGAGCCCAGAGATGTGATCTGAGACAAGTGCAAATAGTTTGAAGCTTAGTCTGCCTGCTATAGAAACTTGCAGATGAAGTTGAGTAGCTAAATATTCAATCACCTTGAACAGCTTTCAGTTGTTGGGCAAACCCTACCATCTTCCGTGCCAAAAAATCAAAAATTCTGCACATAATATTTTAAAATTCTGCAAAATTCTGCATATTTTATTTGTCAAAATAAGACAATATAACCGCACCAGTTTTAATTATTTTGGTAATTTATTTCAAAATACCTGTCAGCAAGTATGTCTAACAATACAGACAAAAAAAATATTCAGGAAATGTTTTTTGACAAATAAATTCCTTATTAGGCATATTAATACAGATCTCCGAGTAATAGTTCATTTAAACTACAAGACAGAACCATATTTCCTGCACCCCTCAGAAGCAGTGCAAAGGTGGGGGGAAGTCAAGGGAAATGGAGGAACTGAGGGAGAGGGAAGTAATTGCTGGGAAGGAATCTGGGTGTGAAATTGGAAGGTTGTTGGGTATGGGTAAGAAAAGTATGGAACAGATTTTTTGGGGGTGGGGTGGGGCAGAATTTTTAGGGAGATTCCCCCATGCAGACCCTGGCTGACCCCTAGCCTCTCCCATTCAGTTCAGTCTGCCCCGTCCCCATGTGTCCCTGCACCCCCATTTGTCCTTGCACCCACTGTCCCCATGTGTCTCTCCACCCCCACTCAGTCACCCATTCCCCCAAGCCCCATGTGGCCCTGCACCCCTCCCCCATACCCATGTGCCCTTCCCCCTGTTGCCCCTACTCAGCCACTTCACTTTCCCCATGTGGCCCTGCACCCCTCCCCCATCCCCATCTGGCCCTGCACCCCCTCGCCATGTACTCATATGTCTCTGTGCCCCCATTCAGCCAACCCTTTCCTGCATGTGGCCCTGCACCCTCTCCTGCTGTGGCACTGCACCTCCACTCCCATTCAGCCCCTGCCCTAGTCTGTCTTCCCCCACTAGCCCTTATTAACCCGTCTGTGACCCCCCAGCAATGCCACGTGCCCCACGCTGTCTGTCTCCTCACACCCCTTGTCTCGTGACCTTGCCTGGCAGGCTGTGTAAAGAAGGCAGGATCTTTCTCTTCCCTTTGGTAGCTGGGGCTGGCCAGGAGCAGCTTCTCTGTTCTAGCACCACAGAGCCCTCTGGTGGGCAAAAGGCAGAACTGCAGCAACTTTCTGGCAGAGAAAAATAAAAACACGCAAAGCACGTGAATTATGCACGTGTGCAATGACGCAGAATTCCCCGAGGATTACCTACCTTTAAGGACTATACACTTGTTTCTATCAGGCAGAAAGGCAACGTTTCTCCTGTGGTAGCTAAACATGGCACTTTTCACAAAAATAGGACATTAGCGACGGTGTCTTGACCAAATTACAGCTACATGCTGGCTGCTTATAATTCCACCTGTAGCATCAGTTGCAGGAAATGAAGAATATCTTATGCCCTAAACTGTTGTCACTGTGTGCTGGAGGATTGGCTACATTTCAAAAGTGGATGACTTTATCTCCATGCATGTTTTTTCTATCAGTTTAAGAGTCCGATGCTTCACACCCTTACTCATGTGAGTAGTCCCTTTGAAAAATATGTGATTAATCATGTAAGTAAGATTTACTCGTGTGTAAAAGTTTGCTGGGTTGGGCCTTAAGAGTTTGATCCTGCAACTCACTCTTACCCATATGAGTAGTTGGTTATTCAGCTGTGCAAAGTTCCTGACATGCATAAGTATTTGCAGGGTCAGCACCTATGTTTCTAGAGTGCTTAGAGATCCTTCAGGATTAAAGTTGCATAAGTGGCTGTTATTGTTATTATTTATTATGTGTTATAAAACCTGAATGTCTGATGGCAAGTGTTGGAGTGGAACATTTTGTCATCAGAACTTCTTATTCCAAGATATTTAATTAATTGTATTGATAATTTTGTCACACTTGAATATTTCAAGTTATTAAATATTTCACTGTTCATTTTAAAGGAAGGCTATCTCTGTGGTATACAGCAGGTAATTATGCAGGATATAATGTCATCTACCAATCAAGATGTCCCAACTGGCAGAGTGCTCATGTGCACAAATTTCTTTTCCCTTCTCTGGCTAGTTAACGTGTAGCTATTACTGAATATTGATGCAAGATCTCGGAATGCAAAGGGGGAGATCTGGAGATGGAGCACCTGAAGGGGAGGTGGAGAAAAGGCATTATTTTCATCTCAGCTTTCAAAACATCAGTGATTTCCCCCTCCAACATCACATCCAGCTTTAGGATGCCTGTTTCAAATGCATGGCAGTCAAATTATTTGAGGCCCTCTCATTCCTATGGGGGAACCATTAGGAAAAAGGTGTACTGTATCAAATGGATAGCTTTTTCAGATTTAAATAATTATTTCCAAAGTGGAATGTTTATGGGATTCTTTCTACACAGATAGTCTTTCTTCTCCTCCCCCTAGCTGATGATGATGGCAGTGTGTTCCTCTGCTGTAACTGTAGTTCTGAGGATCTCCCTTCTCATTCTTGCATTTAACATGGACCACCTTAACTCCCTGCACACCCTCCTCCACTGGACTCAGTCTTGCACCTGACATAAATAATCTACAGGGGAATAGGTTGCTGTTCATGTGGTATTTACAAATACCTGGGAACACCAGTGAAACACAAACCCCATATTAACCCTGCTTTTGCAGCATTAACATGGGGCCCATGCCCAAGCTGAAACTCCGTAAGTCCTGAATTGTGTGCATTTCCAGCATGCACTGTGGTGTATCCAATTCGTAAAAAAAACAACTTTTTAAAATATCCACCACTCGTATTTACCTATTTTGATTGTAGGCCAGAATCTGTTTTGGTGTACATTGGTGCAGCTTCACTGAAGTCCCAATGGAGCTGGGCCAGTTTACACTAGCAGTGATTTAGCCCTGAGTCTTGAAGAGACCTGTAAGAAAGGAACATTTTAAACTAATGCTTAGGAAAATGTAGCACATGCATATAATTTGTTTTAATTAGATTATATGTATTTTGTTTTTTTGTAGTCCTGTTGCTTGAATGTTCCCTATGGGTGGAAAGTAATTAAACTCCACTGGCATCTCTCCCTTCTGGGACTTAGGCTAGGGACAGCTCTTTAGGAAGCATAAAACAAACACTGTGCAAAAGAAACCTTGTTAAAAGAGTTGCCAGAAAATCAGATCTGCTCCATTTACAAGCTGGTAGCTTTGAAAATGTACCCTCTCTTCCTTTGGAGAATTGGTTTCCAGAAGCTGTTAATGAGCCATTTAAACACTGGGGGGGAGGAGGAGAAAAGCAATTTGCACCAGTTTTGGCTCCACTCAGAGTCTCTGGGAGTTCACATGTTGGGAAGCACCTTCACCATACATAAGCTGTCAGGTATATTTGAAATGAAAATTGACTTTTGTTTTTTCAAATGAGAATTTAGTGCTGGGGGACAGTGATAAGTGGATAGCCTGGCATGTCTTACACACAGAACAGGTACAAAAGGGCAATGGCATTTCAAGTTTCTGCCATGCTGTGTGGCCATGTGCCTCAACTGTGTGACCTGGCAGGCCGACTCATATGGATATGATACTGTAGTTTGTTCCCCATGCCCTGTCAGTTCCTGTTCTCATGGCTGAGACTGCCAATAGAGATGCAGGTTGTGCACATTTTCCATGATATATTGTAAACACCATCCCTCTTAAAGCTAACCCAGGACTACTCCCACATTCCATATAGCCTACCAGCAGCCATTAGATAGTAAAATTATGTGGGCCTGTTCTCAGTTCCAATGGAGTAAGTATGGACTACCTTTGTAAATTCTGGAGGCACACTGCTGTAACTGAGAACGGAATCTGGCCAAGATATTGTTACCGATGGCTGCTGGAGAGTTTGGATAAGGCCCCTATATCCCTTAGGCACTCCTGAAAACTTCCCTTTCCCATATTTTAGCAAAACGAAATGTAATTGCCCTATAGTTAGTTTCCTTGTTCTCTGGGACACCAAGATCTAGAATATTAATAGCATGCTTAGTCCCATGGGGAAGAAGTGTCTGTTGTTGGTTTCACGTATCTCCCATCGTCTCTGGGCTGTTGACTGGAGTTGCTAAGCTCCAAAGT
Organism: Gopherus flavomarginatus; assembly: GCF_025201925.1. Taxonomy (NCBI): domain Eukaryota; kingdom Metazoa; phylum Chordata; order Testudines; family Testudinidae; genus Gopherus; species Gopherus flavomarginatus. Next base: position 108,051,117 of record NC_066617.1, on the reverse strand, counting down.
GTATCTAACCCTACTTCACATGAAAGGAAGGCGCCTTGATGTGGGTCTTTTCAAGAGTAGTGATGCTAGGGCAAATGTGGGGGATCCAATTAGGGAAAAAAAGTCAAAGCAGAATTCAAAGCTCTGATCACTCATATCTCCTTTTTGTTAATTGTGATTTTCAGGATTGAAACTGAACTTGCTACTATCATGTGCATTTACCTTGTTAGTTTGTTTGCACTGTTGAAGCTGTTTATCTATGGTGTTTTTACTGTGCCAGTCACTGTGGGATCTAAGTGCCAAATATACAAATGATAGACAACACTAAAAATTGTCCAAAGAGACTATAACTCAGTGCCTCTCCGTGTTGTTTGCTAGATTCCCCCCATCTCTCCCATACCAGATCACTCCTACTTCCTCTTATTCTCTTTCTTCTTCATCCTCCTCATTATACATTCTGGACCATTCCCTGCTTTTTAGGGGAGCTTACTTTGCCTTACTTGGCCTCGTATTTGTGGTATAAAAAAAAAAAGTGACGAAGAGTTCTCATAACAGTTGTGTCCTACTTAAACAAGATGCAAAATAATTACAAGGGTGAGCCCACTGACCCCAGGTTCATTATAGAAAAACCACCCCAGTCCTACGTATGCCTTTTCCTTTAGGATATTCTGTTTTCAAAAGCAAGCCTTATATTGTTCTATTCCAAGAGGGCATCCTAGTGAGATGATTTCTGCAAGTGTGGAAGGGGAGTTATACACAGGCATTAAAGTGCAGCATTTTATTTAACAGAGATTTTCTGTATACAATATAGCAATACTTATTCTGAATGTTCTATCATTGTAAATATGTATGTATCTCAAACAAATTCTGCTGTTCTAAACATGGAACTTCAGCAGCAAAGATTTTTTTCGGGGGGTGGGTGGGAATTAGTTGAGGCCTGAACATATCATAGAGAAGGAATTGGTGGTAGTTGCAGTGTTTCATAGGACACGATGCTTCACTACTTCAGCGCTGGCTGCAGAATGACAGACAGAGAAGGGGCTGCAGTGAGCTTTGGAGCAAGCTGCTCACCTCTTCATCTAGCCAGAGATTAATTGCTGCAGTGATATTTCGAGTAGCTTCTTGAAAAGAGAATGGAGACGCTGATCTGCAAAAGCATTTGGGACAGGGATAGAAGTGGAGGAGCAGGTTTTTGTTGCCTGGAGATGAGTGGAGTCAGTGTGTACCGGTATGTCCCAGTCCACAATAAAAAGAGTGGAGGTAGAGTAAGAACTGGGGAGGGGAGAGGAGGGAAATGCTCAGCCTAAGCCAGGTAGTTGACATTTCTGTCAAATAATTTTGTACTTGGTGTGGGGAGGGGTTGCAGAAGCCTTCATTTCACTACCCAATTTTTAGGTCTACTGTAATGACCTCTGTAAATCTCTCTTTTTGTCCTGTTGAACTATCCTATCAGCACAGTAACAAATGTTGGGGGAGAGAACATTGAATGGAGGGAGGGGTGAGATGTGTTTAATAAAAGAAGATACTCTGCGCTATTGCAGGCGCAGTTGGATGCTATTTAGGACAGTCACTCATCTCTCTCCAAATAAATAGTAATGACTGTTTCCTGTGACTGTGCTGTGAATCATATTCAGTGCATGCAGGGGAGCAGAAAATAAAGCTGCATGCAAGCCACACGAGATGATGGCTCTTGTTATATTCAGCAGTCAGGTCTGGTTAGAAGCATTTCATTATCTCAGAATTAAGAGGGAGCATCCTGCTGTTGCAGAGGCTTGTTTATTCCTCTGCTCTTTTATATATATATATATATATATATATATAGATATAGATATAGATATAGATATATATATATATATATATATATATATATATATATAATCTCCCCCTCTCTGAAATGTTGGCTTAATGATTCCAAGCATAACTGCAAGATCAAATTTAGTGACACTCAGCCCTGAGAATTATTGTTACTATTATAATTATTATGAGTTTATTGTACATTTTTTAGTTTAGTGCAAGCATATCTGCATTATCTTTTTATCTGTTTGTCCTTCGTCCCTCCTCCATCTCTTAATAGTCATCATTTATCAGGAATGATCTAGACAAATAGGGCGTCCTTCCCATTTCTTGGTGAGCCGTAAAGCTTTGCTTCTCCAGAGGCTTAATCCAAAGCCCGTTATACTCAATGAGAGTCTTTCCCTTGACTTTAATTAATTAATTAATTAATTGGGCTTTAGGTCAGCCTCCAGATATCCTTGATTTTTAGAGACGGCAGCCATGAGATCGAAGCCACCCTCTCTGTCATGCTGTGTCAAACCCAGGTACCCTGGCTGGTCTCAAGAGGGATCCTGCCTGAGAAGGATAGCATTGTCCCTTTGACGCACTGCACAGTGGCAGAGCAGCCACTCTGCAAATGCTGCTACACTTGGGGGCGCTTTTTGAAAATCTCATCCTAAGGGTGCCAGTTCCCCAGCTCTTATTGACTACCAGTGTGAGCTTGGTCCCTAACTCTCTTAGGCACTTCTGAAATTCTCACCTTTAAGTACTCCTGTGCTACAGAAAACCCTAATATACCCTGAGGCTTCAACAGTCCCTGAAGTTGCTGTGCTCCCAGCTTCCAGGGGAGCAGCAGCTGGTGAATCCAGGTAGAGGATGGATCCACCACCACTGCCCCCATGTCTTCCTCATCCTTCAAGCACAATAGCCACTGTGCAGATGGAGTCTCCACAGGGTGCAGGCTTTTGTACCTCCCTATTTAGGTTCCTCACAGCCTTGCCCCCTCTGCACAGAAGAACCATTCCCTCCATTTCCATTCCCTCTGTGGCCATGAAAGCAGGGACAAGATTTTGTCTCTATGTTGCTAGAAAACCTTAGGCCAGGTCTACACTGAGTGTCTTAAAAATTCCTCCTTTTGCACTACTACAGATATAGCAGCCACGAGAGACTCGCATAGACGAAGTACCAGCGTCTTATCCACCATGTCAAGCAATCGTGTTCAGAGCAAATGCAGATGGTGTGTTGGTAAAAAGGTGGTGGCTGCTGGTGCCCTGTCTACACTGGAGATCCCATGGAGCTGCTTTCTTGCCTAAATTAGATCTTCCACTGTCATCACCACTCACAGGGATACATCAGTGGAGGCACAGAGCTGGAAATTTTAAGGAAACGCTCATTGTAGATGAGGCCCTAGGGCCTTGGGTTTCTCACCAAACGTGGTGTGTGCATATGGTTTGGCCTTGTCTGTACTCAAGATGAGCCCAGATTCAGCAATCAACCGCCAACAGCTGGGGTAGCTGCCCTTGTCCTCTAAATGCAGACAAGGGCGAGCTGGGGTTTGCACTGATTGAGCCACCCTTGTGTGTCCTTGTCTGCATTTAGCCGTCAGCAATGATGCAGCTACGCCAATTGCCAGATCAGGGCTGTTCTGGTGTATCGGCAAGGCCTTCGCATTTTTATGGGATTTCAACCCTCATTTGGAGTGAAAGAGCAGCCTATCAAGCCCTTACACCAGTACAGTCCTTTGCTCCTCCCCAACAGGTACTGAAATTAGAAGACTTTGCCCTGAGGACATTAGCTTAGATAGACTTCCTGGAGAAGGAATCCATGGATAGTAATTAATTAATTAAACCTCCAGAAGTGCCCCTGGTTAAATACAGTGTTTGCCTCAGCAGCCGTCAAGATGGTTAAAAGGCAGTTGCAGCCACTGAAATACATAGCAAAACTATTATCAGAAGATGTCACTGTTCGTAAATGTCATATGTAGATTTTTTATGGGGATATGGTGTCAGATAGTGAATAATTTAACATAAATTTACATAATATAGTGCAGTTGTTAATTTATGGCCATATTAGACTGCAAGGTTATGTATCTAATGGGTTTTGGTCTCTTTTTCTGAAAGTTAAAACTTTCCCTAAATTGTCCCACTTGGCTCATAATTCACAAGACACCTGTCTTCCCTCGCCTACCTCTTAAAGGGGGTTATATATATGTCATACCACCTTTTGTTAGCCATGTGATTCACATTGTGTTCCCTCCGCCTTAACTATTTCAGCTCATTTCATCCTGGTTTTTTTAAAGTAGCTACTGTGGTTGTTCTGGGACATGGAGTGGCGGATGTGCAATTATGTTATTGAAGTGCAGAGGGATTGGCTTATATTCTACCACTCCTAACTCGGAGGTTTATGTCTCACTATAGCAACACATCTCCTCTCCCCCACTTGGGAGGTTGTGGCCATGAGGTTGAAGTTTAACCATTCCATAATTTAAGGCCTCATCCTACCCCACTGAGGTCAATGGGAACAGCAGTGGGCACTCAGCTCAGGGCCAGATATTCAAAAGCTGAGCACCCATAACTTGTGCCAGATTTTAAAGAAAGTTTAGGGGGGAGATTTTCAGAGGTGAAAATGGGAGTCAGGCACCTAACTCCCAGAGAATTTCTGAGGTGCAGGCCCCGTGGAACACAGCCACAAGTTGTCCTCCAATGACTCTCTCACAAGCCCTGTTGAAGGTGCTGAGCAAGAGGGACTTTTTGGTGGCTGGGCTGGAAATGAGGCCACAGATTGCAGTGAAGAGGGGATTCTGGCCTGTGCTGCTGCCTCCAACGCAGCCTGAGGAAAGCTGCTATAGCTGAGAACATAAGAACGGCCATACTGGGTCAGACCAAAGGTCCATCTAGCCCAGTATCCTGTCATCTGACAGTGGCCAATGCCAGATGCCCCAGATGTTTCCCAATTTCTCCATGTTGGTACCTCATCCTCACCTTAGGGCTCTGCATTGCAGCTACTAATCACCCAGCTAAGAACAATTGGACAGAGTCTCCTTTTCTGAGCCTGGAAGTACTGTCCCTTAATCATCTGGTAGAGAGAGTTGCAGTTAAGCCAAAAGGCTACCCCCTCCCCCACGCGAGTTCTCCCAGAACCCCTAATTCAGTAATGTACTAGGGTGATTAGAGCAAAATGATCCACCCACCTCATTTTGTCATTGCCGAGTTTCCAGGGAGGCCAAATCAGAAAGGAGAAGAATTAGCACACAGAGAAATGCCCATGTCTCTAGAATATCAAACAGCTGTATACAGCATGGCCTGAAGCCCAGTCTGGAATTCCACTGGGCATGATACGAATGCTTAACAAATAGTAATATTTTAAAAGTCTTGAGAGGTAGGGAGTGACTTAACTTGACTGAATCCAGGCAACCTTTAATAGCCACTAGTGGAGGGTGATGCGGGAGTGAAGTCCATTGAACATTTGTAATAGTTTTTCATGTTTATTGTAAAGAATAATAGACAAAAGCCACATTTTTTGGCATTGGTGTTCTACATTCCAGGAGCGCTAATTGAAATATTAAGTATAAGACAACATGATTCATTCTGGCTACTACCAAAGTCGAAAGCATTAATAGCACTTTTCAGATATCTACACCATGTCACTCAAAGATATTGTGTTTCCTTTCCCGTCTGCCTCTAATAAACTTCCGCAGACCTTAAGCTGCTACATACAGGAAACAGCCTGTTGGTTTTTGTATTAAACTGATAAGGTCCCCTGGGATGCTTTGACTCTCTGTTTGTGTGTGCAAAATTAGCTTCAATCATTGTCTTATTTGTCTTTCTTTTTAATGGCTAATAAGCAAATATGATTGTGGAAAATGGGACAAAAGTATTTGATTTACCATGATATGAGCTAAACTCAGAAATTTGAGACTACATTGAAAAATCTTCCCAGCAGTTCTCATGCCTGCATCTCTCTCACAAATAATAGGTTTCTTCTGTGCACTGTTTTGAAATATATATACCTGTTGTTTGTTAGCATATTCCACCCACACCCCTATTTTACACAATTTTAAACTGCAACAGACAAGTGCGGCTGTCACTGTAATTTTGCACTCTATGAGCTGTAATGGTATTTACAGCAATATTACATCCCTGTCTGTGTTTATGGCAGGTTTGTGCAGTTTAGTGCTCAGTACAGTGCTGTGAGATGGCAGTCAGAATTATCTTTATCATGGCTCTTTAAAAAACATTTAAAGGGGTGACTTCCCACAACTGCAGAGCACTTCATACTCTCTGATGGGCTGTGATGTTTCTGGAGTTTTTCACAGATTTCCTGGCTGTTTATGTCAGTTATTGAAATATGGACCTGATACCGGTCCATGCTAAGCCTGCTGTGGTGACCGAAAGTTGGGATAAGTTGCCAGCTGAGAATTTCCGTAGGGAATGTGGAATTCCTGAGTGGTGCCGACCCTGTGCAGCTGGACCTGAGCCACTGCCCCCCATGTTCCCCATAGTCAGGTGTATGTTGAAACATGGTGGGGAGGAGGGGATAGGGTGGGGAGGGAAGGAGAAGGGAAGGGACATGGCTGCTGCGCTCCAGTGATCCATGCAATCTGTACAGTCCCTCAGAGGCCATTGCAGCCAGCATAGGTCATTAGAGTAGCCCTGAGAGGACTGATGCCCCTTTTAAGGTCCAGTTACTACCTCATGTTATCCCTTAGCCCTTCAGGACAGAGAGACCCTGATTCCGTGATCTTGTCCTTTGTGTAGTTATCTCCACTTTTGCTACCACTGAGGTATATTTGATAATAGGCTTTTCAATGCAACAGAGAAAGGTATAACATGATCCAGTGGCGGGAAGCTGCAGCTGGACATGTTTCAACGGGAAATAAAGTGTACATTTTTCCCACTCAGAGTAATTAACCATTCTGACAATTTACCCAGGCTTGTGGTGGATTCTCCATCACTGACCATTTTTAAATCAAGATTGGCTGTTTTTCTAAAAGATCTGCTCTAGGAATTATTTTGGGGAACTTCTCTGACCCATGTTATACAGAAGATCCGACTAGATGATCACAGTGGTCCCTTCTGGCTTTGAAATCTGTGAATCTACAAGGGAAGTGAGTGGAGGACTCTGCTATGGTAGCATTTTACACGCAATTTGCACAGGTGTAAATGACGACACAGGATGCCAGACAGTGGAGTGTTCGGCCAATAGCTTTAGGAGGAGATTTTCAAAATCACAAATGGCAATTAGGCACCTTAGGGTATGTCTACACAGCCCCATGGCATGGCCACAGCTGGCCCAGGTCAGCTGACTCGGGCTCGCAGGGCTCAGGCTAAGGGGCTAAAAACTTCTGTGTAGACATTTAGGCTCGGGCTAGAGCCTGAGCTCTGGGACCCTCTACCCACATAGGGTCCCAGAGCCCAGCTCCAGTCTGGGCCCAAATAGCTACCCAGCAGTTTTTCAATCCTGGAGCCCAAACCCCTTAAACCAGTCGCAGGTTTTTAATCCCCGTGTTGATGTACTCTTAATCTCTATTCTAGAGGTTGGCCATATGACTCTTTTTGCTTTGAAGTACAGGTGCTGCCTCAGAACTACAACTTCCTGGCCAGTTATATTATTTGTTGGGTGCTGACAGCAATTGTTTGGTCTATGACAGGGGTAGGCAACCAATGGCACGTGTGCCGAAGATGGCATACGAGCTGATTTTCAGTGGCGCTCACACTGGCCAGGTCCTGGCCACCGGTCCGGGGGGGTCTGCATTTTAATTTAATTTTAAATGAAGCTTCTTAAACATTTTAAAAAACCTTATTTACTTTACCTACAATAGTTTAGTTATATATTATAGACTTATAGACAGAGACCTTCTAAAAAGGTTAAAATGTATTACTGACACGCGAAACCTTAAATTAGAGTGAATAAATGAAGACTCAGCACAGCACTTCTGAAAGGTTACCGACCTCTGGTCTATGCAAACACACAGCCCCCAAGGAGCCTAAATACCTTGGAGGATCTGGGTCTTACAGTCGAAACAGACAAACAATATAGGCTGAGATTTTTCCTAAGGGCATTGGGCAGCAAACTCCCACTGAATTTCAATGAGATTTGAGTATCTAACTTCCTTAGGCTCTTTTGAAAATCCCAGTCACAGAAGAAATGTGCCCTACGGTGAGATTCTCTGCTGTGCCTCTTGGCCCAAGGGAGGAGGAGGAAAAAGTTAAGGTGGCTGTAAGCCACCTTTTGCGCCCTGGAGCAGCCCTTGTAACTGAGGCTACAACTGCGCTAGGAGCAAGGTGTGTGATTCCCCTGCTCATATACACACACTCGCGCAAGCTCTCATCAGCTAGCATGAGTACAAGTAGCAGTGTAGCCGCAGCAGCACAGGGAGCAGCAGCGGAGGCATGGCTGAGCCTGTGCTAAGTACAACTCCTCCTGAAATCTGTGGATATGTACCTGGCTTGGCACAGCTCAGCCATGCTTCCGTTGCCACTACCTGTGCTAGGGTGGCTACACTGCTGTTTATACTCTCACTAGCTGGATGAGAGCTGGCACAAGTATGTGTACGTAAGCAGGGGAATTACACCCCTTGTGTAGCCATAATGGTACTACCCTGGGGGCCTCTCTAAATTACTTCAGCCTCCCCTATGGGCAGCAACACCGCCCAGAATCTCCACAGCATGAAGTAATGTGGTCAGACCCCGAACAAGCTGCTTGCAAGTGTCACTGGAGGACAACCTGAGTCTGTCTCCCACAGTGTTTGCACCAGGGGATCCTCCTGGGCTTTTAGTGTATTCAGGGGTGAGAATCTCACCCTCATTCAGATGATGGTTTTATCAGAATGCGAGCAGTGGGAGAATTTTTACTACCTTTTGTCAATAACTATTACAACACTCAGGGATGAGCTGCCAAAATCTTAACAACCGGTTCCCTATAAAAAGTTCTGATTTAAGGGGGGGGAGGGGCGGGGTGGGGGAAGACATACCGATGGGGCTGGGGGCCCCTGCAGGGCCTGGGGCAAATTGCCCCACTTGCTCCCCGGCAACCCTAGAACTTGCAGCCCCATCTCCCTTACCTTGCCGGCAGCTCAAAGCAGCAGGATGACTCAGGAGCTCAGCTGAGCTGCCCAGCTGCTGGCCATGCTGCAGCTCTGTGGAGGGGGGAGACATCCTCGTGGGGCCAGGGGCCCGGGGCAAATTGTCCCACTTGCCCCCTCCCCTCTGGCCAGCCCTGGAGCTTGCAGCAGGACCCCCCACACACCTTGCTGGGCCTCTCAAAAAGTGGCAGCAGGACGACTCCAGAGCTCAGCTAAGCTGCCCAGCTGATGCCGGTGGCTGGCCACGCTGCAGCTGGGGGGAAGCGGGCGAAGGGCCGGGGAAGCCTCAGCCTCTCCATCTGGGAATCCTGGGAGCAACAGGATGGTCCTGCCCGCGGACCGGAGTTCTTTGCCCACTCCCTGGCCCTTTAACAACCGGTTCTCCACGGAGGTCTAATTTTAGCAACTGGTTCTTGGGAACCTGTGGGAACTGGCTCCAGCTCACCACTGACAACACTCCTCTTATTTGTTAGATGAATGTTGGCCGGCTTCACTGAAGAAGTAAGCTTCAAAGTGGAAAGAGGGTGTTTTAAAAGGGTGGAAACCTCACACTCCAAGAGCTTGAGCTAAAGCTCACTGAATTCTGGCCCCATTCAGAGCTATGACAGTTAATCCCAGCTCAGGATTTGGCCCCTGGTTTCTCCATGTAGCTACTCAAGTGCATAGTGTTGCAGCCATTTTTTCTTCCACACAGGACCCTATCTTCTGTCTCATATTATTTTCAAGGCTGCGGCGTAGCCTTTCATGCTTTGTTCTGTCTCCTCAGATTAAACAAATTCTCCCACAGCATTTACTTCCACTTCTTGATCTGCTTTTATTTGACCCGCTCAGCATGTCACACAGCATTAGCCTTGTAATGCAGGCCCACCTAGTCCTGAACCTTGTTGAATGTGGATGCATGTTTGAATGTAATTCCTTATTTTTCTCTGATGTGTCAGTATGAGCAGAGAAATGTATGTCTGAAAAGTTTTGGTTTTTTTCCTTCAGCTAAAATGAACTGTTCAAGTCAAGAGTTTTCAGTAAGTAAATGATTGAAAGGGTTGTAAATTACCGCAGTAGTTTACCATTGTCGTACAACGTGAACATCAGTCACCTGGCTAGACCACAGATGTTTCAAATGTCACCTAAAAATATAAAAACTGACTTTCAGAGTAAATTATGCTGTGTGCAAATTCCGTTTGCATTGTTAGTTGCTTCATGGGTAGATTAAAGGGGCCCTTCTGGGTAGTGTCGGCCCCAAAAGTTAGTTTTCATTAAACAGAAAACAAACTAATATGGTTAAATATATTTTCACTGTGTTCTTTTTTTTCACATGGAGGGAGTCATAATCATTCCTTTGTATTGTTGGAACACAGTAGTATTGTGCTTGTGCATGGGAACAGAAAGTGAGCTAGGCTTTTCTGGGGGAATGGCACTGAAGTCCTTACTCATGATGATGATGGAATTATTACTGTCACATAGGATTGTCAACTGTCTCATCACACAAACCCAAACACCCTTGCCCCACCCTCTGACTACCCTTTCCTGAGGCTTTACCCCTGCCCCACCCCTTCTCCAAGGCCCTGACCCACTCACTCCATTCCCCCTTCCTCCGTCACTGGGTCTCCCCCACCATCAGTCGCTTTCACTGGGCTGGGGCAGGGGGGTTGTGGTGCAGGAGGGGGTGTGGGGTGCAAGCTCTGGGAGGGATTTTGGGTGCTGGAGGGGGCTCATGGCTGGGGCAGGGGGTTGGGTGCAGTAGGGGGTGAGAGGTGCAGGCTCCAGGAGGGAGTTTGGGTGGAGGAGGGGGCTCTGGGTGGGGGAAGAGGGTTGGGGTGTAGGAGCGGATGTGGGGTGCAAGCTCCGGGAGGGAGTTTGGGTGTAGGAGGGGCCTCCGGGGGTGGGGGGAAGAGGGTTGGGTTGCAGGAGAGGATGTGGGGTGCAGGCTCCAGGGGGAAGTTTGGGTGCGGGGGGGGTGTACAGGCTCCAACTGAGCGATACTTTCCTAGGACGGCTCCTGGTCAGCGGCGCAGTGCAGCCGCACACTGCTCCCAGAAGTGACTGGCATGTCCCTGTGGCCCCTGGGGGGGCAGGGGGCTCTGCGTGCTGCCCATGCCCCCAGCACCACCCCCGCAGTTCCCATTGGCTGCAGTTCCCACCTAAATGTTTTCCCAAGATCACCCAGGAAGTCTGTGGCCCAGCCACGAACTGAATGCAGATGTCCTCAGATCCAATCCAGTGCCTTGACCACATGACCATCCTTTCTCATACAGTTGATCCCAGTAGTTTCAGTGGAGCCCCTTGTGTGAGTAAAGGTTGCTGAACTGGGCTTTAGATTCGTTGTCCATGGTGAATAAAATTCAAAAAAGTAAGGAAACCGCATAAATGGTGAAAAGTAAATTAGAGTTTTGATAATCTTTGACAATCCATGGAGTCATTAGTAACACAGGTCTGCATAGACCCTTTTTAAAAATATGATTTTTATTTTGACGGTGTCCATATTAACAATGAGCCCAATCTTTCTTGTCTATAAGGGAGGGTGATGCTTCTATAGCTTACCACGCTATCTAGAGTCCTGAGAATGGCCTTTTCCAGTGCTAATTCCTTTGAAAATTGAATTTTTCATTGTGCTCCCACAAGGCAAATGTGAAACCTGCCTATAGAAAAGCATGGGACATTTTCCCAAAACAATCAATTTTTGTATGGTTTGTTTTTGGATTCCTGTTGATGGCTGCTGCAAAGAAATCTTGTTTAACTTCTCAAGGCTCCCATGTTATATTAGCAGTTTTGTTGGTTTTTTAATGCAGCCTTGACCTCCAAGGTTTTCATATAAAGCACATCACAGCTAGACTATGCTTTCTTTATTAATTATATTCTGGCTCTTTCAAATGAGTAGATTGAAATTGATTTGGGGTGGAGGGAGGAGAAATAGAATGAAAGGGATGTTTTGGTTTCTTAAGGGAAAATGGATTGCGCTATATAGTCTTAACTGGTTTTAACTCTTGCTGCCATTGCCTGCTTTCTCTAAAGAAGGCCCTATATGTGTTTGCGGGTGACTGCAGGGTGGTTTATAGCTTCCCAGGCCTCAGCTTTACTGAGTAACAGAAATGATACAGGCAGTGCTGCAGGCAAACACTTTTATGTTTTAATGGAGAGTGTTATCTGCTTTAAAAATGTCAAGATTAATACAGTGATCCAAAAAAGCAGGGCTTCCATTCACCCTCCCCAGCCAGAAATGGTCCCAAGGCTCCAGTGGCTCTTTATTAGAGCAAAGGGGTTTCCCATAAGGCATCGTCTGTTATATTACTTCCACCTTGTAAATTACATTTTTTTTATTAGGCTCTCCTGGCCAAAAAAAAAAGGCAAGATAGGTCTCTGAATTGGGACTGCTGGAAAAAATACAAAAGGAATGCTCTAGAAGCCTTTCCAATTAGCTTAGGGAAGCAGTGCAGACCTTTTGAGGGGAAAATGTTCAGCAAAAGGATGCAAAACAAAAGACTTTTATGAGGGACCTGGGATCAGCTGTATCGGGATTATTTCTGTCTGGCAAGTTAAGTGTTCCTGGAAAACCTCAGGATTTGTCCCTGTATTTTCTGTCTAGTTGCACTTTCTTACGTTTTTGGGAAGGATTGTTTCATTGACTGTTTTTTATAGTGCCAAGCAAACAACTGGTGCTCATAGAAAAATTTGTTCCACCTCCCTCCTTTCCCCAAATCAGAAGTGCTCTTCCATCAGTGGTAGAAATTGTGTAGCGATAAATGTTTACCCTGATCTCTGAGCTTATCAAAGGTTAAGACAGGGGCACTGATTTTCACACAGAGCTGAGGGAACAAATCCACAAAGGAAAGAAAAGTGCAGCCACCATCTGAAAGCCTGAAAAATATTTCTTAATAACTTCTTTAGCAGGTATCAGTCTCTCTTCACTCTCCTTTTTGAGCAGTTTTAATGAAATCAGCAGGACTGAAGCTGGGTCTGTGTTTTAGCAATATCTGCTGCCTTTAGGGCGTAAACAAATAAACACATTCACTTCCTTATATACCTCATGATTGCTATTAACATTGTCACGACACAAGCCTTGCCCATGTGTTGTAAAATGACTCATGCCTCTGCAACCCATAATTGATCAATTACACATTTATCTTTAAATATCTTTCTAGGTTTTTATACCAACCCCACCACTGTGATACCTAAGCCCCTTACAAAATTAAATATCTGGGTGATCTACAGAGATCCTTCCCTATTCCTTACTATTTGTATCATGGTAGCACCCACGTTATGCTAGGCACCATTCCCGCATAGTGGGCCAGAACCTCAGCTGTCTTCAAAGGAGTTATGCTGATTTATGCCAGCTGAAGATGCCCCAGAGAGTTCACAGTCTAAGAAGAAAACTAGACAACAGACAAAGGGCCAACTTCTCTGCTGGTATAAATTAGCACATTGGCTTTAATGGTATTGATCACTCTTTAAGTTAGTTACCTGTTATCAATAATCTTATATCTGGAATTGTAAGATTAAACAATTACACATTTCCTCTTATTTATCACTTCACTATCAATAAAATAATTAATAGTTAATTGATAAACGCACCCCTAGCCAGGTGATCTAGGATTAATAATCACAACTTTGTCCTCAATAACCAATTGTTAAATTATATTAAAGATAAGCTTGTTTTTAACAAATATCAATGAATAATTAAACTAATTATTGCTTTCCTATCATCAACAATATCTATTATGTAATTGCAGGAGTCATTAAATGGTCAGGGCATAATAAAAATGCATACTCAATAACCCCTAAATTAAATCAAAATATATTGACAGATACTGAAGTACAGCAAATAGGTCACTCTCTTAATGTCTACCTTCTTTCCAATTAAAATGGCTAAAATTACATCGGGGGAGAAGGGGGGTCTGTGTCAGGGTTAGGTCTGTTTGTGGAGGTTTGGAGCATGTCCTTTGAAGGGGCAACTGGTATATAGTCAGCACATTGGTAATTATAGATACCTGAAAAACAAGATGTATGGTTGTAGATGTTATCTTGGAGAGTAATACCTTTATTCACAGTTCAGCCCCTGAAAAGTTCAGTTGAGAACCAAGCCCTTTATGACACTTCCCTTATTAATGTATGAGTTAGTAAAAGCACATATTCTCACCAGACTATTAATACTTGATGGTTTGTTGGGAGGAGTTCAAGTGACCCAGGCATTAGGATCAAGTGATCATAGTCCCAAATTGAGGTCATAGAAAGGAATTGGTAGAAACACAGTGGTGGGAGCAGAAGGGGAAAAGAAAAGCAGCTGCCAATGCAAAGTACAGTCTCAACAGTGTAGACAAGAAAGTTGCCTGTTCAAAGACTGTTACCAATGCCCTTTTAATTCCTTTGTGAAATGAAAGAAGACATTCCAGTGAACACTGCACTTTGCTGCTTCAGCAAGGCAAGCTGTTTATTTTATTAAAACAAATTCCAAAAGGTTCTCTGTCTGATTCAGGCTTTTCGCTGCAGTATATTATCACTGAGCAGTGTGTGTGAGACTTTAATACACAGTTTTTGGGATGGGAGAGGGGAGATACTTCAGTTTAGACTAGTCCTTTTGTCGCCACAATCCCTTGTCACCCAGAACTGCCACATTTTAAATGCATCCAGCAGGCTGATGTGCAGTAGCTCTGTATTCCTGAAGAACCATGCAGTGCCTCTTTGCAGCATGTTCTCTGTCCTGCTCAGCGTACCTGAAGGGATTATAGAATTCAAAATCCTCCATTTTATACAAAAGAGAAGTAGGGCCATTCTGGGACAGAGTAAATACTAAGGAAGAGTTGGAGGAAAGGCAGAGTGGTTTTTTGTCTGTTTCACAACATCAGTATTTTAAACAGCCAGTATTCGTTCTCCTGTGGATGAAGTTAACCATTTCTGTGACATGTATTTACTGTTTTACTGCCATGTGTTCATTCCAGCCGCGAGGTGGCACATTATTTAGATACCTATTTAGGATTCTGGCATTCTATGTGTGTTGTTTGAGATCCTTCCTTCAGCTTCAGTCAGTCATCAGGCTGCTAACAGTTTGTATCTCTCTGCTTGAATTTGATTCAGACTCCAGTTCCATTACACAGGGTTAGGATGGAATGCACCTGGCCTAATACTGAATTTTTGCCATAAAAATTCTCCCCCGGCTGATTAATCCAGGTGGCCTTGTACACTACCACATAGGTAAGACTTTGTTTTCAGTCTTACCAACTTTCACCAAAAATTTCCCAGTTTTACAAAAGCTATTTGATTTGTGCCATTTTTTTGCCTGATTTTTGGATGCTGCTCCGTAACCTGGGCAGACTGCAAGGGAACCTGGGAGGAGACGCACACCCCCGCCAGCACTGTCTGCCTCCTCCAGAAGGAGAGATGGTGTCTTGGGAACCAGAGTGGGCTAGGTAACCGAGCCACCATCTCTCCTTCCGGAGAGGGCGAAGAAGCAGAAAAAGTGGAGGAGGCAGTGTGAAGAGATGGTCTAGATAATACTTAGTCCTGCCTCGAGTGCAGGGGACTGGAATAGGTGACCTCTCGAGGTCCCTTCCAGTCCTGTGATTCTGATTCACGGCGTTAAACTGCTTTTCCATTCAGAGCTCTTTCCTCTGTTTTTCTTTTTTTTTTGGTCCCCTCATCTCTCAATATTAACCCCAATATTTACCTCAAAACTGTGAAGTTAAATTTTTGGACCAATTTTTTGCCCATTTTTCTAATAAATATACAGTCCCAGGAAATTTTAAACAAAATAAAAACCAAAAACAAAGCCCTTAGCACCTCCGGATTTAATCCATGGGCCCAGTCTGTCAATCCCTGAATTAGCAGGGGCTACCTTGCTGTAGAGGCAGTACAAATGCTTTGTGATGGGGGAAGGGCTCCTCATGTAGTTCTTCAGTGACCTGTGAGTAGCCTGGATGACCCGTGAAAGGATTCCCCCATCACATGTAGCCCTCTTTGGAATGTGCCTGTGACCTCTTTGCATAAGAGCCTGCTTACAGTCTTGGCTGTTCGATAAAGTCCGTCTCAAACAGCTACAGTGCAGGGGCCCCTTACTCCAGGCGCAGAGCCAGCTCTGGTAGCTCGGTGCCAGCTCAGCAGGAATAGCTACAGGAAGTGTTCTGGAGTGTGCTGGGCTGGGGGAGGAAGAGGGTGTAGCCAGGGTGACCGTGCACCTTGGCACTCCTGCAATGGTCCCTAGGGGGCACTGACACAGGGCTGAATCTCGAGGTTTGCTTAGCTTGTGCTGGGGGCCAAACTGACTCACGCAGCCCTAGAAAAGGAGAGGCACAAACTGGGAACCAGGGTAGGGCTTGAAAGGAGTAAGGACCTGGATTTCAAATTTCTGAAGCAAGGAGGAAATCTTGTAAATGGAGCTGTAAAGTTACTAATTCCTGAGGTGTTCACTAGCTCTGTTCCCTAACAGCACATGAGAACCCACATTTCTCCAGTACTGGTGATATCTCAAGGAACAACAGGGTTTTCTTTATTCAGCTCACGTAATACAGCACAGTTTAATTATTTTTGAAAATTTGGAACAAGTTAATCCCAGTAACCACACACTGTTAGATGCTGAACAGTTAATCCTGTAGAGTGACATGTGACTGCATTGTGGAGTGGGAAGTCAAAGACTGAACCTAGGATCCCAAGCCTTAGTCATAGGACAGGGGAGTTTGAGTGGATGACAGAGATAATGACATCTACAGACTCAGGGAAAGAAGAGAGCCAACCTCTTCATGCATCATTGCCCCTCCATACCCACTGCCAGCTGGCTCAAAACTAGGGTTGGCATCCACATCCTCTGCAGAGGTATGTGTCTGACCATCCTTCTAGGCACAATAAGGTACTGGATGCGCTGGCTGATTCAAGAATGGCAAAATCAGTAAAAAAGAAAATCAGTGACAAAATTATGCCATTTACATTTTTAGTAGCAACAGTCTGCTCTCGTCTGTAAATCTTGTTTAGTTTTTTTTATTAAACTTTGACCACTATGTATGTATGCAACATAATTTTAAAATAGTTGATATATGCCAGCTTTCATCCTGTTGGACTTCTCAGAAGGATAACCATGCATTGGCAAGTGGGAATTCATGCTTCAGACAAAGTAGTATCACCCTCCTCACCATGCATTCTCCTCTGAATAAAGACAGAGAGGCTGGTGTTTATTATTTACAGAGGGAATGCTGTCTAATTTCCACCTAGTTCACTGAGGCACATTGAGGCTTAATTGATTGATTGTAAAGAAATTGGCGATTCTCAGCTGAATGCCACTGGGTAGAACATAGCTGGATTATAATTTTATTCAATGTCTCATTTTCTTTTCATTGCATTTTGGAAAGTTGAAAACAATACTCCAGCATCAGGATACAGCAATAGTATTCAAGAATGATTTTTTTGACATTTTCAGATTCAGGTACCCCAAGTTAGGTACCTACATCCATATTTACGCACCAAAAAAGTGACTTAATTTCCAATGGTTATGAGCACATGCAATTCCTATTGAAGCAAATAGGAGCTCAATATCAGGCCACTTATTTATCTTATTTACCCCACTTATTTATGTGCCTCGGTTTGGTACCTGACTTTAAGCATCAACATCTGAAAATGTATGTAATTATTTATGCCATGATTTTGTAAAACAATCTTTCCCTTCATAAAAAACAAACCAAAGTTGCCAATGAAAATTATGCATTATTGGGGAATATCAAGAAAATGGATGGTACTTAGGCCTGTGTTTATGCCATATCCTCCATGAAATTATGGCTAAAACATCTGATAGTCTATGTGCAAAAGGGAGCTTGCACAAGAACAAACTCTGAAGATTCAAACCACTGTTTTCTGGGTCTAACATTAATTAACCTAACAAGCTGCGTAGGCAAGACAATATTTTCTTTACTGTATTCTGAGCACATACACAGAACTATCCAGTGGCAGAGCTGATAGGGGGTGGAAGGGAAGCAACTGCTCCCACCCCTGGCAGCCCTTAGATGTATGTGTGGTGCCTTTTCAAATGTATTATGTAACTGACAAGGCGGTATGTGACACAAATTTTTATGTGGCTGCAGAATGAGTCTGCCCTGCACTCATCCACCAGTGGTGGCTCCTGTCTTGTGGGGCTGGGGTTGACGTTCTGCTCCGAGTGTTACCACATGACACAAAGGTTGCATGGTGCTGCGACACCTTGTGCCAGGTTGCAATGCTCAGAATGAGGATCTGTGCCCAGCCCCATGGAACAGGAGCCACCACTCCTGCGTAAGTGCAGGACAGGCTTGCTTTCTAGCTCAGCTCCCACTCATTAACCCACCCTCCACCCCCATTGCAAAACCTGGCTCCACCACCAGTAATATCAGGACCTGGAGAGGTAGTGTTGCCAGGTGTCCAGTTTTGGACCTGAACACTCGGTCGAAAAGGGACCCTGGCGGCTCTGGTCAGCACCACTGACTGGGCTGTTAAGTCTGGTTGGCAACACAGGCAGGCTCCCTATGAGGCTCTGGGTGACTCCCAGGAAGCTGCCAGCATCTCCTTCTGGGCCTTAGGCTGAGGGACAGCCATGGGGGTTCTGCGCATTGCTCCCGCCCCCAGCACCAGCTCAGCAGCTCCCATTGGCCAGGAACTGCAGCCAATGGGAGCTGAGGGGGCGGTGCATGCAGCACGCAGAGCCATGTGGTCACACCTGCACTTAGGAGCTGTCGGGAGATACCGTTGTTTCCAGGAGCCGCCTCAGATAAGTGTAACGCCAACGGATCCCAGTCGTCAGCGGGCAGGATCAAATCTGGGAACTCTGGAATTAAATGCATGAACCTCTACTGCATGAGCTAAAAGCCATATGGCTCTGAGCCAACGCTGTAGAGCAGACTCATTAATCTCTAAGTGGTCTCAATGCCACTACATGGGGACAGAACACCACACCCAGGAGGTGTGTGGGTTACATAAGCACCACCCAGAGCCCACACCCCCCCTACACCCCAAACCACAGCCCCACGCCAGAGCCTGCACCTCCAGCTGAAGTTCTCACCCCCTGCACTCCAACCCCCTGTCCCAGACTGGATCCCCCTCCTTCACCTTGAACCCCCATCCCTGGCCCCACCCCAGAGCCCACACCCTTAGCCTAAAGCCTGTACCACCTTCCACACCCCAGCCCGGAGCCCCCTCCTGCACCCCAAGCCCTTCATCTCCAGCCCCACCCCAGAGCCCGCAGCCAAAGCCCTCACCCCCTCTCACATTCCTGCCCCAGCCGGGTGAAAATGAGTGAGTGAGCAAGGGTGAGGGAAGGGAGCAATGGAAGGGGGGTGGAGTGAGCAGGGGCATGGCCTCGGAGAAGGGGTAGGGCAGGGCGGGACAAGGGTGTTCGGTTTTCTGCAAATAGGAAGTTGGCAACCCTATGGGGAGGGTATTTTGCTCTTAAAATGACTACTTGTCCATGTAGCCATCTCTAAGGTAGAATAATATTCTCTTCTACTGCATCTGACTTGCTGAGAACCAATTTTTGCTGCAACTTTTTTTAAAAAAAAAATTCATCTCATTATAGCAAATGTCTAATTATAGTTGTGAATGCCTATGTTTTTGTTGCTTATTTAAAAAAGAAGTCTAGTTTATTTTCCATATACAGAGTGGGCAGAATTATCTAGCAACAGAGCAGGGGAATTGGCATAGGAACCCTTAGTCATCTTCTAGACTCCACCACTCAGTCACTCTGTGACCTCAGGCAAAACACTCAACCTATCTGAGCCTCAGTTTCTCAGTCTGTAAAATGGGGATAATAATGCTTTGATATCCTCACAGGAAAGGCACTGTATAATTACTATTATTACTTATTATTTGTATTACTGTGGCACCCAGGAGCCCTAGTCATTGTGTGAGGCACTTTACAAACACAGAAGAAAAAGATGGTCCATGCACCCAAGTGCTTACAATCTAAGCCTGTTATTTTTATACTGAAATGTCAGAGGCATTCAACACACTATTTGCAGTGCAAATATCTTGTAATATTTATTCTGTTTACTTGGCCCTGTTCATAGTGGTTTAACAAAGTATAACCACAGACTTTAAAAGCTTGAAGCCTGTAGTAACTTGCAACACACCAACCACTTCATAGACTCATGGACTTTAAGGTCGGAAGAGACCATTATGATCATCTAGTCTGACCTCCTGCACAATGCAGGCCACACAATCTCGCCCATCCACTTCTATAACAAACCCCTAACCTATGTCTGAGTTATTGAAGTCCTCAAATTGTGGTTTGAAGACCTCAAGCTGCAGAGAATCCTCCAGCAAGTGACCTGTGCCCCATGCTGCAGAGGAAGGTGAAAAACCTCCAGGGCCTCTGCCAGTCTGCCCTGGAGGAAAATTTCTTCTCGACCCCAAATATGGCAATCAGTTAAACCCTGAGCATGTGGGCAAAACTCACCTGCCAGCACCTGGGAAAGAATTCTCTGTAGTAACTCAGATCCCATCCCATCTAACATCCCATCACAGACCACTGGGCATACTTACCTGCTGATAATGAAAGATCAATTGCCAAATTAATTGCCAAAATTAGGCTATCTCATCATACCATCCCCTCCATACATTTATCAAGCTTAGTCTTAAAGCCAGATATGCCTTTTGCCCGCACTATTCCTCTTGGAAAGCTGTTCCAGAACTTCACTCCTCTAATGGTTAGAAACCTTCGTCTAATTTCAAGTCTAAACTTCCTAGTGTCCAGTTTATATCCATTTGTTCTTGTGTCCACGCTGGTACTAAGCTTAAATAATTCCTCTTCCTCCCTAATATTAATCCCTCTGATATATTTATAAAGAACAATCATATTCCCCCGTCAACCTTCTTTTGGTTAGGCTAAACAAGCCAAGCTCAATCTGAGCTATACAGATTTTTGCCATGGCAGTCCACACAATAGTGATCTCCAGGCTTGATTGGTGTACTGCACCATATCTAGGAATAAAACCATGAGGCTTAGAGCCCATCCAGTTCAAAACACAACAGCCACTTATTCAACAACACAGACATCCAAGAACACATTAGCTCAGTGGTCAGCAACCTTTCAGAAGTGATGTGCTAAGTCTTCATTTATTCACTCTAATTTAAGGTTTCGTGTGCCAGTCATACATTTTAACATTTTTAGGTCTCTTTCTATAAGTCTATAATATATAACTAAACTATTGTTGTATGTAAAGTAAATAAGGATTTTAAAATGTTTAAGAAGCTTCATTGATATTAAATTAAAATGCAGAGCCCCCCCGGACTTATGGCCAGGACCCGGGCAGTATAAGTGCCACTGAAAATCAGCTCGCGTGCCGCCTTCGGCACCCATGCCATAGGTTGCCTATCCTTGCATTAGCTCATTGCTCCTCGCTGATTCTTATATAATGCTGGGCCAGATTCAAGGGTTTGGTCCTCCCCTTCAAAGCCATCCCTGAGACTGGTCCAAGTTACTTGAGAGACCAACTCATAATGTGACCGTGGTCCCCTGTGGCAGCTACCATGGGATTTTTAACATCCAGAGTTGAGGCTTGTGTGTGCAGGAGCTGAGACATTCTCAGTAACTGACCTACAATTGTGGATCTCACTTCCAGAAGACATCACAGTGATTATGAACCTTCAGAATGAAATATGTAACCCGTTTCTTCAACCTAGCTTTCCTACCATTACCACTTCTACACATACGTAAGAAACAGCTGACTCCCTACACAGTGGTGTAAGAAGAGTGTGAGAGAGACAGAGATCTTGTGTCCACTTCAACAAACATATTAGATGCTGAGGTACCACAGTAATGGAACAGTATAAGAACTAGGTAGATCATGATATTCAGTGACCTAGATGAACTGAATTAGTAGTCTCAGTCCTGTTCTTTATGGACAAGTGTCCACATTGAACACATCACCAGTGTTGGCAACATCAGCAGAGAGGTCTTTCAAACTAAGTGCACAAAACACTGGAAAATGTACTTTAAGGGATAATTTGGCACTGGGAACATGGCAGACTAGAGAAACTAGTATGGGGAGTTCTTTCAGTATCTCAGTAGATAGTTCAGTCTTCATATCCACTCAAACACTGAAGTTCCTATCTAATGTATGTTCTCATTACCAGAAGATCCTGTCAGGTCATGAAGCATGTATATTGGCAGGACGTTGTGGGGGAGCTTGCATGGCTGCAGCCCATTCTGTATTTATTCAGTGGACAGAGGACTTCAGCTTCGTGGGCTAAAAATTAAGGGCTTCAAAAATCATGTCTGAAGATATATCTGTTGGACTAGGGTGTGAGAGAGAGAAATATCAGCTTTTTCTTCAAAGACCTGCTCTGTCTCTAGATTGTGACAAATTTAAATGGCCTGCTAGCAAATCTGCACGGCTGTTGCCGAAGCATACTGTGAGTGTTATGTCCTCCATTCCTTTCAGGACTACCCCAGTGGTATCCAGCTGAACCATTCCTCCAAATGTAGATGTCTTGGTGGCATCAGAAAGTGGACTTCCTGTAGGTCATAATACGATGTTGGATGGATAAAGTGAAGCAGAAAAAACTTTTTTCCCCTTTCTTGCTTTCCTATGGGCCACATCTTCATCACAATACACAATGCATTTACATATTATGAGGGATGTATGGTTATTAACTTTCACTGCAGCAAAGAAAAATGTTTATGATGCAATTTCCCCACAGACACTTATTATGCTTTAAGCAAATTTGCCTTGAAAGCCAGGCCTCCTTTCTAATGCTGCTGAGATTTTCTTTTCTGATAGGTACAGTACCAGTGTCATTTGGGAGCACTTTGTATCCCTATGGGAGATGTAAATGCCTGAGCCCACTTAAACTGTATGACGTGTAATCCCAAGCAAATGTCAGTGATTCTTTTTCAGTGTTGCCATACCAAATGGTTTATTCCCAAGCATCATTCATGTCCATTGTAGCACAGGTCCAGCAACAATGCCATAATTACCAGCCCTGATCACTTCCTGCCAAACAAGAAACACAGCCTGTCCACGTGATCATTTTTACTCTGAAATACTCCCAAACCCAGTGTAAGAACCACTCTTCCATATAGTCAACTGAAAAAGTTCTCTCCCCCGCCCCAGCCCATATTCTCTCTGGCATCAAACACAATTGGGGGAATCTATTTGGGTTTTGGGAGGGGGAGAGTTGTCTGGTTATGGGTTGTTTTTGTAATTTATTAATCCATGTTTTCTCAGCTCAAATGCAACATCTGGGTTTTTCAGTGAATTTTTATTCAGTTTTTCAGCTACACTGACTACGGTCACAGTAAGACCCAATGATCTGTAATGAGGGAAACCTCAAGAGACTTAACAGATTGAGATATTCTGTGAAACTCCAGAGTCTGGAAAAATTAGGTTGGAGATCTGAAAACACCAGGTTTTCTCATGAGATTTCCAGCACTCCCAATTCTGGTCCCAGCCAGAATCTGGAAATAAAAAAGTATGCAAACATTTGCAGAACTTCAAAATGTGGGGTGATTCTAGTTTAGTTCTACAAGAAATTGGTAGTGGCTTTGGAAGGATTCTAATCTTTCCCAAGCCAGTTTGATTTATCCCAGCAAAGTGTCCCAAAGATGCATGGGAAATCAATTCCTTAACCTGCCCTAGAAGCAACAGTAAACAAAAAGAATAAAACCTAAATTGTCTGGAGCAGAGAGTGAAAATATAACTTTAGAGACAAGAAGTTACACAATGTTAGTAATTCATTATGTTTAACATTTCTAAATAATGCAGTTTACTAAGCCAGCCAAGAGTCATCTATGATCCCAGCTGATTAGGGCTGTGTTTCTGACACAGGAATTATAGATTCCATGGCTCTGGGAATTTTTTCACGTGTGTGTGTGAGAGAGCAAGAGAGAGTGTGTCTAACTGGTCATCTTGAGTGCTGATAGAGGTAGTGATAAGATTTTAGAAGCCCCCCTTTCAAGGAAGGAGATTGAGGCCACACTCCAAAAGAACACCACTTTCCACTTCATGTAGTCAGGGGGCTGACTACTATGCTCCAGCTAGCTTTGTGCAGTCCCCAACAACTATGCTAGCTGCACTTTGAAAAGTCGGCACTAGTGGCTCCCACTTCTAGGTGTCCTTGGTGGGATGTTTGTACAGAAACTGCTGGTAGGCTGTCCTACCAGGAGCATAAAGATGAGATGATTCTGGTGAATCGGAGTAGAGTGCTGGGATGGGGAGAGGTTATTGCTGAAGGAGATAATCTGATAATTTATTTCTTCTCCCTATAGTCTCCTTTATTGGTTCTTTCTATTCCACTGTTCCACCATATGCACTTCTCCCTGTACCCCTCTCCTCACTTTCCCACGCTTTATTCTGCCCAAGTCTATCTATCTCTTGCACTCCTCCTCTGGGTTTTCAGTCTCTCTGTCCCTAGTGTCCTTGCGTCTCTTTGTCATCCCTGGATCCCCAACTTCATTCATCCTTCTAAAGGTATTCTCTGTCATATCGATCCTATCCTCCCTAATGTCACTCAGCCCCTCCCTGTTGGCACCTGTAGTCTCTCCCTCTCCGGCTCCTCCCCTGGGACTCCCCAGTTCCTATCAGGCCATCACTTCCCAACCTCCCAGGATCCTATACTTTACACACCCAGTGGAGAGACTCTTTAGTCTTAAAGTCACATTCTTCTCTCTTGTGGCGGACTGGGGATGCGGGAATGACCACCTGATGGGAGTCCCATTCCAGGCCAGATTAAGGCAATCTTGGGGAGGAGTAGAGACGTTATTTTACCCTGTGTTTGGCATTGGTGTGACCACTGCTGGAATACTGTGTCCAGTTCTGGTGTCCACAATTCAAGAAGGATGTTGATAAATTGGAGTGTTCAGAAAAGAGACATTCCGATTATTAAAGGATTGGACAACCTGCCTTATAGTGATAGACTCAGGGAGCTCAATCTATATATCTTAATGAAGAGAAGGTTAAAGGGTGACTTGATTACAGCCTATAAGAATATACCTGGGGAACAAATATTTAATAACGGTGTCTTCAGTCTAGCAGAGAAAGGTGTAACATGGTCCAATCTCTGGAATTTGAAGTCAAACAAACTCAGATTGGAAATAATTTATACATTTTTGACAGTGAAGATAATTAACCTTTGGAACAATCTACCTAGGGTTGTGGGGGATTCTTCATCACTGATCATTTTAAAATCAAGATTGGATATTTCTTTAAAAGACCTGCTGTAGGAATTATTTTGGGGATGTTCTATGGCCTGTGTTATATAGGAGGTCAGACTGTATGATCACTCTGGTCCCTTCTGGACTTGGAATCTATGAAACCTTCACCCTAGGTACCACACAACATGGTCCCCTAGATCTCCATCCTTATTGCCCAACCCCAACACCAAGGCCACACCCCCTGACTGGAGTTGCAGTGGCAGGGAGACCCCTTCTTTCCTCCCAGAGAGGCAGTGGCATAGGGTCCCCCTTTCTCTCCAGACAGGTAGAGGTGGCAGTAGAAGGGCCCCAAGTATCCATACAGCAGCTTGCATGAGCTGACCAGGCCCACTGCTATAACTAATGTCCTATGCTGGATAGTCTTGTCTTGGACCTCCCAGAGCAGTAGGTCTTGGAGTTAACACCCTACTGAGATGAATGGGGGTTCACTCTTCTTGGAGCCACTGTTTCAGGCTCTCTGCAGACTCAGCTCATGCTACCTGCATTAATTACAGTTGAGTCAAATTTTGAAAATGTTCTTCACAATTATGAGGACTATGAACCTTTGTAATAAAAGCTGAGATTAGAACCTCATTACATGATTTTAGGAGCTAGAGCTCTAGGCACAGGCCTATGGATCCTGTCCCTTAATTTGGCCCTGAGTCCATCCAGGATGTGAATTGTTTTCTGTGACTGCTGACCACCTGGCTCCTGTTTGCTTTGCGCTATGGAAGCAGCTGGGCCATAGGTCTTGAGATGTTTAGCTTATTAAGAGATGATGAGGTACTCCCCCTGCAAATTGTAATCACAAAAGAAGAAGAAGAAAGAGTAAATATTAATAGTAAATATTGGAGAGTTACACTGGTTTTCTCTAGGTCAGTTCTGTTCTGAGAACTGATGCTGAAATAGGCCCCCTGTTATCACAACACAAGCCCAGTTCCGGGTGTTCGCACTGAAAAAGAAAAATTATTCTATACTAGAGTGCAAGACAACAAACCAAATTCTGCCCTCATTTACACTGATGTAAGTCCAGAGTAACAGAGTTGACTCCAGTGGAGTAACTCCAGATTTAAACCAGGGCAACTGAAGGAAAAATTTGTCCCATTGCCTGTGACTCTTGATGATGATTTGTCTTAAACATATTTCTGACTTTTGCCCTTTTCCCTATGACCTCCCCCTTTACTTTTCTGAAAAACTGTGTAGCTAAAAGCCCAGCCGAACCCATGAAAAATGAGTCTGGAGGGTTAGAGCTCTGAGCTTTGGAGTTATTTTAGGGTTAAATACAACTATTATTTTTCTGAAGGTGAATTTTTTCCTTCTCATACTGTTTGAGTCTAAATTTCCCATTTAAATCTGCTTTCTGTACCATCAGCCCTCAGAATAATGATCCATTTGATCTACCTGATAAGCATAAGTATGAAAAATTAATAAATCACTACTACTCCTTTTTCTTTTCTGCTGTAACTAGGTGCTTCTCTGTAAAATGAAGGATGCTACTTTGAGCAGTTTAAAAATGCTTAGACAGATGTCATTTTTTGGGGGGAGGAAAGTTACAGTAATTAAAATTGGCTTCCTGCCAAGTGCTTGTAATTAAAATTATTCTTCATAGTGAGAAAAAAGCAAATGCACAGGGAGGTTTCCTGTCTCCCAGTCATTACTAGGGGAGGGGGCACATGCACGTATGAATTTAGGACTTTGTTGCTTATTTTTAAATTGGATCATGACTGAAACCTTTAGTCACTACTGCATGGGTGTGGGTGGGTGTGTTTTAAATGTGACTCTTTTGTGCTAATTTTTAAATTGGATCATGACTGAAATCTTTAGTCACTACCGCATGGTGTATGTGTGTGTTTTAAGGCTTTTTGGGGAGGCTTATTTTTAAATTGGATCATAACTGAAAAATTATGTATATGTATTTCAGACGCACATCCAAACTATAGTTTATTCAAATGGTTGCTCATACATAGAAGAGTATGTGAGGCTATAGATGGTAATGCACTGTTGTCAAGAGAATGATGCTCAAGTGAGTGTTTTTTAAAGACCAGTACATTATGGTCTGACTCCTGTAGATGCTGCATACCTACAGTTCCCACTGACATCAGTAGGAATTGCAGGGTGCTCAGCAACCTCTCAGGGTCAAGCTTTAAGGGCTTGGCTACACACAGTTATTGCACAACTACAACTAAGAAGTTTAGAAACTGACGCAGCTAAAGCTGTGAAACCCCCTAGTGAGCATGCAGTTCTACTAGTATAAAGATGCTTACATAAGTACTGCTGATTCCTCTACAAGCACCTTTATACCACTAGAACTGCATCCGCACTAGGGGGTTGTACTGCTTTAGCTGCATCCGTTTCTAAAGTGGTTTAGCTGTAGAGCTACAACACCAATGTGTTAGATATATGGGCCTGCCTATACAGCCATCTCTACCATGGAGACGGGGAGGGTATTGTAGTGAAACCTTCCACCCCTGATTGTTCCAAAATGGTTTGCTTATGAGCTCTATTTTTCCTTATAGGAAGATGAGTCAATAATCCACCTAAAGGAGAGGAAACTGCACAAAGTCCACTTGCCAAATTTTTTGGAGATCTTTCCCTGGGAGCTGGGGCTTGGCGCACACAGAGGGCAGGTCTACACTACAGGGGAAAGTTACTAAGTTATACTAAGCTACGCAATTTGAGTTACGTTAGTAGCATAAATCAAGTCGACATAGCTTTTATCTACTTACCACAGGGTCCACACTATGCGATGTCGACGGGAGACACTCTCCCATTGACTCCTCTTACTCTTCTCATTCTGGTGGAGTACCTGAGTCAATGGGAGAGTGATCTGCGGTTGATTTAGCGGGTCTTCACTAGACCCACTAAATCGACCCCCGTAGATTGATCACTGCAACTTCGATCCACCTGTAAGTGGAGACAAGCCCAGAGACACAGCAGTAGAAGCTGGGTTCTGCTTTCAGTACCTATGAACCTTCAGGAATCTTTCAAAGGCATGGGACCTTGCACTGGTTCTGAGGCACCTTGAGCACATGTGCATTTAAAAAAAATCCCTTTGTAGGTTATATTTAAAGAGCTGCATACAAATCATGGGCCAAACCCTCAGCTAATGTCAGTCAGCCTGGCTTCATTTACTTCCTTGGAGCTACACCCGTGGATAACAGCTAACGACCTGACCCTACGTGTTTGTCTATGCTATATCCATCCAGGGCTGGGAATCAGCTGCCATATCTAGGGGCCACACTTTCACTTAGGCCAGGTCCACACCAGGAACTTTTGCCAATATAGCAGTAGCAGTCAAGAGGTTGATTTTTTTTCTTTTAATGATATTTCTACATAGACAAAAGCCCTGATGTAGACACAGTTATACTGACAAAAATGTGCTTTTGCCAGGATATTGTATTTTGTTTGGTAACTGGCATAAGCTGCATCTCCACTACGAGGGTTTGCCAGTAGAGTTACCCACTAGTGTAGTTATACTGGCAAACCTTTTCTCCTGTGGATTAGGCCTCAGTCTCTCCTTCTGTTTTACAATGAGAGTTCAGCCCTAGCATCATTCCAGCACCAAACTCATCAAACATCAAATAGGTACTTGTGCTCAAAAGCCTTTGTTTAATATTAAAAGATGAAGTGACAAGTGGGAGACGGTGGGTGATCCCTGGGAGGGGAGGAAGGGGGAGCCATTAACAGAAACACCTCTCTCATATATTGTTACAGATCATATAGTACAAACCCACCTCTGCTAACACAGATGTGATATGTGTTCACTTTAATGCCATGGTCCTCTTGCCCCTCACAAAAAATCAGGTTCTAACTTGCTTCTGGAATAACCACTCTACGATGTGGGAATGTGCAATTCTAGTATTTATATTAGTAATCTCTACACTGAACTCAACCTATGAATAAGAATGGCTTGCACCTCAACAGAGTATGTATTGACCTTCGTAAAAGATTCCATCACTGCTCTTGGTGTCAGTGAGTGCCCCTGGGAAAACTTGATTTGTTTTTGACAGCAGAACCTGTGTTGACAGATTCTCTGGCAAGAAACTTGCCCAAGGAAGGCTGTAAAAACACTTAAAAGAGCTGGCATCAAATAGTCGCCTGGTCCAACCTATGTAATAACTGGCAACCAGGGAGAAGGGGAGGAGGAGATGTGAAAGCCATGTGTAATGGAAGTAAGCATGTACATGTCCTACAAGTGTTTCAGGGCCCTGGAAGCCAGTGGGGGTTCTTATTTGCTCAGATAAATAAATAGAAAGTAGTCTAATTGGAACTGTAATCCAGGCTTTGGGGGCAAAACCAGGTCACAGAAACGATTTCAAATGACCTGTTTACAATCTGTTAAGAATGCTGTGTGAAACCATAGTAACCTCCCAAGTTACTGCTCTCTTTAAAAAAAAAACAAATGCACGATCAGCTTCATAACACAGCCCAAGGTTATGGGAAATCTGGACCTGGCAACTCTTCTGAACTGAACTGAACTGCCACCATCAAGTGTATTTTAAAAATTGCAACATTGCAGGGGCCTCTGGCATTGGTGCACCTCAATCCCTCCTGTTCTCTGCATGTGGCACACAACAGTTTAGTCTCGAGAGGTAACTGTAATACTATGATCTAATTCTGGGTGTTGGGTTTGGTCCGGAGTGGGCTGGTGGTATTTAGTGGCCTGTTATATACAGGGGTCAGACTACCTTCTGACCTTAAACTCTGACTTTTTAAACCTAGTCATAGCCTGCAAAGCCCTCCCACAGAGAATACTCCCCCACCTGCTCTATGGTGAAACAAGCTGCTGGTGATTGTCTGCTGACACGAGGCAGGAAAGTAGAGTAGATCGAGAAATGCCTTTGATCTGCCACCTGTCCTGACATTGTTTTCATATGGCATTTCTACACTGGTAGTTCTTACAGATAAATCTGAGGTGAATTGGAGTCCACAAAATAATGACTTGTAAATCAGCACTGCAAAGAGATCCCGCACAGCATCTGGGAGAAAGGAAATAGTATCATGCTTATTTTCCAGATGAGGAACTGGAGCACAGAGGATATGAATGATTTGCCCAAGTCTGTAGCAGAACTCAGATGTCCTGAATCACAGTCAAATGCCTTAAGTCCTTATTCAGCGGAGCACTTAAGCATGGGGTTAACTGAATAGTGCTATTGAAGCCACAAGACCCTTGTTTCTCTATGTTAGAGCTACAAGTGAGCAATGCATTCCTGGCAGTAGTTTTTTATATTTTTTTGGGGGGGAAACTTACCGTGGCCTTCGACTGGCCCCTTTTTTAATAAAAACCTCAGATGATAAGCAGATATTTTTCACTTCTTTGTTACTCTGTCATATGTAGTGTTGTTGTAACCTCGTTGGTCCCAGAATATGAAAGTGACAAGGTAGGTGAGGTAATATCTTTTATTGGACCAACTTCTGTTGGTGAAAGGTCCCGAAAAAGAGCTCTGTAAAGCTCAAAGTTGGGCCAATAAAAGATATTACCTCACCTACTGTGTCTTATTCTGTAATAGACATCTTGTGAGAAGAAAGGAAGACATTGTTTTCTATTGGTGTTTTGGCTAAATATTTTTATAGTAATGGTTGCCCATTGAAAACAACTGTTTAAAGTTCCTAACCCAGAACAGAGCTGGACTAGTGTTAGAGATTCAATATTTTATCGATATATTCTTCGAGTATATGCACACCGTTCTGTGAGCAAGTAACAAACACACAGACCATGTCTACATGGGGCTTTTGGCTAAAATGCATGTTTCATGATCTGTGACTAGGAATAGGAAGAAGGTTGTATT
This sequence comes from Gopherus flavomarginatus, assembly GCF_025201925.1. Classification (NCBI taxonomy): domain Eukaryota; kingdom Metazoa; phylum Chordata; order Testudines; family Testudinidae; genus Gopherus; species Gopherus flavomarginatus. Next base: position 108,020,360 of record NC_066617.1, on the reverse strand, counting down.
CCGAAGGAAGTGTTTTGGATAGATTTTAGTAAGCAGTACAGCAGTCCACAGTTGTATTTATTCTGAGAGACGTATATAGGGTTAAAAAATATTCCATTACTTAAAGCTCTTATCTTTGTTTACCATATCACCAAGGACACTGACCTGTATTCATCCTCTCATATTGAATTGTCTGCGAGAGACAGACAGGAAATGCTGCCTTCTATGTAAGTTTAGCTTATGGATTTAGTGAAAAGAACAATACCTTAGTGGTGGTGGTTGTTTTTACTCTAGTTCTTTTATTTTCTTCTGTTGTCTCACTTCAGTAAACCCAGATAATTTTAGACAAAGGCCTTTGTGCTAAATTCCTGTGCTTTCTAATTTAATAACCCTCTGATATATAAATATTAAGACCAAGTAGATCAGACAGAGAAGTCTCTATCCTTTTCATTTCCCATTAAGCTGAGCATGCTGTGTACTATCTGGAGCCTTGTCTCACATAGCCGTCTGTGAATACAAGCCATTTTTCAGTTTGAGCAAGTAGCAAGAATGTCACCACTGATAAAGAACACTGGGCTTCCCTCCGTTACTGTGGTAACACTGGGCTCATTGCAAGCCTGTTCAGTGCTGCTTTCAGCTGATTAATAACCCCCTTTAATGAAATAAGAAACACATGGTAGGGAAAAAAGCATTGTCCAGACTGGTACAGATATTTGCTAATAATGCTGTGCGTTGCAGTGAAGTAGACCTCCATTCTAGGCAGCAGCCTCCTATCTCAGGCTTATAGGGAGTATACTTGCCCCAGTACTGTTTCCTGTCACCTGACCTGAGAGCAGTATTGGCTAAAAAGAACTGGGAGAAAGAACTGAGTTTGCCTTGTCAGCTGGAGGAAGAATATGACAGTCCTAGCACAATCTGAAGAGGGGAGTGTGGAGTTTTAGGAGGGAAGGAACACCATCAGAGATCCATAGAACCCTGTTTGCATCCACCCTGAGAGAGAGCACAGCAACAGCAGCAGCAAAAATGTCTCCCTCATGTACTCAGTCTTTGTAATTTAGAGGTGTAGAGGTGGAGTCAATCCCTATCCACCTTCCTCCTCACAACCGCTAATCCTATTTTGGAACTACGGAGAGCAAAAATAAATAATAAATAAGTGATCAAAGCAGATCCCTTAAACTTCCAATTACAACTATTCTCTTCATGCAGATGCAGGAAATAGCTTGGGTTTATGTCTCCTTGTTACTTGTTTTCTCTCCAGCAACTGATCCTCATGAAGTAAAGCTCTAAAAGTAAAAAATAAATTATAAGTAAAAAAGTAAAGCTCTAAAAGTAAAAAATAAATGTGGAAAACCTGTATCATTTCCTCATCAATAGCCTGTTGACAATTTTGGAGCCCTTTCAAGATTTAGCTTTCCTCTCAGTCTCCCTTCAGTTCAATATTAATACTGGCTGTTAATAGATATTTTACTGGTGACTTTAAAAAGGAAGTCCGTGGAATTAACAGTAATCTTTTATAGTAATACTCTGAATGTTTATAGTGCCTCCCAGCTGAGTTCCTTGAAACATTTTGAGATGACTAAGAAATTAACTAAGTCTCAAAATTAAGAAGGAAAAAGTATTATTATCTCCATTTTACAGATGGGGAAGATGAAGCACAAAGAATTAAAGTCACTCAGGCTGTGCCAGGAATTGAACCCAAATCAAATGACCATAGCCGCAAGGCCATCATACATACATACACATGCACGGAATCTGACCTCACATTTCCGATGTCACGTTGGTAATTGCTGGTGATAAATTAAGTTCTTTAAGAATATAAGAGCTGTCACACTGGATCAGATCCTGTCTCTGACAGTGGCCCGTACCAGAGCTTCAAGGGGAGTGTACAGAACAGGGCAATTTTTGAATGATTCACTCTTGTCTTCCACTCCTGGTTTCTGGCAGTCAAGGTGTAGGGTTGCTCCGAGCATGGGGCTGCATTTCTGACGATCTTGGCTAATAGCCATTAATGGACCTATTCTCCATGAACCCAGTTATTCTTTTGGCCATCACAACATCCCATGGTAATAAGTTCCACAGATTAGTAGTTGTTCTGTGAAAGGAGTACTTCCTCCTGTTGCATTAAAGGTGCTGCTTATTAATTTCATCAGGTGACACCTGGTTTTTGTACTCTGTGAAAGGTAAATAACACTTTTTTTCCATACCACTCATGATTTTATAGACCTCTGTCATCTTCCCCCTTTTTCATCTCTTTTCTAAGCTGAACAGCCCTAGTCTTTTTAGTTTTTCCTTGTATGGAAACCATTCCATACCCTTGATCATCTGTGTTGCCCTTCTCTGAACCTTTTCCAGTTGCACCGTACCGTTTTTGAGCTGAGGTGATCAGAGCTGGACAGAGGCGATGCAACCATTTAGGAGTCCTAGGCAGTCGCCTAGGGTGCTAGGATTTGGGAGGTGCCATTTTCTTCAGCAGCGACCGCGGTGGCCTGATCTTCGGCCGCCTCGGTCACTGCTGGCATTTAGGCAGAGGGAGCTGGGGCAGGGGAGCGCGGGGAGGGCCACCTGCAGCAAGTGGGGGGGGTGGCATGCAGGGGAACTCCCCGCCCCAGCTCATACCTGCCCCGCCTCTTCCCCAAGCACACGGTGGCTGCTTCACTTCTCCCGCCTCCCAGGCTTGCGGTGCCTAAGCTGATTGGCCCGCAAGCCTGGGAGGCAGGAGAAGTGAAGCAGTGATGACATGCTCAGGGTGGAGACAGAGCAGGGGTGAGCTGGGGCGGGGGGGGTGCCTCAGGGCGGAGGGTGGGGGGTGGGGAGCTGCCACCAGAGTGGGGGCGTGGGGCAGAGGGGAGGGCGCAAGGTGGAAGTTTGCCTAGGGTGCAAACATCCTTGCACCGGCCCTGGAGCTGGATACAGTATTCAAAGTGTGGGAGCACCAGGGATTTATATAGTGGCGTTATATTTCCTGTCTTATTTTCTATCTTATTTACTAATCGTTCCTTATATTCTGTTAGCCTTTTTGACCACTACTGCACATTGAGCAGATGTTTTTCAGAGAACTATCCATGATGAACTATCTCTTTCTTGGTTGGTAACAACCACTTTAGAATCCAACCCAGGAACCTATCCTTGCAACAAAGCCCAATGCCAGCTCTGTCCACATATCGATTCAAGTGACACCATCATAGGACATAATCACATCAGCCACACCATCAGGGGTTTGTTCACCTGCACATCTACCAACGTGATATATGCCATCATGTGCCAGTAATGCCCCTCTGCCATGTACATTGGCCAAACCGGACAGTCTCTTCGCAAAAGCATAAATGGACACAAATCTGACATCAGGAATCATAGCATTCAAAAACCAGTGGGAGAACACTTCAACCTCTCTAACCACTCAGTGACAGACTTGAAGGTGGCAGTTTTGCAACAAAAAAACTTCAAAAACAGACTCCAAAGAGAGACTGCTGAACTCAAATTAATATGCAAATTAGACATAATTAACTCAGGCCTTAACAGAGACTGGGAATGGCTGGGTCATTACACTAATTGAATCTATTTCCCTATGTTAAGTTCTCCTCACACCTTCTATGGGTCATCTTAATTATTGCTTAAAAAATTTTTTTTTCCCCTGCTGACAATAGCTCATCTCAATTGATTAGACTCCTCCTGTTGGTATGCATACTTCCATCTTTTCATGTTCTCTGTATGTGTAAATATCTCCTGTCTGTGTGTTCCATTCTGTGCATCTGAAGAAGTGAGCTGTAGCTCACGAAAGCTCATGCTGAAATAAATTTGTTAGTCTCTACGGTGCCACAAGTACTCTTGTTTTTTTTGCGGATACAGACTAACACGGCTGCTACTCTGAAACCCATCATTGTATATGTATAGTTGGTATTATATTTTTCCAATATGTATTACTTTGCACTTACAGCATTGAATTTCATCTGCCATTTTGTTGCCCAGTCACCCAGTTTTGTGAGATCCCTCTGTAACTCCTCACAGCTGCTCTGGACTTCTGAAAACTTTTCCACTTCACTGTTCACAACATTTTCTGGATCATTAATGAATACATTGAAAAGCACAGGTCCTAGAACAGGTCCTTGGAGGACCCCTCTGTTCACCTCTCTTCATTGTGAAAAAGTGACCATTATTCCTACCCCTTGTTTCCTATCTTTCAACCAGTCACTGATCCATTAGAGGGCCTTCTCTCTTTATCCCATGGCTATTTAGTTTCCTTAAGAGCCTTTGGTGTGGGACCCTGGCATTTTGAAAATCCAAGTACATTATATTGACTGAATCACCCTTGTCCACATGCTTGTTCACTTCCTCTGAGAATTCTAATAGATTGGTGAGGATGACTTCCCTTTACAAATGCTGGGTTGACTCTTCCACAACATATCACATTCATGAGTGTGACTGATAATTCTGTTCTTTACTGTAGTTTCTACCAGTTTGCTCTGTTAATTTGCCCGGTGATTTTAAGACTCCTTTTTCTTATAGCTTAAAGGAGACAGAGCAGTGATAGGGCAGAGAGACCGAGAAGCACCTTGTGCACACACAAGCTTTGTGACAGTGTGTTTTTTGTAGTATAGTTGCTGTAGAGTCTGTTGTAGTAGAGAAAAGACAGGCCTTAGCTATAATGGGCACAAAGGGAATTTTTTTTATTGAGGCCACTGGACACAGAAAGGAAGCTGTAGCCCTCCCTGGCTATTTAGCACCCAGAGTAACTAACACAGCCTATGTTTTTGTTCTGTGTTTGTACAGCACCTGGCACAGCGGGAGGGCCTGGTTCAGACTAGGGCTTGTAGATGCTACAGTAAATACAAATATTAAATAATAATATCCTCAGCCACCGTTCCTTTTTGATCCCTTTACACCATGTAAGCCTGGTGGAAATGGCCTCTGGAGAATTCTGCTGCATAAGGAGGTGCCAGCGACTGCAGAGATGCCAGAATGGCTCTTTGCCAGCCTCCATTGCTGCCCCTTTAGCTTAGTGGGTTTGCCAGGATGTGTCAGGGGAGCAGAGGGTGTGACTGGCGCATGCTGTGCTCTGGCTAGTCCAAGTTGTGGAACAGCCCCTAGGGGACCTAAATCAGAGAAAACCTGAGGCTTCTCTAATGCTGGAGTAGGCAGGGCCAGGAATAAAGGAGGTGAAAAAGTTACTTAAATCCACTTTTGCACTTTCCTGACTTCTTTCCTGTATCAGGTAGAGCTCAGGAAAAATAAAGAATATGGTCTCAGATTTCTTCTTTTCCTTGATACTTATCCACCCAAAACTCAATAGACTGTACGTGTTGCAGATTACGACAGTATTCTATAGACTGGATCAACCCCCTATGGCAGCAGTCCCCAAACTTTTGAGGATCGCACCCTCCCCAACCCCTGTCCCTGCTCCCCAGAGCCGGGAGCAGGTCGCAGCTCCTGGGGATGGGCGCAGACAGAGATAAGGGGACAGAGGCTGGGACCACAGCTGGGGGTGGGTCTGGGATTGGGAGCAGGGCCGCGGCCAGTGGCCAAAGCTGGGACTGAGGCAGGGCCATCCTTAGGATTTATGGTGCCCTAGGCAGGATTATTAAACTGGTGCCCCTGTGCCTGTCTTGCTCTTAGCAACACAAACATAAGCTTACAGTATTGGAAAACTTGCCACAGGCATGTTACTAAAACCAGTTTAACTTAATTAAGCACACTGTAATACTGATGAACTAACACTAAAAAGTCGCACTATAGAAAAAATTCTGATTTGACAGAATGATGCAAATAATATATTTTTTTAAATTTGTCAACATTTTATTGGAAATTTATATGAAGAGGCATTGAAACAAGGATTAGTTTTTAATTAAAAGCAGTCTTTCTGGCTTTTTTGGCTGCAAAATCAGTAATAATGTCATCGTATGACAAAGACAAAGTGATGTCTTGTTCGATTGTAAGAATAGCAAGACCAGTCAAGGTTCCTGACTCATTGTAGAGTGCAGATAGTTTTTAATGAGCTTTAGTTTTGAGAAACTCTATTCTCCTGATGCTACTGTTACAGGAATTGTCAGTAGAATATGAGTGGCAAGTTTGCTGGTATGAATAAACTGTACAATGTCCATCACTGGTTTTGCATGTGGCAACAACTCAGTTCTTCGTACAGTTCAAGTCCATTTAAATCAAAATGATCACCATGCTTCAGGAGGCTCTGTAGGTCAGGGATCCACAATGTGGTGCCCGCGGGTGCCATGGCGCCCACAGGGGCTTCTCAGTGCACCCACATACTGGCCGGAGGACGAGCATCTGCAGAAATTTCGCCGAAATTCGGTGGCATTTTGGCGCCAATGCCTCTGGATGACACTGCTTGCTGTCGAATTTAGGCAGCATTTCTGCGGATGCTCGTCCACCACCACGGTCCTTCGTCTGGCGCACGCCAGACGAAAAAGGTTGGTGACCACTGTTCTAGGTTCTTGCACTTTGTCATTCGTTGAATTTAGTCCCACTCAGCCTGCTGCCAGCTGAGTGAATAGAACCCCAGGCTGACAGCGGGTTGAGTGGCTCAGCTGGGGTCTCAGCCGCCGGCCTGCTCAGCCTGCTGCCAGCCTGGGGTTCCTTGGGGGGTCTCCAGGCCAGCAGCGGGTGCTGAGCGGGGCTGGCAGCTGGGACCCTGAGTGGCAATGGGGTAGCAGCTGGAATCCCAGAGCAGCGGCGGGCTGAGCCATTCAGCTCACCACTGCGTGTCATCAAAAATCAGCTCATGTGCCACCTTTGGCACATGTGCCGTAGGTTGCCGACCCCCTGCTCTATACACTAGTAAGGAGATGAGCATATTACAGTTGTTGGAGGGCTCTATTTAGCAGTAACAGGCTATAGGAAAGTCAGTCAACATTTTTTGTTTCTCTGATGAAAACTGGCCCACTCCCTTCCCCATTCCAAAATTGTCACAAATAATTGTCAACAACTTAATTTTCTGTTTTTGGCTAAGATATTGATGTTTTTTTAAAAAAAATATATATTGAAATTGAATTCAGGATTCTTAGCAAGCATTTTTAGCAAAAAAATTTGCTCAATGACAATCAAAATGGCAACACAGTACTGCTTTCATGCTTGGCTCACCCCCCCCCCAGCCTGCTGGTTCAACAGCTGCAGTAGAAGAGGAGAGGTGGAAAACTGCAGGACCCCAAAATCCACATCTTGGGGTGCAGAGCGGCAACAGCAGCAGCAAATCCTCAGGTCTGATCACACACCAATGGGCACCACCGCCAGCTCAACGGACCATGGTGAAGTTAGCACAGCATCTGATCTCAGGGACGGGGCACCCATGGAGCCACAGCAGCTCATCCTGCCCTGTGCAGCTCCCCCCGGATGAGATGGATCACTGCCAGTCCTGGGGAGAGATGCACTCCCCAGCTAGGGTGACCAGATCCAGATGTCCTGATTTTATAGGGCCAGTCTCGATATTTGGGGCTTTGTCTTATATAGGCACCAATTACCCCCACCTAGGGTGACCAGACCACAAGTATGAAAAATCAAGATGGGAGGTGGGGTGCAATAGGAGCCTATATAAGAAAAAGACCCAACATATGGGACTGTCTCTATAAAAGTGGGACATCTGCTCACCCTACGGCAACCCCCTGTCCTGATTTTTCGCACATGCTATCTGGCTATCCCCAGCCCAGCCGTGTGTGACCATTCCAATCCTGGCTGCCTGCAAGGAAGTGAGTCACTTTCACTGTCATTCCTCAGCAGGTAGGCAGCCAGCCTCACCTCCCCCCCAGCACCTCACCCAACACAGCCCTGACAGCCCTCACACCAGGGGAAAGAGTCACACTCACAGGTGAGCATAGGCAGCAAGTTTGTATAATTTTTGGTGGTGCCCAAAATGGTGGTGCCCGCCCTCCTCCCCCCCACTGTCGCCCTGTAAGCCGATATAAAATGAAGCTACAATGCGTTGGCACCACAAGATTACAAGGGTCAATTAAAAGTGTAAACTCAGAAGCAGCACTTGCCTGCTTCAATATACAGTATTATATTTTGTTGCACTTGTGAAAAAGTGGGAATGTTCTAAATGTTTTCTCTGAATACTGTGTGGGTGCCTCAGTTTCCCCTGCAAGGTGCCAATTGAAGGCGCTGGGGACAAAGAGATCAGAAGAGATCCAGAAGAGACACAAAGGCTAGAGGAGGGAGTGTCAGTTTGGAGCTGGCTGGGTAAATGGGGAGAGGCCCAGAACTTGGGTCTAGGCTCCCCACCCTCCAAGATGGACCTGACTGAGGGGTCCTGTTTTCTGTACCTACAAGCTTTGTTTTAGACTGTGATCCTGTCATCTAATAAACCTTCTGTTTTACTGGCTGGCTGACAGTCACGTCTGACTGCAGAGTTGGGATGCAGGGACCTCTGGTTGCCTCAGGACCTGCCTGGACAGACTTGTTGCGGAAAGCGCACAGTGTGGAAGGGCATGCTGAATGCTCTGAGGTCAGACCCAGGAAGGTGTAAGCATCTTGCTCTGGAGACAGTATGCTCAGAGAGAGGAGGTTCCCCCAGAGTCCTGACTGGCTTTGTATGGAGTAGTTCCAAAGCATCCCAGCATCCTCTTCCACACCATGCACTTCCCGGAAGTCCAAACAGGCACTGACACTCTCTCCTCTGGCCTTTGTCTCTTTTCCAGGCATTAGGAGGCCACCTGATCTCTTTGTTCTCCAACACCTTCAGTTGGCACCTTGCAGGAGAGCGACCCAGGCCATCAGCTGCCCGGAGACAGGGTTTCAGCCATTCTCTGTGCAAACGGCATCACACTGGCACTCTAGGGCTCTACAACAATCACACATCCTTATCCCACCATCTAGATCCTTGAGAAATGCATAGGGGAAACTGAGGCACCCACACAGTATTCAGAGAAAACATTAAGAACATTCCCACTTTGTAACACCTGTATACTTTAAAGGGTGTAAAATAATCAAGTATTGTGCTAAACACAATGATACTCCAAACTGACCACCAAATTTAAGTTGCATGTTTTTCCCCTCAAGTGAGGGCTCTGGGATGGGGCTAGGGATGAGGGGTTCACACTGCAGCAGAGTGCTCAGGGTTGGGGTGCTGGGGGCGCAGGCTCTGGGGTGGGGCAGGGCTCAGGATAAGGAACTTGGGATGCAGACAGGCTGCCCAGGGCTGGAGCCAGAGAGGACTCTCCCCCCTCCTTACTGGCAGAAGCAAGCTCCAGGGAAGGGACCCCTCCTCTCTTTCCTGCCCCCCACCCACCGCACACTCACTCTGCACCACAGTCACTGCACATGCTCCTAGTGACTCAGGTCCAGAAAGCCCACTCGCCTCCCCTATGATGGGTTCCAGGGCGGGGGGGTTGCCATCATGTGTGGCCTCCCCATCCCTGCTGCTGCCACTGAGTGCTGGGGGGGGCGGGGGAGAAAGCTCCCAAGCATGTGTGTGCCTCCTTCCCCCTCCTCTCTTCCTCTTCCCCTCCCCCAGTGCTCCAAGAGGCTGCCTCCCAATGATCTCTATAGCCTTAAGCAAAAGCAGCCCAAACAAAGGAGAGAGGCACTGGCTGTTTTCTTTCAGCCAGGGAAGTTCCGAGGTGGGGGCAGAGGAGAAACCCAGCTCCAAATATTGGTGGAGCACAGCCCCCAGCCTTGAATATTCCTGGTGCTCGAGCACCTTGAGCCCCTATAAGCTGCCACCCCTGCAGGTGAGTTCCTTCCCCTACCCCTTCCCAGAGACTTCCCAGCAGCCAATCTCCTCCCTCAGACTGTGCTGCATTCGGCTCTCTCTAGGACCCAGCAGCCCTGCTCTTACATTCTCCACTGCTTCCCCTCTGTCTGGGCTCCCTGCAGAGCGGTGCCCCCAGACCTTTTGGTACCCTAGGCGGCTGCCTATTCTGCCTATGGCTAAGGACGGCCCTGGGCTGAGGGCTGGAGTGGAGCTGCAGCCAGACTGCGGTGGGAGCTGGCAGCCAGACCCACATAGCCAGGTGCGGCTCTGCTCCTGGCTCCGCCCCCAGCCTTGGTCTTGGTCTTGGTCTTGGTCTTGGTCTTGGAACGGAGCCACAGCCAGTGGCCGAGGCCGGGGGCTGGTGTGGGACCAGAAAGCAGCTGGGGGTGGGACTGGAGCAGAGCAGGGGGTAAGGAGGGGGCTGGGTGGTGCTACCTCCCCACCCCCATGGGTGCTGGCCCAGACCCTACAGCTTGAGGACCTCAACCCTACTGTAAGTTGCAATGTTTTGAAGCATTGCTATAGAATATCATGTGATTTACCTCTGTATTTAAATTAGGGCAGTAACTGTCTCATGATGTCACTGTGCCACTGGCCTCATTTTAAAAATAAGCCCAAACAGAAAAATGCTATGCAGTTCTCTGCAGTAGTCCCACACTAGGCAAATGATCCTGCTTGCTCATGGGAGAGAAACCTAGCTTTCTTCAGACACGTGAAAGTAAAGGAAATAATAAGCACCCTTCTTCAGTCAGATAAGCTCTATTTATACATCATTGGGTGGGTTTTTATCCTTTCTTGGTTTACATTTTTGACTCTTTAATTTATTTTCCTCACTTACAGACACACAGCTGTCTGGGCTTCATCCATAGATAAGTGGCTCTGTGTATAATAGCAGCAGCCAGGATTTGCTTTTCTTTTTTCATACTCAGTAGAAGCAATATGCTTTATATAGACTCAGCAGAACCCCCCTACCCCTGCCTCCCAGCTCAATTACTTTGTCTAGGTGCTCAGCTGGGATTTTTTGTTGGAAATTGAGTGCCTAACTCCCATGGGCTCCTTTGAAAATCCCAATCCAAATGTGTTGTACAAAATATTGTCTATTTTGAGGAATGGTGTAGGATGGGGGATCAACTTTTGTAGTTGTTATCATTCATTTTAAGTTCCAGGTCCCTAATGCATTGTAAAAGGCCCATGTGATGCTATCTGACTGCTTCAGAACCAGACGGCCAAAGAGAAGACCAAATGTGACCCTTGTGTTGCCATCTCTTGCAGTTTTATCACAAGTCTTGTGATAGTTGGTGTTTTTTCTTAAATCCCTAAGCTCTGGTGAATACACCAGAATCCCCCCCTTTCATTTTAAAAAAAAATTAAATTTCTAGCCCTCATGATTGCAGAGAGAAACTTGAAAACATGAACGCTGGCTTAAATGCCAGGCGGGAACTAAAAGGAACTCTGAATGTATTGTTTTAAAAATCTTGTGATTTTAAAGCCAATTTCATTAAATTTGGGGCCTGACTCATGATGTTTGAACAACTGGGGTTGGTAGAACTGTAAATATTGGTAGCTGCCTTTGTCTTTACTGCCCAGACTTTGTACAGAGAAACTACACAATCTCAAAATGCAGTGCTCCATCTTGTTCCTCACCGAAAACCCCTCAGATCATGATAGAGCATTTGTTATTAGACCAGTACGCTCTGCACGTCACACCTGCTACTACAGCGGACACTGGGTGCAATGTATTTGGAAAATTAGGGGGGTTGGAGCAAGTTGCCAGTGAGCATAGTTTGGGCACCTCTCTATAGCTAAAAGTGAAGTTTTACTCTGAAGAATCACTTGGTAAAAATAGCATTGGGTAGTGCCATGTTTGTGTCCCAATGGCTTGCAGATCAAATGTGCTCCATTTCAGGGCTGGTTCAAACACATCTGGGCAACACTACAGATTCTCTCAAGGCCTCTCCATTATTGTGTGTCCCATTCTACCCCAGAGCTTACCGTTAAAACTAGATGCTGGATCAGGCTTTAAAAAAGAAGGAGAAAGAACAAAATGGGTGCAGGGACAATCTGATGGGGAGGCTGATAGGACAGTAGCAGACATAGGCTACGGATAGTAGTGGAAGCAGGTAGCACTGGAAAGATAGAAGAGAGATACAGGGACAGACTGTGGGAAGGGAAGGGTCAGGGACAGGAAGCAGCAAGCAACATTAAGTGGCAAGACAGGGCCAGGGACTAGTGAAAGAGGCCTCCTTGTAAAGCAGAAGGAGCTACAAACCATTGTCCAGACCTGGATAATTTGGGGTCCATTAAGTAAAGGCTCAGAATTTTCTCTCTGCCTGCCTGTGGGGTCTCCTCCAACCCTGTGTCCCCAATTCCATAGGCTGTTAGAAATGACCTTGCTCAGTTTACAAGTAAATTACATATTTTCTAACTGCTAGCCATGTAAACCCACCCTAAGATCTGCGCATTATGATGGGTTCTTTCTGCTTCTGCACAATCACCAGTAAAAAAAGATTCCCTGTGCCAAATTCTGTCCTCTGTTACACCTGTGCAGTCCCCCTGGAACCTAGTCAGCATGATGCATGAGCGAGAATATAATCTAGCTCACTCTCCTGCAGTTTTGTTAGCTCTGCAGGACTGATATGGTTAAAAAACAAAAAAAGAAAGAAAACTCATTTTTAGTAACTAGTCAGCCGCCGTGACTGAATATGAACAAACTGCTGAGTAAAAGGGTTCAATTTCCATACTCACTTCCTCGATTAGAACTGCACTTTATATCCCAGATCCTCAGCTGGCATAAATCGGATGTTGCTTCATTGACTTCACTGACGCTGTGCCAAATTACATCAGCTGAGAATCTGGCTCCATGCGTTTAATCTTTTTAAATCTCTTTTTCTACACTCTTATGTATGTATCTATGTTCTAGAAAGAGACAATTCTCAACTTTTCTCCCCTCTTATGGTTAGTTAAGATGTGCAGCTGGGACAGACAGGCATTGAGCAGGTTAAATCATAAACTAGGGTGACCAGATGTCCCGATTTTACAGGAACAGTCCTGATTTTTGGGGTCTTTTACTTATATAGGCTCCTATTACCTCCCACCCCTAGTCCTGATTTTTCACATTTGCTGTCTAGTCACCGTAATCACAAACAGAGGAACAGCCTTTCCATGTTTCTACAGGAAGAGAAAACAAGTAGCAGGGCCGAGGAAAGCGCAGACACAAGAAGTGCCTTTGTTTTATTATTGATATGACATTGAGCAGGTGCTTTCTGGAGCAAATAAAAAGACCTGACTAGAGCTGATTAGGAAATGAATTTTATTTACCACATTCAAACTTCAAAAAAAAAAAAAAAGTTTTACTGGATTTTTCAGATTTTCAATGAAACCCTGAAAAATTTCAGCAGAAATGGAGATTTTCTCACATTTTGTCCAAAATTTGTTTTTGTCTAAAAGTTTTTGATGCGTTCTAGATCTGACATATTCCATTCCCTGAAAATCTAAACAGTCCCATTTAAGAAATGATGCAACGAATGAGAGTAATAAAAAATGACCCTTATTTGGGAAAGCACAAGCTAGTGCTTACTTGAATAGGAACCCTTTCTTGCATTAGGGCCAGTGCGAGGGGAAAGGGGAAGGACAAGAGTTACAGTGATAAGATTGGGCACTGACACTACTCAGTTCTGGTATGTGCACATCTCAGTAGTAACTTAATTTATGTGTTTTAAAACAATATATTTGAAAATCATTTCCTCTTTGGGGCCCTGAATCTACACTGGAGAGGTTACTGGGAGTTTTCCCATTAACTTCAATAGGAGCAGGATCAAGCCCTTACATTCCTGCTAGAGGTTGGGTTCAGGGTCTGTATCAAGAGATGCCTGAAATGCTGAAAAGCCTGCAGCTCCCTGCTTTGCCTTAGGTATTTGTGGCCTCATGACCTCTGCAAAGACAAACACAAAGCCCTGACTTAGCATCTTTGTAGCTAGAAAAAACAAACAAAGACCTTTTCTGTTTGCATTTCAGATGTATGTAAGTGCTAAGCACTATTAGTATTTTATATCATTTTAAGGCTAAACATTCATGGCCGAGTTCTGCCTGCTTTAATCACATGAGTAGGTCTTGAAGTCAATGGGAGCTCTGGCTGCTCAATGCCTTTGAAAATCAGGCCACTTATTTAGGTGTCTAAATATGGACTTAGTCAAGTTGGAAAATATTAGCCTCAACCTTACTGCATCCCACTTTTTTCCCATCTGAACATGGGGATATTTACCTGCAGAACCTCAAACAAATGAGGGAGGATTATTAACCAATTAATGTTTGTTAAATGCTGTGTATTTCTGTAATATCTTCCACCTGAGGTTTTCAAAGTGTTATTATTTAACATTTGTTGTTTTACCTCACCTAATGGTTGTAAGGGGCTTTGGAGACCTCGGGCACTACATACTTGTGACATAGCATGAAAACTGCCCTAGCTTTGTCAATGTGAATCATAATTACACTGAGTGATGGGGAACCTTACAGTAGTTTTTTACTGTGTTTGCCTACCTACTAATTCACAGAAGTCTGATGCAGCAATGGAAAGACTCCCATGGAAGTCACTGGATCAGGCCCATAATTTGGAATCTACAGTAGGGTGACTTACCTACTTTTCTTATTTTTTTTTTTAAAGCATTTCAGTTCTCCTTAAAAGTTGGACTGTTCACTCTATGGCACGTTTGATCATGCTGCATGCATGAGGCAATGTTATCTTTCAGCACATAGGGCTGCACAGCATGCAAAGCCACAAATATGAGGAAAAATTAGGGAGGACCAACCCACCTGATAGTCTCTATTTGTAGCATGGAAATTCACGCTGATCCCTTTTAACATAAACATAAATGTGAGGAAATGAACATTTGATTAAACTAAACACACAGGTCTTTTACATCCAGGACCCTAATTTAAAGCACAGTCACCTCCATACAGAAAATAGAAGCTGGAGGAGGAATTATTTAATTTAATCATCTGGCTCTTATGTGATACTGTGAATGTCTGCTGAGAAAAGGGGAGAAAAACCCTCCTCTTTATTCTAGTAACTACCGAGGAACACTTCCATGGCAGGAAAGATTAAGTCCTGTATGAAGTACAGTACATAATGTGCTTTGGACTAGTGACGTGCCCTTCGGACAGACCTACCCCGGTTTTATAATTCTCTCATTGAGACTTTTGGACCTCTGGCAGCCCTTTCTCCTGTTTTGGTTCCTCCCTGCCTCCCTCCTGCTGGGATACTTCACCATTCAGAATTTCTGCCACCCAAGTAGAAATTTTGATAGTGTCAGACAAGCTTAGCGAGAGACTCTTAATCTCTGCAGACTCAGGCAAGCCTAGGGAGAGAACTGAAGTGACTTCCCAGGTTGTATGAGAATGTTTAAAGGATGCCAGAAATAGGCTGTCCCTATACTCTGTTACTCTGACCCACTACAAGCGTAATGGCCAATGATTGTCTCCAGTATTCAGCTATCTGGAATTCAACAGTTTTTCTAGGAGTAAAGGAAACAGTTTATGGAAAAGAACTATTCTCCCCTCCCCCCCAAGTTAAAAATATGCCAGTGGACAGAGGACAAATTCTAAAACCCACCTGATTGGGCACTCTCCAGTTATAATAAAGTCCTTATACAACAAGGGCCAAATCCTGCCACCTCCTCCATGGCTGGGGAAGACTCCAGAAACAGGCGAACCTTCCTTTATCTCTTTCTCTCAACATTTGGTTATTCTGTCTTAGTATATGGGGGAGTACTTGTGCCCAAGAAAATCTGTCCTTCAAACCAGGAGGCTGGTGCCTCCAGACATTCCTGCGTGGTTGAAGCCAGAATTGGTTTATAGAATTTCTTTCTACTCTTTTGGTTTGTAACTTGCTTCTGACCTGCAGTAGAATAAACCAACCTAAAGACTCTCTCTCCTCTCTTCTGATTACTTTAGATTGTACTTTATTCTGCATTCATTCACCCATAGGTGTGGATGGTAAACTAGGTGTTTAGGAATTTCTGCCTGTTTTTGTTAGGGATCCATGCATATGTGTTTGTTTTTCTGTTACAGAAAAATCTTTGTATCTCATTGAATATTTCCATTTGAACTATCAGGCTGCGATGACCTTTTCCTACAGTACAAAGGCAGCATGCTGTAGGTAACTCTTGTCCATCCTCCATCAAGAACTGGAGGTTTTGAGTCCAAGGAAAGCCTAGTTGACACCAGATGGAGTTAAAGCTCCTGTAAATTTAGACCTTCTTCTGGCTTCATCAGGATTGTTACACCAACTTAGACTCCCACTGGACTGCCATATAAATACTTACTTAGTGTTACACTTATACCAATACAACTGCAGGACTTCAGTGGATTTACACCTGTGTAGCTGAGAGAATTTGGCTCTTAGACACCCACTCACTTGTCAGTGTGTAACTTATATGCCAACCATACACATCACCTCTGAATTTGGTCCACTGATTGTGCGCCTGAGTAGGCCTATGCCAGTGTTATTCGTGTGACAATGAACAAGAGAGGGGCATAGCAAGGAAAGCAACTAAAACAAGAGTGTAAGAAGGTGTGAGTTACAGCAGGCTACAGCTTACTTTCGTCTACACCTTTTTAAACCTTCTTCTAGTTTCTTGGAGTGTAAATTACACCAGCTCATGCTCACCCCCTTACTGAGGTGTAGTTGACTATAAGAAGGTCTGAGAATGTTTAAGGGTAAAAGCTAGAAGCTGGGACTGGATGACAGGGGATGGATCACTTGATAATTGCCTGTTCACTCCCTCTGAAGCATCTGGCACCGGCCACTGCTGGAAGACAAGATACTGGTCTGTGTGGACCATTGCTCTGCTCCAGTATAGCCATTCTTATGTCCTCATTCACTTTTTTTAATGCTTTGCATTTTGTTGTGACTGATTTTGACTTTAACACCCCTGTATCTAAATCATAGCATAAATCAGAAGTCCAGCCTGTCATATGTCCTATGACGGATTAAATTTATTGGATGGAGGCAAGAATACTTGTGGCAGTCATTACACTCTGAATCACTTTGGCTACTGCATAGAGTTTTTTAACCCTATGCTGTAGCTGTAATGAAGGCAAATAATTTGTTTTTTCTCCTCCCACAATAGTATCCATGTAGAGCTGCTGAGTTTTTCCAGATGGGTGACAGCATGTTGAATCAGGGCCACCGAGAGGATTCAGGGGCCTGGGGTCTTCGGCGGCGGGCTCCCCACCCCGCTTTGGTGGTAATTTGGTGGCAGGGGGGTCCTTCCGCTCCGGGACCCGAAGTGCCCCAAAGACCCGTGGCGGGCACCCCCCGCTGCCGAATTACCGCCGAAGACTCAGCACTTCAGCGGCGGGTCCTGCTTCGGCGGTAATTCAGCGGCAGGGGGTCCTTCCGCCCTAGAGCGGAAGGACCCCAGTGCCACCGAATTGCCGATGATGACCCAGAGCGGAAGAAGCTCCAGGGGCCTGGGCCCCGCGAGAGTTTTCCGGGACCCCCAGAGCAAGTGAAGGATCCCGCTCCAGGGGCCCCAAAAAACTCTCGGGGGGCCTGGGGCAAATTGCCCCACTTGCCCCCCTCTGGGCGGCCCTGTGTTGAATCCAGACCATATCCACTGGGAAACAAAATCAAACATTTCTTGCTATGAGGAAGTTTCTGTTGCCTGTAGCAAACACTATTGATTGAATTCTTTCTGTATAGGGCAACTCCAAGGTGGCAGATCTGAGTTTACAGTCTTCCCTGGTCAAGTCACCCCCAGTTTCACTCCCTGAGACATTGAATGTTCTAGGAGGGCTTTGGTGTAGGACTTAACAGACATTCAAGTACTTCAGTGTGGCTAGTAAAGTCTAGCAAGGGGAAAGCTGCTTCCATCAAGCAAGCAGTTGTTAGGCTTAGGCTCAAGAAGCTATCTTCATTCATTGATATGCACACTAAGTGCCATCTCTGCTCTAGCCACGCCTGTCTTGATAAGGTTATTTAAAAGGTTGTAGAGGGGCAGCTCTAACATTATCTGGTGTTCTTAGGTTTCTTTGACCCGTGTCAGTCTGGTTATGGCACATAGATGATTCTGGTGGTGTTGAGGGATTATCTGCTACTAGCAGTGAGCAATGGTCAAGTGCCCAGGCCGATTCTTTGATCTATTAACAGCTTTTGAGCCATATGATCAAGAAATGTTGTTCATGTATTTGTGGACCTTGGCTGTGGTGGATAGGATTGCTGTTCAGCAATTTTGCTCTCTCTTTTCTAAGAGGTCCTCGAGGTTGACGCTGACTTATTGCTTACGTACCTGAATTTCTGTCACCCTCCTATCCAGCATTTATTGGGAGGACAGTAAATCAATTTGGTCTGACCCACATGGTGCTGTCTCCTGGCCGACCCAGGACCTGACCAAGAGAGGCGTTTGAGTGAACATAAGATGGCTCAAATTCATTCCAGACAAGATGGAGGGGTTGCTGCATGACAGGAGAAACATGCACAGCCTATGCAAGGGCAGCATTTGCCTCCATTACTGTGAGGTGTGTCCACTCTTTGTCAGGTAGATTTGCTGTTTGGTAGTGCTTCCCTAGCCATTTACTGCTGGATTCACAGTCAGTGCTGGTGGACAGAACCACCATTTTATTGGACAAGTGACCTGATCTCTCTGACGTGAACCTCACCACAGTCATGCATGCCCCTGTGACCTCAAATTTGGATTGGTACCCTTCTGGACTCCTCCAAAGCTGCAGCAGAGGAGACTGTCAAGTTATTCAGCAGTGTTAGTTATAAGGAATATATTATCTCTGGCCTCTGGAGTCTTCACTGGCTTCCAGTTCAATTCCTGATGCAATTCACTCTGTATATTTTGTTGCATAAAATTCTGATTTTAGTTCTTGCTTTCTACCCCAAGTATTGTCATGACAGTTAAGATCAGCTGAGGGGCTTTGTTCACAGACTGTACCCAGATTTGATAATCTATAGTTTGGCAAAATGGCATTGCCAGTAGAGGGCCCTTAGCTTTGGGCCAGCAGAGTCTGACTAAGTGCTATCTATAGGTGAGCACCTGAGAAACTGTCATTGTGGCCGCCGGTGTTGCAAAGTTTGGTTAACCCAAATATATCTGTACATAAGTAATTATACAATACAATACTATATACAACACATACAATAATAATAAATACTATAAATAGATGTTATATGTATGTATGTCTTAGTGTGTGCGTGCATGCGCATGTAGTAAGTCATGGAGCTACAGTGATTTACACGAGCTACGGATCTGGCCAACAGTTCCCAATTGATATATCTCATAAAAACACAGTAGGCACTTACTGGCCCCTTATTTGCCTTCTCAATAGAGAGGACAAATCCTGAATGAATCCTGGTGACTGAATTACCTTCTCACTTCTAGAGAGGTCCTTCCAAGTCATGATGGAGACACATTGGTAGGGGAACGTGAGAAATTTGTAGGGCATCTGCTGTGCTTGTGTAGACAAAGAGAAGACTTGAGTTTCCACTGCTGTTAATCCAATTTCTTAAACCAGTGCTAAATTCCCTTTCATTTTGTTTTTTCCAAATCCTATTGGTTGCACTGTGTCCACTTTTCCACAGACTAGAACTGCTGATCTATATGTAAGGAGTCTATTTGTTTTCACTAGTATTTAGGAGTCCTGCCGCTATGCTTACTGCATGTTTGTATTGCCATTAAGAAGAGATTTATTTAGGAATTTACTTTTTTTCTAGTAGCTCTCAATATGCTTTCCAAAAAGAAATAAGGTTCAAGCCCTACCCTGAGGATCTTACAATCTAAAGTCAGATTGAGGTTGTGGGGATAAATGCATGTCTGTTAAAGACCCTCAGTCCACAAGCTGATCTGTACATGCAGACTCCTGTGCCCATGTGGAGCTTCACTGAAGGTGCAGAGAGTGGAGAAGTCTGCATGAGTGGAACAGTTTTCAGCATCCAGAGCTTAGATTGCATTAGTGCCCAGAATGTGTTATCTATTTACATGGCCCTCAGCACTGTATTGTCTGACCCCTTTGCAATCATTCATGAACTTTATCCTCACAACAGCCCTGTAAGGCAGGGAAGAACCATCTCCATTTTACTGATGGGGAACTGAAGCACAGGATTACATTCATTTCTAAAAAAAGAACAGGAGTACTTGTGGCACCTTAGAGACAAACAAATTTATTTGAGCATAAGCTTTCGTCATTTCTAAGTTAGTAAGGAAAAGATATAAAAACACTGTGAAAACTATTGACATAAATCTTTGTGTAAGGCAATGGTCACAACATTAAAATGTCTGGTGTTTTATTACATGCAGCGTGGTACCTCCTTTTTTCCTGCATTCTCCAAAAAGGAATCTATTTCTGGACTAAAACATACCCAGCACTGAGTAACATTCAATGTACAGATGTGCTACACAGGGGCTTCAAGTGGCATTTTAGCATGACAACCCACCACCCTCTCAGACATACCTGCCAATATTTGAAAGTGACAATTAAGGATATTTGGAGAGAAAAGCATATTTCAATGCCTTCAAAATGTAGTGAGTAAAAGAGTTTTTTGAGAGAAGGAGTCGAAGAACAAATGGAAAATATTTTGTTAAAAATATATCAGGAATGTCCCTCCTAAACAAGGATGTTTGGCTTTGGGGACGACACCCAGTCCAAGATCAGACCGTGCACACAGCTGCTGAAGTAAATTCAGCTACTTTGAAGTTAGAAGCATGGAAATGCCAACAATTATGTAGCATCTGACATGTGAATTCACTGAGGTGCAGGTGAAAGTTGAGCTCACACTCTGCTGCTGTTGCCCTGGCTCTTTTTTCTTACGTAAACATAACCAATTTTCTTCCATGGAAAATCATCTGTTTGTGTTTCTTTATTTTGTTTTCTAAACTGCTAATTCCCTAAAGGAACTGAGGCTATTTGAAATAGCATCCAAAATTCAGGAGATAATCAGTAAAAAACAAATATTAGCTTTTGTAAAACCTGGGAATTTTTCATTAAAAATTGGTAAAAAACACAAAACAAAGGGCCTTAAATATATGTGTATCAAAGTGTAGGCTTCTTTGCTTAATCACAGAGAGGCAGGATGATCTTGTGGTGAAGGCACTGAATTTGGACTCGGGAGATCTGAGTTCATTTCCAGGCTCTGCCACAGACTTCCTATGTGACCCTGGGCAAGTCACTTAATCTCTCTGTGCCTCAATTATTTGTCTGCAAAATGGGGCTAATAATATTCCTTCCTGCCCATTCTTTGTTTGTCTTGTCTGTTTAAACTGTCAGCACTTACTGTCTGTTTGCCCAGCACCTAGCATGGTGAGGCCCCAGTCTTGTTTTGCGGCTGTAGGCACTATACTAATATAAATAACAACAATACATGATTATTGCTGAAGTAAGGGACAAAATGCACATTGTATTGACTAGAGGTGAGACAGCTTTTAACATAAGAGAAGAGTGGTAGCCCTATTTGAATAACTGACATAGCCTCTCTGCCTCTATTTCTCTTCAGAAATATGAGTGTAATAGAACTTATCTCCCTCATAGAAGGATCTGTCAGAGTTTGCGCAGCCCTTGGAAAATCTGAAGTGGCACAGTGCTCTCTTAACTCTGAATAAAAGGGATGTTTTCACCTGGCCATGCGTTCTCATTTTATTGTAGATATTGTCTGCATACCATCTGGAATTGTTCTCTGCTTAGTATTTTTAGTATGTAACATACATTTTCACATGAAAATTCAATAAAATATGTATTATATATGAAAGCTGATGTAGTAAATGAAGAACGGATAGAATCCAGTTCCTGTTGTGAACCTCAGAGGCCCCAAATCTTCACAGGTTTAGTCTAGCCTGGCGTAAGTTCCTCTTGCCAATGTTCTCCATGTCAGATTTCAGAAGAGACAAGAGCTTTTAATGTAAACTGTACTCAGCTTTACTGGGGATCTTCTTAGATGTACTTTCTCTGCCCTCTGCTGACAGAACTGAATAATGACATGTATGATCTCCGTGAGTTTTCCAAGACAAGAAATGGTGGGAGAAATGTTTCCTCTCTCTCTGTTGTAGGCAGGGGCAGCTCTAGACCGGCAGAGCACCCCCCGCGGCATGCCGCCCCAAGCATGCGCTTGGCATGCTGGGGCCTGGAGACGCTCCTGATTGTAGGGCTGGAGCGTTGTTATTTGTTTGTTTTATTATTGTCCCTGTTGGCTCCTTTGTAGAATGTAAATTCATCGGGGCAGAGTCGTGTTTGTTTATATGATGCTTTCTGTCACTGAATGTATACTTTCAGGGTTATAGCAGCAAAGAATCCTGTGGCACCTTATAGACTAACAGACGTTTGGAGCATGAGCTTTCGTGGGTGAATACCCACTTCCTCAGATGCATTTCAGGGTTATGTAAATTAGGCCCAAATCAAGGTCTGCTACACAAAGAGCAAATAAACTGGGTTTGCACAAGAGATCACCATGGGAGGAAACAGAATTCACCCTCCCACACACACTACTAGGGTCCATTGGAATAGCACAAGTTGTTGCCACTGTGAGGAATTTTATAGTAAAGGTCCCACTGGGCACACTTTGGGCCCACCCTCAAATGCCACAACCTTGCCATGGAGAAACTCACTACAGAGCACCATTCCAGGGGGCATTGATCAGTAGTCTCCAAGGTAGCTTCTCCACAGCCTGCAGCTCCAGCAGTTTCCAGCACTTAATTATCTCTTTCTTCCTTTCTCCCAGGATGTCCCTGACTACCAAAATATCCAAGAGCTCCCTTACCTGGATATGGTGATTGCAGAGACATTGCGCATGTACCCACCTGCATTCAGGTATACCTTTTCCCTCCTGCTCCTAGAAAGTACATCATTAGATAAATATGTGGAAATCTGTTTGTAAGCCCCATGCTCTTGGCCTCCATGCAGCTAAGCTATCAGTACTGCGCGTGCACTTGACAGATACAATGGGGCCAAATGAATGAAGACTGGCTAAGGTTGGTCTACTTAATGCACCCTTTTCAAGGCCAGCTGGTCAAGAGTCTCTTTTCACTGTTCTTTGAGTCGCCCTAGCCCAAGGGAAGCAGTATCTTTGAAGCAGACTAGCTTAGGGAAGTTAGATGGTTCTTCTTTGCTCCGCTTCAGAGACCTGAGCACAGAATTTATGTAGCCTACTGGCTGAGTAGGCCAGTCACCCCATTAAACCCCTGATCTTCTGAAGATTGTGCATGTCCCTTGCTGTATTCAAAAACATGAATTGTACTATGTGCTATGTATTGCTCATTCTGTAGTATAACATTCTGCCCTAATACTGTACTATACCGTTACAGCTAACTCTAGTGCCCCCGTCCAGTGGGTATTAGAAATTTTCCTTATCTGATGCTAAAATATTTTCCCAGGGAGCTTAGAAGTGTTTATTTCGAAAAGGTGGAGGGGAATAAATAAATTAGCAAACTGTGTAAGATCACAAAACTGTAGCAGAACACAAGTCTCAGCTCTCCGGGTGGGATTTTCAAAAGCAAACCAGCATTAAGCAAACTCTGCTTCTATTGAAGTCAATGATAAAGCTTCCCTTGATTTCAATGGGAGTAGAGTTAGGCCAACGCTGAGCACTTTGGAAAATCCCACTCTACGGTAACAAGTACCTTAAAATAGAATATCTGAAAATTAGCCCCTCTTTTACTTATCCCCCAAGGGCAGGATCTTCCAAGATTTTCTGTGGAGTTGCACAGGGTTATAAGGGTTAATTATGCTTGCTCATAAAATGACAACATTTTACTCTGAAATCCGTGATATATAAATGGAAGTTCCTGTGCCTGTTAACCATCAGGGACATTTGAATATCAACTCTATCTGAAACACTGGGAAACAATCAATGTTTGTCAGATGAGAAACAGAATTAGAAGAGAAGGAAGTTATTTTGGAGCTCCCATTGGTGTCATTTGTGGTTGTTCCTGATCTCTATCTAAGGCCCAGTGCATTGCAAAGATGTCAGTTACATAAGACAAGAATACTGCTGTATTCCAGAGTACAAAGAAATAGTGAAAATTCAATAGCGAACAAAATAATTTTACTACTATGAGTGAGAGAGATTTTAAAACAATCTGAATAAACAGAGAACTTCATTCTGCAGAGATGGTGGTCCAGTACCTTTCACCAATATCCTATTCACTTTTCAGCAAAAGGGAGGACTTGACAATATTTTTCTCAAGGCTTTGGTTCTTAGTTATCAATTTTTATTTAATTTTGTGTGAGAGAGAACATAACGCTGTGAATAGTGCCAAAGTGTCAGTCCTAGAGACTGGAATCTTCTATTTATTCACTAAATAGGTACAGGGTAGGCACCAGTAATCATAGATACAGTAATCATAGATCATAGATAGGTCACTACTGACCTGGAGGAAACATTTTTTAGGGCTGAGATAACAGTTCGGCCTCCAGGGTCCATGCAGTCTTTAGTTTCTGCTGAGACTGTTCATATATTATTATTTGTATTACTGAACCACCTACAGGCCCCAGTCAAGATCAGGGCCTTATTTTGCTTGGCACCGTTCACACATATAGTGAGAAAGAGTCCTTAATTTGAAAAGCCTACACACCAAATGGACAAAACGGACGAAGGATGAAGGAAAGAAGTATTACCCCCATTTTACACTTGGGAGATTGAGGCACTGAACGATGAAGGATAAAATTTTCAGAAGCACATAAGTCTCATTTTCACACAAGATTTAGGGAGCTAGGCGCTTTTGAGTTTTTTACCCTTCATCTTTTATTGCTTGAAATTCAGTTGGACTTAGGCATCTAAGTCACCTAGGGTAAAAATTTGCAAAAGCACTTATGTGGCTTATGCAAGGTGATGCAAGAAGTTTGTAACAAAACCAGGAATTAAACCCCGATCTCGAGTGCTAGGCTAGCGCATTAACTAAAAGACCATCCTTTCTCTCTCACGAGGGAGCCAGTTCTGGTAGCAGTTTCTGTGATTTCCAGTGGCTAATGAAAGGAGACCATCACGCTAATGTAACATGTAGGATACCGAACAGCCATCAGGTGATAACAGTGCACAATAGGAGCTGGGGCCTCTGGCTGCTATGGTAATAGAAACATTAAATTACTCATAAAAACCTCCCTTCAAAGAACATTGTGAAGGGTTGCAAGGTCAAGCTTTCAAAAGTTAGGAAATGCCAGAATTAAGTTAACCTTTAATCTGGCCCCCTTATGATGGTCTCTACTGATGTGACCACATGCTATTTTTTCCACAGGACCCCTGCCTCATTTGGTGCACAGGATGGACTGTGCTCACTTAGTGAGCAGCTATTCAGTCTTTTCTTTCATTCCTCATCGTTCAGTGTGCGGCCCCAGGTCTCATTTACTGCACACTATTCAAACTGTGCTCTGAAAATGGAATTATTAATTCCCTCCTGGGTTTTTCTATGAGCTCATCACTGTATCGCCGAGAGAGTCACAGACATTAATTAATTAATTTTCACAACACCCCTGTGAGGTGAGGTGAGAGAATGGCATTGTCCCCATTTTACAGATGGGGAACTGAAGCACAAAGAGATTAAGTTCAAAAGCGTCCATTAACTTGAAATGCCTGAGTGATTTTTTTTTTCCAGCATGCTTAGCGTTACACAGCACTTAGTGTTCAAGCCCTGCTCCTATTGACTGTAGTTGCAGCTGAGCGCTCAACACTTCTGGAAATCATAGAATATCAGGGTTGGAAGGTGCCTCAGGAGGTCATCTAGTCCAACCCCCTGCTCAAAGCCAGACCATCCCCCGACAGATTTTTGCCCTGATCCCTAAGTGGCCCCCTCAAGGATTGAGCTCACAACCGTGGGTTTAGCAGGCTAATGTTCAAACCACTGAGCTATCCCTCTCTGCCGTTGTGGGAGCCATGCATCACTGACTCTGGCATAGGATTCAGAATGGGAGACAAACCTATTTGGGAGCCGATTGTACAACATCAGACCCAGGGTATCAGGTTGGGTACCCAGAAAATAAGTAACATAACAGTTAGTGACCAACTCTGAAAAGTTTGATATAAGGGAAGGGACTTGTCTAGAATTCTGTGGCAGAGGCAGGGATAGAATCCAGTTCTCCAGAGCATCATTCAACTGCCCTATCCATAAGACAATCGTTTCTCTTCCTGCAATCCTATCTCATTCACTACACATCTTCTAGCTACCGCAACAAATGAAGGAGGCATCCTACAGACAACAGCCTCCTTCACACAACCCCAATTCATTTCCAGAGAATGAGGGCAAGGGTCCTGTGAAAAAAGTACTATGGCATCATTAATGAAAGGCTGTATCAGGGGCGCTGGAACAATTTGTATCGTGGGGGTGCTGAGAGCCATTGAACCAAACTGCAAACACTGGATATGATGGAAACCCCTTCAAGTCAGGGGGTGCTGAAGCACCCTCCACACCCCTAGTCCCAGCCCCTATAGGTTGTATCATAATTCATATGTATAAGGAGGCAAAATTAAGGTTGCACAGGCACCTTAATACTGGATTTCCTGACTTTGATTTTGCAGCATTAATTTTTTCTGTAAGTAATTTCCTATGTTTATAAAAAAGCAAACTGAAGAAAAAAAAACACCCCAGAAATTCCATCATGTAGCATCATACTGATACCCACATCGACCATCATCATTGCTGGAACCTTTAGATCCACTGCTAGGGTTGCCAGCTGTCTAATCACATAAACCCAAACACCTTTACCACACCCCCTGCCCGACCCCTTCTCTGAGTTCCCACTCCCACTCTGAGGCCCCACCCCACTCACTCCCCTCTCCCTCCATCGCTAACCCTCCCCCACCCTCACTCACTTTCACCAGGCTGGGGCAGAGGGTTGGGGTGTGGTAGGGGTTGTGGGCTCTGGGATGGGACCGAGGGGTCGGAGTGTGGGAGGGGGCTCCAGGCTCAGTCTGGGGCAAGGGGTTGGGGTGCAGGAGAGGGTGTGGGGTGCAGGCTTCAGCTGGGAGGTGCTTACCTGGGGTGGCTCCCAGTCAGCAGCGTGGCAGAGCTAAGGCAGGCTCCATGCCTGCCCAGGCTCCGCGCTGCTCCCAGAAGCAGCCAGCATGTCCCCTCGGCCCCTGGGAGCTGCGGAGTTGGCACTCAGGGTGCACAGAGACACCCCTCCCCACACTGGGAGCAGCATGGCCCCACTGCTCCGCTGGATTTTTAGCACCTAAAATCTTCCAGTTTGGCTTTAGTAGCCTCTGGGAGATAAGGGCTGATTCTGGAAGACTCCCAGCAAAACCAGGAGGGTTGGCAACCCTATCCACTGCTCAGACCTTTGCCTCCTGAACTGAGTAACTGGTTGATAGCAGTAGTAGGTTGCCATTCTGTCTGTGGACCATCACTAGAGGGGAGTGAGACATTTTGCTGTCTCATAGATATTTGCTGACAACAGAGGAATGGTGAGGCTCAGAATGGAATGTTTGGCTCCGTCTCAGGCTCTGGAGGGCAGTGTGTTCTCGTGGGCACAGACTCTTCTGCCCATTTCCCCCGAGTCTTGATCCCTTCTGCCCTATTCCCTCCCCAGTCCTCTCTCTTCCCCAGTCCTGACTCCTCATTCTAATTCCATTCTCCTTACCCAGACAGTTCAGGTTCTTATCCAAATCCCACTCTCCTTGCCCAGCCAATCATAGTTTTCCCCTCTGGAGTCTCCACTCCACTCCACTCCCCCACCACCCCACCCTTCCAGTCTCCTTGCCCAGCCATTCCCACTTTCCTAGTCCCCAGTCTTCTTGCCCAGACAGTACCAATTCACTACCGCCTGCTCTGCTCGGTCTCCCAGCCCCCTTGGCCTCCAGTTCCTACCTCTCCCTTCAACCACATTTGCCATCCCCACTGGTTCTCAGTCTCTGTTCTCAGGCTCCTTGTCCAGTCCCATTGTCCCCATCACCAGCTCCTTGTCCCAGTCTCTTTCCCCCACATCTTGGCTCCTCATCAGATCCGTCCCCTCCACCCCACTGATTCTGTCTCCTTGCACAGCTAGTCCCAATCTGTCCCTAAATCTTCATTTGATCGGTCTCCCCTATTTTGCTGCCAGTCCCAGTCTGCTTGCCCAGCCAGTTTCCAATCTCTATACCCCAGTTCAAGTTTCCATCTCCCCTTTTCATGTCCACCAACCTCCAGTACCAGTCACCCCCACCCCTCCAGGTTCCTTGTCTCACTCTGCTCCCCTCACCTCTGCATCCCCTCCCCTGGTCTAGTTTTTATCCCCTCTGCTTTCAAATGAGGTTGCTTCCTCCCACTCATTGCCTGAGCACAACTGGGAGGCATTGAGAGCCCTAGAGAGACATGCTCCCTGTTCTCAGTTGGTGTCTGGAGCCAGCCTGTAGCAGCTCAAAGTTACAATTGCAGAAAAAGTCTTGCTCAGGACTAGGTGGTAGCATGCCAAGTGCAGACAGAATTTTTGCAGATGTTTAGCTATTAAACTCTAGCAAGTTTCTAAAAACTGCAATTTTTCAAAGGCTTATAACTTGGCCAATTTTCACAAAAACAGCAGCAATACAGTCCTGATACAAAGGGCAACCTCTCCCAAATTTCAGTCCCTTCAGGCGCTTCCTAAAGAAAACATCACCAGAATTTTTTAATGTGGGCAGAACAATGTATTTTCCCCTTAGCCTCGTTCTCAGAAACGATACTATTTTGGCTGAAATTTTCTCAAATTTCAGCTTGAGGCAGATGCCTGGCATGGGAAATTAGAGTACAAATGGAAAGTTTGACAAAGTTATAAGCAAATGAAAACAGGATCTAATAATGGGAAGTGTCAGGCAACCTTAATACTAGTGCTACCAGACTCACCTATAGCAGCAACAATTACCAATTTGGGATGAAGTCTAGCGCTGCAAGGATCCAGATTTCATTTGCAGTTCCCTGAAAAGTCCATGTTCTCTGTTTTTATGAAGATGATTGTAAACGCCCTTTGTGCAGCAAGCAACTGCAGCTCTACTTATCTACCAATGACCACTGTGGTGGGTTGGATCACAGAAACCCCTTTGGGGCTGCCAACTGATGTGCCAAGACTATTTCTGCCCCTGCTTTCCCTGCCAGCTTAGGACTCCAGAACCCTGCATGGTTGTTCCAGACACGCTTGTTGGCCACAAACACAGACCCAGGTCTGAACCACATCCCACAGACTGCAAGCTTAACTGAAAGCAGCTTAAGAAATGTTCCTGTCTTTAACACTCAGATGCCCAACTCCCAGTGGGGTCCAAACCCCAAATAAATCCGTTTTACCCTGTATAAAGCTTATACAGGGTAAACTCATAAATAGTTCGCCCTCTATAACACTGATAGAGAGAGAGATGCACAGCTGTTTGCCCTCCCTAGGTATTAATACATACTCTGGGTTAATTAATAAGTAAAAAGTGATTTTATTAAATACAAAAAGTAAGATTTAAGTAGTTCCAAGTAGTAACAGACAGAACAAAGTGAATTACCAAGCACAATAAAATAAAACACGCAAGTCTATGCCTAATACAGTAAGAAAACTGAAAACAGATAAAACCTCACCCTCAGATGTTTCAATAAGCTTCTATCACAGACTGGACGCCTTCCTAGTCTGGGCACAATCCTTTCCCCTGGTACAGCCCTTGTTCCAGCTCAGGTGGTAGCTAGGGGATTTCTCATGATTGCAGCCCCTTTGTTCTGCTCCACCCACTTATATATCTTTTGCATAAGGCGGGAATCCTTTGTCCTTCTCTGGGTTCCCACCCCTCCTTCTAAATGGAAAAGCACCAGGTTAAAGATGGATTCCAGTTCAGGTGACATGATCACATGTCACTGTAAGACTTCATTACCCATTTGCCAGCACACACTATACAGGAAGACTTACAGGTAAAACACACCCACCTGCAGACAATTGTCCTGGTTAATGGGAGCCATCAAGATTCCAAACCTCCATTAATGGCCCACACTTTGCATAATTACAATAGGCCCTCAGAGTTACATTTCGTATTCCAAGTTTCAAATTCAAGAGCGATACATTTATACAAATAGGAGGAACATACTCAGTAGATTATAAGCTTTGTAATGATACCTTACAAGAGATCTTTTGCATGAAGCATATTCCAGTTACATTATATTCACACTCATTAGCATATTTTCATAAAATCATATAGAGTGCAACATCACAACCACCATCTTGCTTCCCTAATCATTGTAAGACCAGCAGAGATGACTTATTCTATGGCTGCTTTCAACACCCTGCCTTTGTACTTTTATTCTCACTCATTGGGGGTCGGTGACATTTAACTGTTGCAGGTTCACTCGGGAGACGTCGAAGGACTGCGTAGTGATGGGACAGCATATTCCAGCTGGCGCTGTAATAGAAATTGCAGTTGGACCTCTGCATTATAACCCTGAGTTCTGGCCAGAACCTGAGAAATTCATCCCTGAGAGGTATGTAGGATAATGCTCATCCACTGTTGGCCTTATTTAGACCATTTAGAACAAAGTCCTGCCTTACATGCTGTTTCCTGTGTGGCTAATAAAAAAGAGCACAGTGTGCGTAAGCACTTTGCTCCCAGGATGCTGATCCCATGCACTGGAAATGCATTCAGTGTATGGATATTCAAATGAACACACCAAGCAACCCCCTTTGCTGCATAATTCCTGAACCCAACACAGCCCTAGAAATCAGCTGTTAACGTGGAGTGGATAGACACCATATCCAGCATCACCTCCACCTAAGTAGTTGGCTACTGGTAGATGAGTCTTAAATAAGAAGCAATGCCATGTCTGTGGTTGCCTACCTGGCATGGGTATAACCTGTTCCTGTTCAAATGCTGCTACTTTGGCCACTCCTGGATATAGAAATTCGGAAGAAAACTAGGCTGCTCATTGTATTCATTTGCATGTAATTACCCAGAATTCTCCTCCAGCCCATGGCTGTTTCAGAGCAGCCTTTCTGTCTGAGATCTTGGAACAGTCTGGGTGTGCTGCTAGGTACTTAATCCTGTACCTGAAGCCAATGGGAGTTTTGTCTTAAGGGGAGCAGGATAGGATTCCAAGTTCTTCATCCTGCTTGCAGGACAGACTTTCATGTCAAGCTTTTCTCACTTTCAAACTGAGTCTTAACTGTGTTCTGCTTGTATAACAACTGCATGGAGAAGAGACTATCCTGCAGCTGCAGAGGTTAGCAGACAAAAAGTGCTCTTGGAATTATTGCAGATCTAATTCTATGCAGAAGCACAGTTTTGCTTAGTGGACACGGCTGTAAGACCTACATCTCAAGTTGCCATCTTGTGAAAGTTCTAATACAAAGTGCTAGCCTCTCAAACACACTGGGTGTGATGCAGACATTCTAAGACTAACTCTGAACTATACATATAAGTGAGTTTGTATAGAGGAATACTCTTGGAACAGTCCATCCTGTATACTAGTTGTCTGTTTTCTATGTCTTAGCCCATAAAGAGGGGCAGCACCAGGGTCAGAACATAAGAACAGCCACACTGGGTTAG
The DNA here is from genome assembly GCF_025201925.1 of Gopherus flavomarginatus. Lineage (NCBI taxonomy): Eukaryota > Metazoa > Chordata > Testudines > Testudinidae > Gopherus > Gopherus flavomarginatus. The sequence continues at coordinate 107,989,245 of NC_066617.1, read as the reverse complement.
ACCAAAAGTCCATCTAGCCCAATATCCTGTCTTCCAACAGTGGCCAATGCCAGATGCCCCAGAGGGAATGAACAGAACAAGTAATCATCAAGTGATCTATCCCGTCGCCCATTCCCAGCTTCTGGCAGAGACTAGAGACAGGATCCCTGCCCATGTTGGTTATTAGCCACTGATGGACCTATCCTCCAGGAATTTATCTAGTTCTTTTTTGAACCCTGTTATAGTCTTGGCCTTCACAACATCCTCTGGCAAAAAGTTCCACAAGTAGACTGTGTGTTGTGTGAAAAAATGCTTCCTTTTGTTTGTTTTAAACCTGCTGCCTATTAAACCTTTCAGGAGAGAGGAGCATTTGTGTTGTATTCTCAGAGACTGATGAGAGGTCTGCCAATGATCTTTCTAGTGGCAGATGTCATGTCTGGGTCTTCCACTGAACCATATAATCTACCCCAGCTTCTGGAAGTGTTCAGTAAGCGGTGCTTTAAAGGAAAGTGTTTGGGGGATGGGAACTATAAAGCACTCGACTAGATGTGCAGTGCTGTGCATGGTGAAGCTGAGGCAAATTTCTTTCTTCACTTCTTCCTGAAGCAGGAGGTAACAATTACCCATAGACTCACCTTAGTTTGCATAGGTTGCCAGTATTGTTAATGGTCATAAAATTAGGCCTCTCAAAAAAAAAAAAAATCAACTCTGGTATTTTTCTCTCTGACCTTCTGCTTGTGAACCATCCTCAGACTGATTATGTTGCATGAAAAAGAATGTATTAGCTCTAAATTTATTGCCCTTAGTCTTGTATTATGGGATGTACAAAAAATGGGGAGACTGGCCAGTTTTCACTACACATGGCTTAATTCTGAATACCTCGATCAAGTCTTTTCAGTCCTGAGGCAGGAGGTATCTCTTACTATGTGTACAGTACTTAAGACAATAGGGTCCCACTCTCTCTTTGAGGCCTTTAGGTGCTACCATTAATACAAACAGCACGTGATGATTTGCCTTTCCAGGCTAGGTAATCTCAGTCTTGAAATAGCCTTCCAAAGCTCTCAGCATATTTAAGTCCTGCTGTGTTCATGGCCTTTCTCTGGACCTTTCCAGACCCAAGCGCAGGGGCTGCAACTGTGGCTGGTCCTTGCACAGAGTACGCAAGTGGAAGGGAGGCTTGTTGCCCTCCCCCGCCTCCCCCCCCACACCCCTTGCACCAGTGCAAGTGCCCTTACAGGTATGTAGCTGGCATTAGGGCAGTTCTGTGCTGGCACAGCAGCCTATGACTCCCAGCTGTAAGGGAGAGCCTGGCCCAGTCAGAGCAGATATCGTACAATAGCACCTCTTGAAATGTTGTTGCTTTTCTAGAAATTTCATAGATTTTAAGGGCAGGAGGCCCTAGATTGCAGCTGGATTGCTGAGTGCACTGAACCCAATCCTTTGTCTGGCTAAAACTCCAAATCCAGACCAGCTGCTTTTCTGGAAGGCAAGACTGCAAAGGATAGAGTTTCCACCACATCCCTTGGTAGTTTGTTCCAAAGGTTACTCCTCCTCGCAGTTAAAAAATTGTGCCTTTTTTCTAATATGTATTTCTAATGTTTTATTAGGTATTTTAAAATAATTAATACCCTGTCCTCTTCTGGATGACTGCCACCTTAGTCCTCACTAGTGATTGAATTGGGCACCTCCAAAATTAAGAGGATGCATGCCTTCAGTTTGAGCTGAAAACCTAAATCTTCTACTTCCTCTATGGATGGAGCACACTTAAAACAGTGGGATACATCTGTGCGATAAGAGCCTTCTTCCTCAGCCAATCAGATCCCTGCTTTCATATTCCTGTTTTTCTCATTGTTTGTCCTGAAGAGAATCCCAGGCAGGCACTGTCAATTTACATTGCTTTGGCAATGCAGAGGCAGCATTCTTGCTCATTCTAGATCAGGGTTCATTAGTTTGCTCTTGGCATATGCAGGCAGTAATTTTGCCATTAGTTTATGCGTAGGGTCTGGGTCGCTATAACCCCTGAATGAGTGTTTCATAGTTTCCTCAGATAATGAGTGTCTAGTGAGGGCAGTTCATTAAAGACAGACTTTTAAAAATGAAAAAGAAAGTCTGTTTGTCATGCTGTGAGAACTACTCATTGACAAAGGATGTTTTAGTTTAGAGAAGAATTTGCTAATGGTCCCCTTGAGAATTGTTTACTGAGAACAATTTAAATCCAGCTTTCTCAAGATGGGAGTAGAAAATCACATCAGTATGAAAACTGTTTCTTGAGCTGGTTTCCAATTTACCCACCTTGCAGGTTCACCGTGGAGGCCAAACTGCAGCAGCATCCCTTTGCATACCTCCCGTTTGGGGCAGGACCTCGCAGCTGCATTGGCATGAGAATGGCTTTGCTGGAGATCAAGATGACCCTGCTCCGGATCTTGCAGAAATTCAGATTTGAAACCAGTCCCGAGACCCAGGTTTGTATATATGGAAACTTACACTACACCTCTAAACTCTCTTGTAAACTGACGTACTGTTCTATAGAGGGACAGTGATGTGTCATAGTGCAGTCATGGGAAAAAACTAACAGGTACATGTGTATAATAAAAGGGACAGCAGTCCTGAATCACATTACTTTAATCAAAATATAATCTGAGTTGTCATTTAGCAAATAAAACAAACTTCTATAAACCATAGAGCCTACAGACCAGATCCTCCACTAGTGTAAACAGCCTATGTCAATTTACACCAGTGTGTTTATCAGAGTACATTGGTACTTCTGGGTGTGCACCTACTGTACATTTAATAGCTCTAGCGCTTACAGCAGTTTATTTTATTTAGATTTGTAAGATACCTGGGCATCCATTGTCTAACCCTCTAGGTATAAATTATTTTTACCATTATACTGCCAACAACAAAGGATATTTTACAACTTCCACAACGTCTGTATGAGTTAATCTCATAAAGGAAACTGAAAACATCATCAATTTGTACTTGTGAATCTTTTACACGCACATGGGCATGCACACAGTGTGTGAAAGAGAGTAAATGTATAAAATATGCCATTTATTTTCTCTTTTTCAGATTCCTTTGCAGTTGACATCTGTATCGTCATTAGCACCAAAAAACGGAGTCTATGTTAAGATAGTACCTCGATAGAGCAAAAACCCCATTCTGAAAGTCTCCAAGGAGGTGATCCATTGCTCAGTGGCTCGCTGATAGATTGGGGGTAACATTTTCAAAAGTACTTAAGTGACTTGAGAGCCTAAATCTCATTGAAAGTGTGGGCCAAAATCCTGCTGACTTTCAGTGAGACTCAGCCTCCTAAGTCACTTTTGAAAGTGGGACTTAAGTACTTTGGAAAGTTTTACCCAAGCACATTACTGTGAATTGTCTCTGAAAAAGCCTCTCACTTTTCATCAGCCCTAGTGCTCATAGCAGGGCCCACTTCATTTTACTTATCTACATGGGAGTTTGTCCAGGCTCCAATGTGACAATCTTAGCAGTCTAAACTTCCTCACCTTCAGTAGATTTCTATATGATGTTGAATGATAGCTTGTTAGCTAACACCTTTTAACAACAGACCTTTAAATCCCACTCTCAGTAAACTCTGAAAGGCAACATGTGTAGTTCTAACAGCAACGACTAGAAATCGGGACACCTGGGTCCTACTCTGAACTCTGCCATTGACTGATCTTGGGCAGAGAGCCTAGCCTCACTGTATCTGTCAAATGAAGATAATGCTTACTCACCTTTTGTAAAGCGCCTTGAGACATTTGGATGAAATGTGCTAGTATTATTATCTAACTGTTGTTACAATGGATTTAAAAATAATGGTAAATGTCTGTACAGCACTTAAGTTCCTATAAGAAAGACCAGACCAAAGAATGTTGCAGACTGCTATTAAGTTTTGTATGTTACTGAATAGTATTTAGAATATACAAGTTTGAAGTGTTTAGGAGGACTTGGGGAATTTTAGGGTTGACCTGAAGATAGTGGCACAGCAGTAGTTTTCCCAGCATGGCATGACACTTTTCCTTGCTATGCATTTCAGTTGGCTCTACTCTTGGTCAGCTCATTGGGTCAAAGGAAATGAAGGAGGTTGCATGGGCTAGTGCTTAAAGCCAAGGATTGGGAGCCAGGAACATCATTTCCAATAGCTACACTAACTCCTTAGGTGACCCTGCAGCAAGTCACTTCACAAACCTGTGCCTCACTCAACCAACATGGGTGAATGCTAGGCCCAGAGGCTGCCTGCATGTCTTCACAGCCAAAGCAAAGGCAGCACTTACTTGATTCTTCAGGACCATTTGCCCACTGCCTCTGCAGTAGCTAAAAGCAATTTGTCCATGTTTGGAATTTTTCCATATTTGCACATATGGAGAAAACTGTCTCTTCTGCTGCAGATTTGGGGGGGTGCATGATATCCAGATAGAGGCAGAAAGTTTACTCCATGCCCAACCCTGGGGAGGAAATTGAGAAAGGAACAAAGTTGTCATAGGCCCAAGTTTTTGTGTGTGTCACTGTTGCTGGCCCCTGGGTCCTTGGTGGGCTAGTGGAGTGTCATGGAGCATCCTTCACACTAGCTGCAGCATGGTTAGAATTCCCACCAGCTTCTACTGCTGTCTTAACCCTCAACGACTGTGGCTCAGATCCTCAAAGATATTCCACTGATTGATTTCAATGGAAGTCAAAGAGCCTAAACACCTTTGAGGATGTGGGCACTTGTCCCTTCCTAGGCAGACTGGCAGCACCAATTACATTACAGATCATTAGAGGAAGTTCTACCCACTGAAGAAGGTAGGTCTCAGTTGGAAAGGGGGAAGATAAGAGGCAGCCTTCCAAGTTTGGGAGGGAGATGTATATTATTTTCCTTAAACATAGGGCCCTACTTTTGTTTTCTCTTGTTCATGATCTCAGCGCGCAGTGGAAAGAAGGAGGTCGGTGAAGTTTATTCATTTTGCCAAAAACATTATTTCCTCCACTGTGAAATTAAATTTCCTCAAGTTTCATCCAGCTGAGCACTCATGAGTACTTTTATCAAAAGTTCACTGGGCTTTTTTAAACTTAACTTCAGATTGCCCTTTAAAAAATAACACTTGTTGCTAGTTGACATGTAGGGGAGGGAGGGAAAGCCACACTGGCTCTCTTTGGGATTTGGTCTTCTGCTGCAGTAGCTTCAGCTGAGCCAGGAACCCTTCTTTCCTAAAGCTATACTAGAGGAAACACCATCTCTCTTGCATGGTAGACACAAAAACAGCTGCAGTATCTTTTTCTGCTGCCGCGTGAAAGTTCTCTGTAGATAAGGTACAAATGATATTGAGTAAGGAGCTCTATTATAATACTGCTGCTGCTCCATGATTTCCATCTACAGTTTCTTGCTTGCATACGGCACATTGAGACTGGGATGATTGGCACATGCTGCTTTCATCTCTTGCTTATCATTGTGAACACACTTTTAAAATTCATGCTCTCATCTTCCTTACCAAGGCTTGTGTTGATTTCTGTGGTGGAATTTTCTTCTAGCTTGAGTTCTAGAGTAGTAACTGTGGATTATAGGCCTGATAGTTAATGCTCCAGCCTTGCCATGCTGGAGTTTAAATGACTCAATGTGCCTATGAAATGAGATATTGAGTTAATGGTCTTATCTAAAAAGATGCAGCATGTACCTCTATGTACAATTTTGCCTCATTTTTTCTATAGCATATTATTTGTGGTTGTGATTCTAAATTATACCTGTAAACTGGAATAGTGTAGGGTAGTCTCATTAAAGATTTCCCCCCTCTATTTAACGTAAAGAAAAAGTGTTTGTCCTTTACTGTGTTCTTGCTATCTACATCAGAAAGTCAGCCTCCAGGTTTTCTCCCAACAGTGTTCTGCTTCCTCCACCCATGGACTAGTAGGTCCTCCCTTTCTTCATTTTTAAACACACACTTTAAAGCCTAACCCCTCTTAGTTATACACTTTATCAAATCACCTATTTATTGCCATATTTATCCAAGGGACTGAAGCTACCACATCATGTCCACTGGAATTTTAAAAATACTGTAAGCAAATAGATCAGCATAACTGATATGGTGTACTGGGTTCTAAGGCATGGAAATAGGCATCACTGAAGGGATGGGGGTTCTCAGATACTTATAACTGATATGTATATTTTCATTCAGAGCCACTCAGATGCAGGTTAATGACTTAACTAACAATACAGTGACTGTCCTGCAGGACTTTTCAGCTACTATGTTAACACCAGCTTGCCCGTTCCTGAATACAGGGCTGATTGCAAAGGAAGTTAAGTGCCAGCTGTAGTGTGGCAACTAGAAGGTTGAGAGGGAAAGAAGATGCTTCGGGACAAATTAAGAGTCTTGCACCCCACTGCTTCCTTTTAAATGGTAGTTGCTGGCCTGGCAACCACGAACTTCATTATACAACAGCACTTAATGATCCTCACTCCACCACTGATGAAGCATAGTGGGGAGATGAGCTCATCTTTGCCATCGAACTATACCCTGGGGGTCTGAAAAGGGATAATAAATGACACTGCAAGCTGCCCTTCTGATGTTGCTCCCTCCCCTCACAGAGATGAGGTACAGGAAGCTGTCATTTCCTCAAGGCAGCTTTTCCAATCCTGTCTGCCCCTTTTCTGGAAAAGGGGATGAGGGGAGAACAGCAACCTGCCTCTAAAGCTGAGCTTCCTGTCAAGACACATGATAAGAGGAGGTGAAGCAGGGAAACAGCAGCTTGGCTGCCAAAGCCTGCAGCTGAACCTGTTGCTGGGACACGTTGTTGAGCTGCTTTGTTAGAAATTTGAAATAGTTTGGAACTTCTCCTCCCCAGCAGAGAAGCCCAGCTGCATTGGCTGCTGCTGTGGAGGTAGATAGCATGGGACGCCCCCGCCTCCTGAAGTTCTGCTAGAGCAGCACTGGGCAAAATTTTTGGCTAGCGGGCCATGAATACTGACGAAAGTGGGGTTGGGGTGTGGGAGTGGGTGAGGGCTGTGGCTGGGGATGAGGGGTTTGGGGTGCAGGAGGCACTCCGGGCTGCGATTGAGGGGTTTGGAGGGTAGGAGAGGGATCAGGGCAGGGGGTTGGTGCACAGGAGGAGGTCAAGGGTGCAGGGTCTCAGCAGCACTTACCTCAAGCAGCTTCAGGAAGCAGCAGCATGGCCCACTGTCTGGCTCCTACACGGAGGCACAGCCAGGTGCCTCTGCATGCTGCCCTGTCCGCAGGCACTGCCCCTGCAGCTTCCCTTGACCATGGTTCCTGGCCAATGAGAGCTGTGGGGGCAGCACTTGGGACAGGGGCAGCAGGTGGAGCCCCCTGGCTGCCCTTACATGTAGGAGCCAGAGTGGGGACATGCCACTGCTTCCAGGAGCCACGTCATGTGTGGAATGGGGCAAGCCCCTGACCCCAGTACCCAGTTGGAGCTGGAGGGCCAGATTAAAATGTCTCATAGGCCGAACGCAGCCCCGCAGGCCATAGTTTGCCCAGCCCTGTGCCAGAGGCTGATAGGTCTAGTTCTGCCTCAATGCTGCAAGCAGGCTGAACTTCCCATTGTAATGGATCTGTGGCCCTGAGCATGAGGGCCAGCTCATTGCTCCCACTGAACTGTAGCTGTAGGGTCTATACAGGGATAAGACTGATTGTTACTCCTTGGAGCAGGGGCTAGTGTTCCAGGTGCTGTACTCACATTTCACAATGAGATGATCCTGATCAGGGCCTGCTGCCACTCCTCAAAGTAACAGGGAAAGCTACACATTACCTCTTTGTTTATAGATGCAAAGCTAAAAAGTCAGTTTACTTCAATTTATCTTTCATCTGTGGCTCAGAGTGATTACCTAATATTTCAGTTTTAGCACATGTGTTCAAAGAGAGACACCACTTCAGCAAGGAAGGAGGTGAATGTATAACTTTTGTAGAGAAAGTGCAGATGCTTTATGCCTTGCACGGTCTGGCTGCAGGGTTGTTTGAAAATTATATGTGACTACTTTAGAAGAGTCTTTGCTTTCTGTCATTTGTCTGGAAGTGACTAGGACCTAACACTGAAACATGTTCAGGGAATTTACATTTTGCAATCAATGCTAAAAGCTGTCACTTTAAAAGTGTGTTTTTATATAACTGTGTTGGGATAGAGAACTCTGGCACTGTAGTAGTTCACAGAGCGCTTTTCAGGGGATGGGGGGGGGGTATTACTATTACTCTGGATTACACATGAAATTTTATCTACTTTAAGGAAAATTCTGCAGCACAGAAAGTCACTTCACAAAATAAATATTTTATATACATTTTCTGCTTTCTAGTCAATGAGTAAAATGGACTTTCCACCTGAACTTTACCAGAGATGCTGAGTTGTTTAGTGTAAATTTATTGTCTCCTGGGCCTTAATAATAGCACCTGTAATGGAAGGGTTAGAGGTCAACTCATAAAGCTGAATCTCTCACCCCTTGTTATGCAGCAGGCAACAGGAAACAAGCTAATTTCTTTTAGACAGACATCAAGTCAGATCTGAGATGCTTGCTCTTTGCCTGGCTGCAGTTGGCAGGATTTCCTCAATTGTTGTATCTTTAAAACTAACCTGACTCCCACAGCAATACTCATTTAAAAATGGAGAAGGCATCTGGAAATCATTCAAGGCACTTTTGAACAAGAGGCCTGACCTATTTACTGTTCAGATTCTATGACATGCACTGATCCAATGGTTAACGAACTACCCCCTAACAGCTGTCTAACCTCCCCATTTCCCTGACCTTCCCCCCAAAATAAAGTACTTTAACTTGAGCCACAGAGGTCTCCGGTTACCTTCACTTCCATGATTGCTAATGTCCCCTCCTTAAGATTGCCCTGTGTCCATGCTTTTAGTTCCTGCCTTGTGTGAAAGTCTGACTGCCTCCTCTGGAAACCTTTTCTTAAAAGTCCCCACTTCTAATCCAAACATGAACAAAACTCACTCTCTCTTCACACCCACACACCCCTACCCACCTCTCCCTCTCATATATAAACAGAGCTGGCCTTCAGTCAGCCCTCAGATCAGGCCCTGGCTGCAGGTATCAGACTTGGCAATAACATAAGATGAAATGCTCACACCTCTCCTGTCACTCCCCACGTAGTTCTTAGCTTACAGTTTCCATAATATATGCAACAGGTTGGTCATAAAATGCTGAAGTACCCTACTGTGCTGCAGGCTGCATTACTGTCCAACCCTCTATATGCCTTCCCTGGGTAGGGCTCTCACAGAAATCCATATCAATTAACCTCTCTAGCATCCCACTCTGTAACACCACTCACTCATGTTCCAAACAATCAAAAGCTCTGGCTATCACTTGAGACAGTCAACATAAGTTTGCCTATAATTTAGGTTTCATATGAAGTACCTTTTTAAAAAGCGAATAATTTCGAACTGCATTGTAAACACAGAGGACTCTACAAACTCCCTTAGTTTGTGGGAACCTGAACATGAAAGTTCACTAGAACCAACTAATGCTGCTATTTTCAGCACTCAAGATGAGAAAACATTAAAAAGCAGTAAAGCCTGTTTTTCCCTGGAATGGAGGGAGAAGCTTCCTCAACATTTGAAAACTTACAGTAAAAACTGCTCTGCTTTCCATGAAAGACATTCAGTGTGAATCTACATTGTTGCTACTTACCACAGTACTAAACAAGGATCCACCTAGATAGAAACATTAAAGAGGATTAGAGGATACAAAGAGGCCAATATTTGACTAAAACCTTAATCAGTTTTCAGTTCAAAATATTTTAATTTGCATTAAAAAAAGAGGAGCCATACATATTGCCACAGAAAGTATCATACATACGGCTGAGAATAAGAAGATTCAATTTCGATTTCAAACATTAAAAACATTGAGAACAAGGGCTACAGATCTCTTCCAGTTAGACATTTTTTCCTCATGGAAATCCTGAGGCACTTGGAATACATGACTAGCCAATGCATTTATTATAACTGAAAGATAGCTGCTGTAACCCCACCGTTCCCAACAATTACAAAGGAGAGGAATCATACTGAGTAGTAGTTTCCTCTCTCCAAGCAATGCAAATGTTAAGCTTCAGTCACCAATACCACGATTGCAAATGAGAAGAATACAGCTGCTTACATTTCCAGGTACCAATAAAAGTCTTATTAAACCCTTCCCTACCAGAACACACATGTACGGACAGTGAAAGGTATGGAAAGCTTTAGTGGTTCATCCAGAATTCTCACAGATCTATAGTAACGCATTCATTTGTTAGTTGTAGCAGCGTGATCAAAAAACTAAGCAGCTCAGCTGTTCACAGCAGGGCATTAGGCACTATAGTTTATTTTGTGTACATATGGACAGTTTTATTGACATACAAGTCCTTGCAGCGTTTCCACCTTCAGCACTTGCTTCCAATCTTTACCAGAAGATAGCTGGAGAAGTCAGAAGAGATCCATGCAGTGTAAGCAACTAGTGATAATCAGAGGCATTATTAGGATTCTGAAGTTTCTTCTGCTCTCCCATATTGCAGCAGGCTTTTGGACAGAGCTTTACCCAGCACATAAATACACCCCAGAAGGGAATGTATTATAATTCCAGGCTTAACTTTTCATTCACGTTAGTTAACAGGTGGAAGGGGAAAGCCTCCCAGAAGCGAGGAAAGCTCAGAAGTGCAGTTCTATTCTGAAATGCAATTACTGTATGTGAAATGGTACATTTACTCTGTCTATATGTTCCTTGCATCTATAAGAACTAGACAGCTGACTTTAGTGTCAGAGTTTTGATTGCTTTTGACTCCAGTTAACATACAAGAATGAATAGAGCCAAGATAAATAGTGAACTAGATCCTATCCTTTCTGATACATCAACAGAATTGTTTTCTATATTCCCATTACAGGCCCAATCACTTAAACCTGTACAGCCCCCACAGAATATCGTGGATTTGCACAGATGTCACTGAAGGCATACGACATGACCTACGGAACCTGTATTACTGGCATTGATGAAGGAGGAGGAAAGAACCTCACTCAATGCTTAGATCCCCGAGTTGAGTTTGCAGGGCTGACAGCTAGGAAAAACAGCCTTGTAAAAACTCTTTTAATCTGGGGCCACCGAGACAATAAACATGACCCCCACAGTGATTCTTAAAGTAGAATCATGCTTTTAAATAACTCAAACATGTATCTATACACCACCTCTGACAACTCGGAACAGATAATAACAGAAAGCTGTAGCAGTCACATCTCTCTCACCATGTCAGAAAAACATCAATTCTACGGAAAGTCTAAAAGAGAAAAGAGGAGGAAAGAGAAATTCTTAGATATTTTGCCTGAAGTAATTCCACTGGAGAGGAGAAAGAACACACACCAACTGCTTTGGTGTCCCTTCTTGTACACCTAAGCTTGCTGCTGTTCCAACCACAACACACAACTCTCTCATTTATGTTAACATCGCAAAGCCTGAATCAAACTAATGTAACCACAGATTTAAAGATTCCTGCATTATTTTATTTTTAACCCACATTTGGGGCTTAGCAGGCCTGAGGTATTAGGAGGAGAAACCCTTAGCAAGGAGAGGGTTGTAGGAGGTCACCCTGATGTGGCAGCAGTGATCTACAGGAGCTCCATGTGTGCAACAGTCCCAAAGAAACTATTAAACAAATTGCTTGCCCACAAGAAGCCTTGTGCAGATTCTGCCCTGGCTCACTAGTTTCACAGCTAATTTCACTGGGGGAGAACTAATGAAAACATAATTACTTTTTTTTTAAAGAAGAATTTCATATGACATCACAACCACCTGCTTTTCTGTTACTTCATCTCACATTGCAAGAATCATGAACATCTACTGGATTTACTAAATCCCCTAGAACAGACTAACAGTGGGAAAAAACAAGTTAGCCCCACCAGAGAAATTTAGGAATAAAGCCTGGATTTTAAAAACTCATAAAAATACTAGGTCTTTTCTAAAATTTCTTAAGATCGTCACCTCTGCTTACTGTTACAAGCAGAGGGGAGAGTCTAAATGTGTCTACAATGTACTGGGCACATTTTTATTAAACAAAAAACTCTCCTCAGTTAAGTCAATTCTGAAAATAAGCAGCATGTGCAGCCATTGACAGAGCAGTTGCCACCGCCTGGTCCATGTATTCAATCAGATATTCAGGGTAAATCTGATGTTTCTCAAAGATGACAAAGATAGATGGATTCGAAAGGCTATTCACGCAGCTGTCATAGAAACTGTTTCCACTGTCTTTAGCGGGAGGACGAAGATAGGAAGAGCTACCAAGGGTAAAGTCCCCCGCCAAGACCCGAGCCAGAAACATGGTCTTGACGTTTGAGTTGGTCTTGCTATAGTTATCAGAATACGATGCATCCCTTGCGAAGTAGCTTCCTGCAGTAGACAAAGATAAAGTTGGTAAGATTGCTGGCTTCCTGTTATACAACTATTGGAATTGCAAGGAGAAAAAAATCTTAATGTTTACTGAGAGAATCAATCAGAAGCTGGTTAGAGATTTGTAAATAATTTCTTGTGTGCTGGGCATCCTTTCCAGCATAATTTATCATTAGGTATTACCACAATTTGATTTTTCACAAAACACGTTAGATATTACCAGTGGTTTTTTTCTAATTTCTCTTTCTTAGAGTATGCTGTCTGCCCCCTCACCCATCCTACCACACACACAAAGCTTACAGTAACGTTTTGGAAGCTTGAAATTGAAGTATCTTGCCTTCCAAAATGTTCTAATCGTCATAAGCAACCCACTGGGTGAATAAACACTGGAACAATAGATTAAGTGTTTAAAAAATTAAAGCCCATTTTGTTTCACTTGCTATGTTGATCCTTTGCTGTAAATCGGGCAGTGGCAGGGACTGTATCATTTGCCAGGGATGGAAAGAATATGGAAGCAGAGTGTAGTTTACTTGCATGGCATCAGAGACCAACTAAATACCACTTCCTTCTGGGGTTCAGAGAATAAGAGCCGCGGCTCTGGGGTGGAGGAACATAGACAGGAGTAAGGGGGCCAAGGCTGCGGCCACAGCTGGAGAGAGGAGCAGAGCCAAGACTGGAGCTGGAGCAGCAGCCAGAGCCAGGAATAGTGCTGGGCGGCACTCCTCCCTTCCCCTCTTAAGCACATCTTTCCACACAAATAAGTGGGTTTACACTGCACAGTGTGGAGCACATAGGCCAAGGTCTGTAGAAGTGCCTGAGCTTCAGCTGAATGTGTTTGTTACATTGCCACATTAAGTGGTTAACATTAACATTACTCATTTAGGTATACAGGTAACACCTAGCTAAGGTGAATGCCTCCTCCCTCTGCCATTCTCAAGTTCAAACTACTGCTGCAGCTACTGTTTGGTTAGAGAAAGTTCTCTCTAAATCAAGGTTAGCAGAGCACGAGGTAGAGAATTACCTTTGCCATAAGCTGTCCCATGAAGACCACAGATTCTCCAGTCAAAGTTCTGCTGGCAGATGGCATCTATATGCTTTTTACTGGTCCCATGAAATAAGAGTCTTTCACACACATCCTTTCCTCCACTAGTCTTCTGCATTTGCTCTTTCTGCCTGTAATAAAAAGCATCGTCAAAGTTCCACAGTGCAGAGCCAGATTATTTTAGCCAAGTAGGTTCCAATGAGGCAGGCACTCAGATTATCTGTGATGAGTGTTGCAGAGTGTTCAGATTTTTCAAAATATTTTAATACTTTTTTAAACTGAATAACTGCACAAAAGTATGCTTTTAAAAAGGCCTGGTTTAAACAGAAACATAAGCGAGATGCACCATGTGCTCAAATATACCTGTGTAAGAACTTATAAGGCTGACTGTAACCAAGTGCCTCCAAAATATTTAAAAATAGAAATATTAGTCATCCTTCCCAAGCTGTTGGATAAATACTTGATATATATGTGTGTGTGTGATCACATGTACACCTTACTGATGGAAAGCCTAGTCAGAGGGGAGTTTGAAGTCATTCTGAACTCTTGCAGAAATTCCCTAAACTAGATCTGTGAAAGCTCTGTATGATGGGGTGCACCAATCCTGCACTGGGCCAACTGGGACAAACCAATCACTGTGGGCCCAGGAGGCCACACCCCCTTTCCCCTGCTGTGCTCGCTCCAGGTGGAAGAGCTCAATAAAAGGAGGCAGCCCAGCTCAGTTGGGGCTGGCTGCAAAAGAAGAGGGATGAGTCCTGCAGGCTCCTCCAGAAGGGCTGGTGACACTCCAAGCAGCAGAGCCCATGGACCTGGACTACACTGCGGGCAGCTTGCCAACTGCAGGGAATGAGGGAGGCACCAAGCTGCCAGCAGCCGAGGAGATGCCTGGGATGCAGTTTGTGGTAGGAAGTGACTAAGGGGATGTCATAGAAGCTGATGCCTAAACCCTTAACATGGAAGTCTCCAGCTTCAAAGGGCCCTGGGTCAGAACCTGCTAGAGCGGGAGGGGCCGAGTTCCCCTACCACACCCCACAGACCAGTAGGCATGGCTGCTGTTTGCTCTCGGGTCCAGTCCAGAGGCTCAGGGACCACAGACTCTTTGTCCCAGGGGCTACAGGCTGATTGCTGTTCTGCCCCTCCCAGAGGGCCAGAACCCCAACTGCAACTGCCTGCCCCAGCCAGGACTCTCAGGGGCTACTGACTGTTTGCTTGCTCGGCCCTGCCCAGGGTCCAGAGCCCACCACACTGCAATTATCTGATCTAACAGGGAAGCCTGACAACTGGGTGACGGGGTGGCCCAGCTCGACAAACAGTGCCTCCCGTCACATTCTGTCATTTGCACTTGCAGATCTCCTCCACTGGCTGCCAAACTTCAGTTCCTGTGAAATGCAACTCATGGGAGATAATGCCTCCCCCACTCTGCATCTTAAGGAGATGGGCTACTCCCACAGAGGGCTTTGAATATCAGAATAACCTCCATCTTGCCTGAGTTCTGTCTCAGCCAGTTGCAGATCTCAACTAAGCAGTGGTCAAGCAAGTGCTAAAAAGCAGTTGTGCAGCAGTTTACATGGCTGTGTACTGGCTTCTCACACAGGACTCTGAATATAACTAATAGCAGCAAGTACTAACACCCTGGAAACATACTAGAGCAATGTTTTACACATACCACTGATACACTTTCCAAAGAGTCGGGTTCTGGATTCTCTGAATCTCTCGAATGACTGTTTTGGGCATTGTGCGCTGAAAGTCAGCCTGGACCTTCTTGTATTCGTCAGAAGAGCTGAGAAGTTTGATCAGCTGTAAAAGAAAATATATGCAAACCAGTCTCCTCTCTTTTACAGAGCCATCACAAACCACCACATTATTACTGCTCAAGCCCTGAACATATGGGGAGGTTCCTGCTTGTATTTTACCTTAGAAACACCACAAAATCAACTTGAGCCTTCCTACTTTTACTAGAATATTTGTTGAGGGTTTTAATGGGGGAATATTGTGAGTTCTTATATTTTAAATTAAGAGATGGGGGCAGGGATGTTGAAGATTAAACAAAAAACCTTTCTCCAATATGTCAGTCACAGTAGCCAAATAGAGCTGGGGCGGGGGTAGGGGGGAGTCACAAAATGTTTGTCCACATTTTTCCTTTTTTATTTCAAATTTTTGAAATGTGAAAAATTTCCACCTGCTCTACTAAATAGATGTTAAAAAGCAAGACAAAAATCCCCACACAATTTAAGAAACTACCTCCTCCTCTCCATTGCTTGGCTTTATAATCAGGAACAAAAAGCCCAACCTTCCCCCCTCCTCATTAGATCATCTTTAATGTCCTGCCTTAGGATTAACATGCCTATCATCGCCTGCCAGTACACCCTACTCTGAAAACAAAATGCTGCACTCCCACCTGCTCCACCCAAGAACAGAAGTAAAATTAGTTTGCCTCACCACCCGCAGCTATCTTGTGTTGCCGAATTTAGTGTCAGTGCCCAAGAATGCATGAGCCCTTGGACCACAACCAAACCCAAAAAGAAGACAGAACCAAAATAAAATAAAATAAAATAAATAAAGGCATTGAAAAGCCTTGTGGGTCTGTTTGCCCTCTTCGATTGCTGGACGTTAACCAGGCCTTAGGTTAATGTAATCACTGCTTCTTGATTAGGCCAAAGCCCTGATCCTGCAATAAGGGATTCACAAGTGACCCCTTGCACCCCTACTGAGCCCCACTGACTTCAGCAAGGCTCTTGCAGGTACAAAGATCCACTTTCCCCTATCTCAGTGTGATAGCAGGCACATGATTGCAATTACTAATATAGTAAGTACATCGTGTAAGGAATAGTCATCTGCGAGGGGACATGCAACACTGAAATGAACAGGAGCTCAAGATGGCTCTGCATAGTCACACACATGAAATAATGCACCACCATGTGGTGCCTTGCAGTAGAACCTCCTTCCAGCAGTGTCAGCTAGAGTGCTTTCGTGCCCCACACCCCTGTCCGCCCCCCTCACTGACATAGCATCTTTGTCTGATCCATCAGATTCAGACAGCTGATGCATAGAAATCAGCACTGCTAACAGTGGCTCCTTTGCCCTTGTGCCTCATTTCCTTTGGTGTCACAACTGCTGTAATCGAAGGCACTGACAACTCCGGTTATGACAGACTGATGAAATTCATCTTCCTGGAACCAGTAGTGAACATTGAAGCCGACTCCATTCCTGCAGTTGCACAGTTCTGCAACAGCTGGAAAGCAGTATGGCACGAGGTACAGAACTGGGAAGAGTAACCAAACTGTTGCTCATCCTTTCCATGAGAACTGGGGCAGTGGTATCCGACCATGTGACCCTCAGTTCAGCCCTATACAGCCTTACAGGAGCTGCAGGGACCAGATACGGCCCCGACAGAAGATGCAGCTTCTTGTAACCCTTCAGTCTTTTGCTGCTGGGAACCACAGAGGCTAAGACTGGCCTTATGGATCTCTGACTGGAGGGCTTGGATCCAGAGGGTCTGGCCTTGAGGGTTTCTTTCAGGAAAAGGAGGTGCAGGTGAATCTCCCTATCCTCGCATGCTCTGGGAGTTAAGATCCACCCAGAAGGTGAATGTTCTTCTTCCAGACACCACACATGGTCATCGGACACCATGAAGACAGCCAGGCAGGAAGCACACCTCTTAAATCCCAGCTTCTTCTGTTTCCTTAATTCCACCATAACACAGAACCAAAAAAGATCACTCACTAAACTGACCACTAACACTAACTACCTACCACAACAGAAGCTTTAGTTCCAAAGAGGTTCACATCTGTCCAGCTACCCAGTTGGATAGAAATGAGGTTGTGAAGTCACTCTGCCCCCTAAAACGCCTCGCCCTCAGAATGTGGTAACGCTGAGGGGAGAGGTGAGGGGCATGAGAGCACTCTAGCTGACACTGCTAGAGGAACTTGTATCAGAAATCACCACAAGGTGATGCGTTATCCCATAAGTGGGAATATGCAGTGTCTCTTGAAGAAAAGCCTACATTTTAAGGAAGCTGTATGTGGTCAGACAGAAAAATTTAAGAGCTCCATACCTTGTATCCCAATTCTGGTAAAGCTGATTTGTCCCAGTGAGCTGGAATGGATTCTTCCTGTGAATGCTCAACACCACTGTATATTACAAGAGAGTTACTGTTGGTTTTTTTTAAATCATAATATTTAAGAGAATTACCTTAGAGAGTTTTGCCTAATTTAGAATAAATAAAAAGTAACCCAACATATCCAGGCATTTCAAAACTGTATCTTCAGTTTAGCATGGGTAACATATCCATATCCAAACCTCATGTCAGTTAATTAGGAACTGAGGCCCCAAGTCATCAAGGCACTTTGGTACATATCTAACTTTAAGCATGAGAGAAGCCTTACTGATTTCAATGGGAACTATTTCCATGCTTATAGTTGGATATGTGCCTAAATGCTTTGCTGAACTGGGGCCTGAGCATATAAAATGACAGACAAATGCTCAGTATCAATTGCTGGTATGAGTTGTGTCACCAAACTGAGCTCAAAACTACCAATAGTTCTGGTGTAGGTCATCGGTTCTCACATAAACCCAACATTTAAAGGGGTTAAGTTTCTTTTGTTACCATTAAGCTCACTTTGCTTGGGCCTTCTGTAGTTTTGCGTCCCAGTCTCCACAAGGTGAGAGTTTATGGTTTCCTTCCTACTGATTATAAACAATCTACTATTACACATATCCAATTCCACTTTCCTACACAGGACTCAACCATATATGATATTTCCAAAGAGAACAGGTTATAGATAGGGGTTTCATATGTGAAAAGACTGAAATGCTGAGCCAATAAGCTCTTCCCCCCACATGAACTCCTGTACTGCTTCAAAATATCAGAACATTATTTTCCAGTCCCTAACAACCACAATATCAAATTTATTGTCTTCAAATCCTGCTTGAATTTGATAGCACAAAAGCATGATTGGGGCACCTATTATGTATGCATCACAGTGGTTAGGAAACATTTCAGCATCACAAATGCACTGTGCTTTAGTTCTCAGTTACAAAAAAACTAAATCATGTAACTCCACCATAAACTCACTCAGCTAAACATGTTATTTTGGGTAAGTTACTACACTATCGTACCTTAGGAGGTACAAATGCCCATCATTTTTACAGCAGGTGTTCCTAATCCTATCAAATACTATACTTCATTACTTAAGCAATGACCATTTCCAATTTGCTACATAAATTGTCAGTTACTAATTTATGGCAGAAGACAAGCCAGCAACTGCAAAATAGTTAGGCAGAACTCACAGCTGTTACTTATATTTTCATTAATGACCTACGCACAAAAAGCAGGTGCGCGCCAATGAAATCTGCTGACAATATAAAACTGGAGGCATTTTCAATACAGAGAAGAATCAAAATATTATACAAGAAGAACTGGATTACCTAGAGGACTGAAGTAATAGAAAATGGATGAAATTTAATAGTACAGCATGGAAGGTCATGAACTTAGGGACTAATAATAATTTCTGCTATAAACTGGGGGCTCATCAGTTGGAAACGACAGATAAGCCAGATCCGGGTGTATTAGTTGATCCCAGGACGACTATAAACCAGCAGTGTAATGCAACTGTAAAAAAAGTGAATGTGATCCTAGAATGTATCATACGAGGCATTTCCAGTAGAGATAGAGAAGTATTAATATCATTGTATAAGGCACTGGTAAACTGGAATCCTGTATACAGTTCTTTTCACCCATGTCCACGAAAGATGAATTCAAACAGAATCAGGTATAGAACAGGGCTACTAGAAAGAGGGGTATGGGACTAGAGAGCCTATCTTACAAAGAGAACACTAAAAGAGCTTGGCTTCTTTAGCCTAGCAAAACAAAGGCTGAAACAGTGTTAACCAACCAACCAACCAGGTTTAAAATAAAAAAAAGTAGCCTTGGTGAAAAGGGATACTGGGCTTCCCATCAAGTCACTGAGCTGAATCCTGCTGGTGGGCTCTGCCCCTTCCTACCAACTCCTTGTGGTCTATGCTTGCCCGATTATCAACTGACTCCAGCAATGAGTGAGCTATTTTTAAAGTCTAAGTAGAAGGTGTGAACAAAAAACCACCTACTCAACTGGATAATCATTTCCCTCTCCCCCACCCCATAGCTGTTCAGTTTTAAAACACTGCCATACTAGTTTTAGCTGGGACTGGACACAGATACTTTAGTAACTGTGAGAAAGGCTGTTCCTGTTACCAATACCTCAAGGGTTAATTTTGTGTGTTTTACAGAAACCAAGTACTATGGACAGAATGAGATGTGGGCTATTATATACAGAAATTAATCCTCGCTTACCTTCACATTTTCTGAATTCTATCTGAAATTGCTCTCAGTTTTCAGACACATTCCATCCTCCCTCACTATTATTAGCATTTACAGTGCAGTAGTGCCTAGATGTCTCAGACATTTCAGGGCCCCATTGTGCCAGGTCCTTTACAGACATATTAAACAAAAGACCCTGCCCCCGAAAAACTGACCTCTCCCCCATCTGCTTAAGCAACGTTTTTCATCTCTATTTAGCCTCTTCTCAGTCAGGTAGGGTGTTCAGGACCCCTGGGTACCGCCATATCTAAAACTCTTTCCACTTCACATACATTCCTCCCTTTCCCTCCAAGAGTGTCAATTCCTCTTACAATGATCTTAAAAGCAGTCTTTTTACTTTTGCTTAGTACACACACTCTCTCTGCAAGACACTGCATAGTACTGCATGAACACATATGTATCCACCACCTCAGAGTAGAGTAACTGTAGATTACCTGATTCTCTGTTTTTCCACGTCTTGCGGGGAGAGGAATTTGGGTCTCCTGCAAACCTCTCTCTGTGTCTTATAGCGAAGGTTTCTCTGATTCATGGCTGAAAACACAGCACACACAGCCAATTTCTCTTTCAACAATCTTCACATTTGAGGCAAAATTCTCCATTAAGATTCTCTGCCAATTCTGCCACCAAATGATACCAATGTCCAGCTCCTACTATAAGCAGCCAACTCCCATTTGCATCACAGACTATAGGAGCCAAACTCTACCATGTAGATCAGATAGGAGAATTCTGACTCCAATTTTTTTTTTTAATTTTGCT
Source organism: Gopherus flavomarginatus (assembly GCF_025201925.1). Taxonomy (NCBI): domain Eukaryota; kingdom Metazoa; phylum Chordata; order Testudines; family Testudinidae; genus Gopherus; species Gopherus flavomarginatus. Next base: position 107,968,767 of record NC_066617.1, on the reverse strand, counting down.
CTGAAATCTAGAGGAAATGACAGATAATTCACTTCACTTTCCAGGGCTATAGAGAGAATGGATGCATCATAGATAGCAGTTGTGGAAGCATCCCCACACTGTTCTGCTCATGTGCTTCAACCTTCACCTGGAAGGACCACCACTACAGAATGGGTAGTTGCATTCTTCATACTCAGGTTTCAGTCTCTCTCTTAATGCTGTCAACAAAGGTGACCTCTCTCCCCTTACAGCTATACTTGGACCATTAACTCTTCAAATAGGCTACCAAACAGCCATTACAGGGCACCAACTTTCACTGACTGACAAGACACGGTAGCCTGGATTTGAACCAATGATCCAGGAACGAAAGACTTTGCTAAAGGGAATCTAACAGCACCGTTATGCCGACATAACCCCATAGCACAGATGCTGCCTACAGCAATGACGGAAGGGGCTTTTCCCCCATTGCTGCAGGAACATGACTGCCTTGAGTAACGGTAACATTCTTCTGTCAGTCTAGCTGGATCTACACTTGGGGTTAAGTCATCATAGTTATGGCTCTCAGGTGTGTGGATTTTTCAGATCCTGAGCAATGCAGCTGGGTTCACCTAAATTGTGTGTGTATACAAGGCCTTTGTATTGCATTTACTGTCCCTAAAAAAAAACCAAAACAATCCAGTCTCCTAGATTTTTAAATAAAAATAAAAACTGAAACCTTATCTTTGGACAATAAACCAGAATGTTACACCATTCAAGCTGTCTAGGCAAAGATGGCTGTATTTGTTTACAAAAATAAAGAGCTGGATTGAAGGAACAACACTCATTGGTTACTCTAGTACAGGCAGTGCGCCCGCATACTGGTCGGCAGACAAGCATCTGCTAAAATGCTGCCAACAAGCTGCATCATCCAGAGGTGGTATTTCGGTGGCGACACCTCTGGATGACGCTACTTGTCAGTGGCATTTCGGCTGCGACACCTATTGATGTTGCCGCTTGTTGGCAGAATTTCGGCGGATGCTTGCCTGCCGCCATGGTCCTCCGTGGCTTGTCATCTGGCGCCCGTCAGACGAAAAAGATTAGGGACCACTGCTCTAGTATTTCTAAGGAACTGACCTACAATAGCTTAATTTCTTGCAGAGGTAACTGGCTTTCATCCAGTGCTGTTAGCACACTAAGAATGCACACGTAAGTTCTCTGCAAGCCAAGTAATTTGCTCATGATACTTGCAAGAATGAGAATACTTTCTAATAAACAGTTTTAAAGGAAAACTGCACCCACTCTGCATCATGCTTACCAACAATAAAGTGACTTTTTAAAAGGGTGGTCATAGTTCCCAATTTTGTATAATAATTATTTATTTTCAGTAGAAAGTTTCAGCTGCGTTTCCCATCTTGATCAAAATTTTAATTTTTGGCTTACAGTTCTCAGCCTTCACTTCCTTAATGAAGAATGGTCTGATGACAAGACCCAGAACTAGCAAAGCTTTATAACTAGACAGTAAATTCTTCCCTTCCCTCCCTACCCCCACCTTTCCCAGTGCAGGGGGCAATCCAGGAAGAGAAAGGAGGCATGTCAGGGAAGAGGTAATGAGGCTGTGGAATTTATAATCCAGCAATTCTGCCCATCACATTAGCAGGGGTACACAAGTTAGAACAGGCCTGAGGTCTACCCTAGACCATGCCTGGGACCAAGCCCTGGCTGTCCCTAATACAGGGAGCTGTAAGCCACCTTCCCTTTGTCCACATGCTGGTGCCAGGGCCAGTACAGTGATAAAGTTTCCCCCTGGTATCTGCATAAGGATGCATGGTTTTCCAGAGTCATCCTCTTACCAGGGGCTTGTACACTACCTGACAGTGTACTGCAACTGTTGCCAAGTCATACCAGCAAATGGATACAATCATCCACAACCAGGTTTTAAAAAGGGATGGGGTCTCTCTTTCAGGGAAAGAGAGAAAGAGAAAGAAGCTCTGCAGGGAAAACCCCCTAGAATTGCTAAGCGTGGGGAGTAAGCTCAGGGTGAAGTTTACACTGTATGTTACCAGAAAGGAGTTTAGGTGGGACTTTTATACTCTCTTCAGAGCAGGATGGGAGCTCCACGCTGCTTACAGGTGTATAAACTGAGGTCCAGCATAACTTCCAGTAGGAAGTTAATGTTTCCCTTCTGCCCCTTTTTCTGTGTAGAAGGCAACAGTAGCAGAGATTCAAGAAATATACTAGTACTAGCAAGTCTGAGTGGAGCCAGATACCAGTCCAGGCGGTTTGTGCTTCTCCAAGTGTATGGATAGTAGGTCTGGGGAAGAGGTGGGAAGGGGAGTAAATTCTCATAAAAGGGGATAATTAGTGGTCTTAGCTTCAAGTTTGAGTATCCAGTCACCTTGGAAATGCTGCTTTAAGTCCTGACATGGTTAACCCACTACTTCATCCTTCCCAGGCAGAGAGAGCCAGGGTCTAGCCACTCTGCTTGCTAGCAGCTTACACTCTAGCTCTTCCGGATTATAGAGCAGCCCATGGGAGGCTGTGGGAAAGCTACTTTAAGTTAGGGGAGTCCTTGAGGTTGCTCTAATTTATTCTGGATGTCATGCTAGCCTCTGGAACAGGCCAGAATCGGCATGAAGCCGTGGCTTCTGTCCTTTGCCCTGCAACAGATAGATCCTCAAGGCCAGATTGTGTAAGACTCTCTTCCCACCTCAAACTAGATTCCTGGAGAAAGCAGCAGAGGGGGAAGTTTATTATTTGTGGCAATGGTTCCACAATAATCTCCTGCTAAAATACTAAGTAACAACTGTCTGGACACTATGCCAAACCTATCTTTAACTAGGAAATGGATGCATGGTATATAAAAGACAAACAAACAAACAACAAAAAAACACAACACCTTAGTTTAAGCCCAGTTCTGGGCGTGGCTGTCTGGCTGTAAAAGGACAGTTGTGACATTAACAGAGAGTGAGCCACATGGAAGAGATTAAGCAGTGCCCAGCCTGCCTAATAACGATTTAACAGTGGTGGGAGCAATATGTAAATAGTGTTTAAGATTTACAAACTAAAAAAACCAAAGGCTTTCTTCTCCTTAAACCAGTATTGGAGACTGGAAACTGGTTTGCAGTCTATTCCTTAGGGCTCATTACTTGCCATAACCAGAATGAGAAATCCATGAGAAAAGACTACACTAGTTTTCAGGCTTCTTTAGAAGTGGCTAAAGAAAAGCAAGCTTTGCTTAAGTATTCCTCTTCTAGTTGTTAACTTGTTATTAAAAGGAAGTTGGGAGCTGGTTTACAGATTCTTCCATGATTCTCTCACACTGTTAGCATGAAAAAACAATGCAACTTTTCACCAAATCAGCTGAATCGTGCAGAGGAGGCTTTTAAATTAAAAAAAAAAAATTCAGTGTGAATAGGCACATGAGTTTATTCAGGGTGACTAGCTCTTGTCTTGACAGCTTTAATGGATTCCCTTTTCCTTTGACTACCACAAAGTAAGATTAATATCTTAACGTCTCCTCTACTAACATAGTTTACACAACATATCTGAAAGGAAGAACCCCACCCCCCCACCCCACCCCCAGCATACCTTTAAAGTTGAGTTCATATTCATGTCTTCCAGCTTTGAACTGCAACGTTGGAGACACTTTTGCTAGATAAGCATGCTCCAGGTCACCGCTGCATACAGTGGAAGCATCATGATCATCATCCTGTCAGATCAGAACCAAAAGAAGAAAGATTTTTCTTAATCTTCTTAAAATGAGAAAGTATAAAGTATCTGTTCTGTGGCAGCTGTGGCCTTACAGGTCTGTGTGCTACTGCCCTTTAAAATAAGGGCCATCCACCACCCGCTAGACAGAGAAACTTCCCCAGTTCCCAAGATGGAGATGAGAATGAGGAGGAGGAGAGAGAGAGCTGCTGAATCCAGAATGTCAAGAAACACTGAAGGAAAGAGAAGGTTACATTTCAAGCAATAAAAAGAGGTGGAAATACCTGTCACCTATTTCAGACAACGCACTAAACAGATGTCAGTCAGTAATGACTTTCAGTCGCTACTGACTGCTCCTGTATCTGAGCCACTGAACCTAAAAGTTAAAGTCTCCATATCCCATTACTAATCCTATGAGCCCAAATTTGATCAATAAACCATTAAAATAAGAAAAAGACAGCCCATGTAGCATCCAATAGTTTCCACAGATTTAATGCAATAGGGTTGGGCAGCTGCCTTTCATCTACACACTTACTTCTGTTCCATATTCACGCCACATGCCATATTCGTCCTTCCAGTACCAGAGCCAATCTGTTGTTAGAATGAAGTGAGGGGGTTTGGTCACAGACGATGCTGTGGAGAGGCGCCTAACTTTGGCAGAGCCATAGGTCATGTTCTGAAAAGATATATACTGCAAGCCACTATATGAAAACCTGTGTGAGAGGGCCAAAGGGTAAAAAAAAAAATAAATAAATAAAGTTAGCATCAGTCAATTGAGTGTACTTACAACTTCTGAGTCAGAGATCCATAAAAATAATGCAAAATATTATGCCTACTGTCAAAGTAATGTAAGTGCCCCCAAGGGTGAAGTGCAAAGTCATGATTCCTACCACAAACACTATTCACCCCTTACACTGCC